>NC_090447.1:927752439-928055469 GCF_031143425.1 Pleurodeles waltl
AGTCCAAGAAGTCCGATGGGCCACAATGGCCCCAACTTGACTCCCACAAATGCTACGGTACTCCACCTCATAGGGGCAACAAAGGGGCATTCAGGCACAGGGGTATGGGGTGGTGGGGGTGGTGGGGGTGGGGACTAACAAATGGGAGGGGTGGGCTTAGATTTACGTTTGGAAGGTGGAGGGGGCTTGGGTTTTGTGCTTGCAGCTGGTGGAGCGGACTTGACCTGGGGTGCACCAGATGTTCCTGGGCCAGCACAGGGTCTCTTCATCACAGGGGAGGTAGCACGGGAATGGGAAGAACGGACCGGGGCGGGCTGTGATGTGGGAGGAGTGGACAGGGCAAGGAGGAGAGCACGGTTAGGGACAAGACGGGGTGGGACAGTGGGTTCAAATAAATCAACACGGTATAGGAAAAGTTTCTTAGGGGCAATTGGGGTGGACCTGTAGGAAGGCGTGGGAGTGGATGTAGAGGGAGTGGTCGTGACAGGTGTAGGTGTGCCTGACGTGGGTGCAGGTGACTGGACAGTATGCTGAGGTGTGGTGGATGTGTGTTGGGTGGGTGTTTTGGAGTGTTTGAGTGTCTTGGGAGGAGGAGGGTGGACACAGTGGGACAAGACAGGCTGCCAGTGTAAATGGATGTTGTCTGGGTGTCTGCAAGTCTGGTGACTGTGCTGCATGTGTCAACTAAAGTCGTTGTGGTGAGTGCAGGTGTAGTGTCTGGGGTGCATGAATGGATGTGTGCTATTGTGGTGACTGCAGGAATAGGGTCAGCAACATTGAATGAGGGTGTAGTGCCTGGGGGTGTGCATGCACAGGGGGCAGGCAGGGAGACGCAAGAGGTGGACGCACTGTGGGAAGTGGATGTTGGTGTGTGTGCATGTGTATGTTGATTGTGTGTATGCTTGTGGTGGGAGGTGTGGTGCTTGTGTTTTGAAGTGTGCTTCTTGTGTGTTGAGGTGTGTGCCTGCATGTCAGAATGTGTGCTTTGGACAGGTGAAGGTGAAGGAAGTGGGGTGCTGGAATGTGTAGAGGTGGTTGTAGAGGGGATGGAATGACCAGGGACACTGGCTGCCATCCAAGAGGATGGCAGTGCCTGAAAAGATCTCTGTAGGCCAGACACGGCACCGTGAATGCCATCCAGATAGGCATTGGTCTGCTGCACCTCTGATGCTAGCCCGTAGATGGCATAGACAATGGTTGTCTGCCGTACAGAGATTGTTCTCAGGAGGTCAATAGCCTCCTCTGTGAGGGCAGCAGGGCAGACTGGGGCAAGGGAGGAGGTGCCTGGGGCGAAGGAGATGCTCACCCTTTTAGGTGAGCGGGCACGGGCAACTCGGTGGGGAGCAACTGGGAGGGCGGTGATAGTATGGGGGAGGCGGAAGATGACACAGTAGGGGTGGGACCACTAGGGTCCACCACCTCCAGGGAGCTCCCATCGGAAGAGATATCAGAGTCACTACCTCCAGTGTTATTTGCCTCCCCGTGGTACTTGTAGGAAGGTAGCTTCTTTCTAGCCTTCTTACCCCCACTTTTGGCCTGTTTGTGAGTTTAGGTCAGGGTGTTTTTACTGTCTCACTGGGATCCTGCTAGCCAGGACCCCTGTGCTCATAGTGAAAACCCTATTTGTCAGTGTGTTTTATATGTCTCACTGGGATCCTGCTAGCCAGGATCCCAGTGCTCATAATTTGTGGCCTAAATGTGTTGCCTGTGTGGTGCCTAACTGTGTCACTGAGGCTCTGCTAACCAGAACCTCAGTGCTTATGCTCTCTCTGCTTTTAGAATTGTCACTGCAGGCAAGTGACCATTTTCACCAATTCTAACTGGCACACTGAAACACCCTTATAATTCCCTAGTATATGGTATCTATGTACCCAGGGTATTGGGGTTCCAGGAGATTCTTATGGGCTGCAGCATTTCTTTTGCCGCCCATGGGGAGCCCAGACAATTCTTACACAGGACTGCCACTGAAGTCTGAGTGAAATAACGTCCACGTTATTTCACAGCCATTGTACACTGCACTTAAGTAACTTATAAGTCACCTATATGTCTATCCCTCACGTAGTGAAGGTTAGGTGAAAAGTTACTAAGTGTGAGGGCACCCTGGCACTAGCCAAGGTGCCCCCACATTGTTCAGGGCAATTTCCCCAGACTTTGTGAGTACGGGGACACCATTACATGCATGCACTATATATAGGTCAATACCTATATGTAGCTTCACAATGGTAACTCCGAATATGGCCATGTAACATCTATAAGATCATGGAATTGTCCCCCCATGCCAAATCTGGTATTGGGGTGCCAATCCCATGCATCCCCAGGGCTCCAGCATGGACCCCGGGTACTGTCAATCTAGCTCTATGGGGTTTTCACTGCAGCTAGGGCTGCTGCCAACCCACAGACAGGCTTCTGACCTCCTGGGGTCCGGGCAGCCCAGTCCCAGGAAGGCAGAACAAAGAATTTCCTCTGAGAGAGGGTGCTATACCCTCTCCCTTTGGAAATAGGTGTTAAGGGCTGGGGTGGAGTAGCCTCCCCCAGCCTCTTGAAATGCTTTGAAGGGCATAGATGGTGCCCTCCTTGCATAAGCCAGTCTACACCGGTTCAGGGATCCCTCAGCCCCTGCTCTGGTGTGAAACTGGACAAAGGAAAGGGGAGTGACCACTCCCCTGTCCATCACCACACCAGGGGTGGTGCCCAGAGCTCCTCCAGTGTGTCCCAGACCATTGCCATCTTGAATGCAGAGGTGTGAGGGCACAATGGAGGCCTCTGAGTGGCCAGTGCCAGCAGGTAATGTCAGAGACCCCCCCTGATAGGTGCTTGCTAGGTTAGGTGGCCAATTCTCCTCTGAGGGCTATTTAGGGTCTCTCTTGTGGGTTTCTCTTCAGATAACGAATGCAAGAGCTCATCAGAGTTCCTCTGCACCTCTCTCTTCGACTTCTGCCAAGGATCGACCGCTGACTGCTCCAGGACGCCTGCAAAACAGCAACAAAGTAGCAAGACGACTACCAGCAACATTGTAGCACCTAATCCTGCTGGCTTTCTCAACTGTTTCCTGGTGATGCATGCTCTGAGGGCTGTCTGCCTTCACCCTGCACTGAAAGCCAAGAAGAAATCTCCTGTGGGTCGACAGAATCTTCCCCCTGCTAACGCAGGCACCAAACTTCTGCATCACCGGTCCTCTGGGTCCCCTCTCACCTTGATGAGCGTGGTCTCTGGATCCAAGTGACCCTGACAGTCCAGAGGTCCTTCTGTCCAAATTTGGTAGAGGTAAGTCCTTGCCTCCCCATGCCAAACAGTAATCCTGTGTACTGCGTGAACTGCAGCTGCTAGGGCTTCTGTGCACTTTTGCAAGGAATCCTTCATACACAGCATAGCCCAGGTCCCCAGCACTCTGTCCTAGATTGCTCAACTCACTGAGTTGACCACTGGCTTCGTGGGATCCTCCTTTGTAGTGTTGAGATGACCGCCATGCTCATATTTCTTGAACACCTGTTCAAGTGCTTCTTCAGGTGCTGCCTGCTTCTGTGTGGGCTCTCTGTGCTTCTGAGTGCCCCCTCTGTCTCCTCCTCCAAGGGACATACTCCTGGTCTTTCCTGGGCCCGGGCAGCACCCATTTTCTTGAACCACACCCTTTGCAGCTAGCAATGCTTGTTTGTGGTCTTTCTGCGTAGAAACAACTCTGCATCCTCCAGCACACTGCGGGACATTTTCTGTGCAAAGGAGAAGTTCCTGGCATCTTCCGTTGTTGCAGAATCTTCAGCTTCTTCCACCCAGGGGGCAGCCATTTTGCACCTTCATCTGGGGTTTAGTGGTCTCCTGCCCCCCCCCCCCGGACCCTTTAGTGACTCTTGGAGTGGGTCCCCTTCCTTTGCAGGTCCTCAGGTCCAGGAATCCGTCTTCAGTGTTTTGCAGTCAGCTGTTGTCTTTGCAGAATCTCCTATTACAACTTTAGTGTATTTCTAGGGAAGTAGGGTAACTTTATGCCTACTTTTCAGGGTCTTGGAGTGGGGTATTTTGAACACCCTTAGTGTTTTCGTACACTCCCAGTGACCCTCTACACACTACACTAGGCCTGGGGTCCCTAAATGGTTCACATTCCACTTTTGTAATATATGGTTTGTGTTGCCCCTAGGCTTATTGCATCCTATTGTATTCTACAGTGTTTGTGCTACTTTTCTAACTGTTTACTTACCTGATTTTGGTTTGTGTGTATATTTTGTGTATTTTACTCACCTCCTAAGGGAGTATATCCTCTGAGATATTTTTGCCACATTGTCACTAAAATAAATTACCTTTATTTTTACTAACTCTGAGTATTGTGATTCTTATGTTATAGTGCTATATGATATAAGTAGTACAGTAGAAGCTTTACATGTCTCCTAGTTCAGCCTAAGCTGCTCTGCTATAGCTACCTCTATCAGCCTAAGCTGCTAGAACACTACTGATCTACTAATAATGGATAACTGGACCTGGCACAAGGTGTAAGTACCATCAGGTACGCACTATGAGCCAGGCCAGCCTCCTACAGTACTCCCCCGCCCTCCAACCCACTGGTCCCCTTGGCGTCGGATTACTCTGCCTCCGAGGATCCATGGGCCACTGCCTCCCCACTCGCCGGTGCCTCAGCTCCCTCGCCAGATGATGCTGATGTACACAAACAACACAAGAGAACAGGGATGGGGAGACAAAACAGGAGAGACACTTGTAAATAGCTGAACGGAGGTACATACGTGGTTCACACATACACCCACCCAGAACATATTCAACCAGGCAGCACCTACCGCTATACACATGGCTATGCCCCTGACTACTGGCCACAGCCCTGCTCTGCAGCCATTCCCCCCAGAACGTAAGGACAAGATGTACTGCAGAATTTATCCTTACACCACTAATCCCACGGGGGCCATTATGTAGATGGACATCAATCAGAGTCCCTGCCACTAGACAACGTAAATACAAACGCACACACACACATCCATCGAGGAGCAAAAACATGGTATATGTACTCACCTCCTTGTGACTGCTGTGCAGCCTTGAAGCACCCATCCAGGTCCTGGTACGCCACCGCCAGGGTGCGTTGCATAAGGGGGGACAGTGCCAGATGGGCACCCCTTCCTCGTTGGGAGGACTTCCCCAGCTGGGCCTCACAGATCTTCCTCGCCCAGCACCGCAGGTCCTCCCACCTCTTCCTGTAGTGAGTTCTCTGCTGGTTGTAGTCCCCCAGGGTCCGCACCTCCTTGGTGATGGCATGCCAAAGTCCCCTCTTCTGGTGGGCGCTTACCTATAAGGAACACTCTGAAAAAGTAACACTGAGGTCAGACAATGGCCAATAATATATAGCTGGCTATACGTCCACTATGGGATGGAAATTTCAAAAAACCTAACAGCACACACACACGCTGCATGTCAGGAACCATGGACTATACAGTGTCATACGTGCACAGATATATGCAGACATCAACCACCATTACACACATGCATGCCCCCCAATCCTCCTACTCACCTGTACCTCTGGCCGACCATAGAGCTTGGCGTACAGGGGCAGGACCCCATCCACAAGCTTCTCCAATTCCTCGTTGGTGAAGGCCGGGGCCCTTTTCCCTGCAACACATGCCATTTCCATGACCAGAGGCAGGACACAGCAGTACACTCAGTTGAGTACCTGCATGCTCGAGATCAGAAAGTCAAGTGAAGTTGGGGTGACGAGTGCATGTATGCACCGCGGCGGTGTACACCGTCACCGCCGGCGGCGATCATGATACGCTAAGAATGCCCATTGACAACCATGTTAACCAATGAATTTGTGAACGGCGGTAAACAGCGCCTTACGCTATTATGTCAACCGCTAGCGGTATGAGGTCACTTCCACCACAACACTTCTGGATTATAGGGGGCAGACATTTTGGCCCTAACTACACAGTTGTAAAACCCTCAGCAGCACTATGCAGGCCCTATTGTCCCCTAAACACCAATAGGCATGGAACAATATACATTACCTCACCTGACCATTCCTGATATATCATTGGGGTCATGTTGCTGTAATGTCACACACACTAAGCATTTGTGTCGACAACAATCATGCCAGCAGTGCCGAATGATAAACAATGTGTGCAGATGTATGTGTGTTCCTCACACATGTTTTCAGCTCCTCCTAGGTACAGACCCTTGTGGCGAGGGAGGGCCCCATCGGTGTACGGACCTCTTGTTGATTTGCGGTCCATGGTGGAGCATCACATCTTTATCAATTACAGACTCACTCGTGCTACTATCGATGAACTTTGTGCATTACTGGATCCAGCACTGAGACCAGCTAATCGTAATCAGCATGCCATCCCTACTGAGGTGCAAGTGCTCTCTGCACTCCATTTCCTGGCCACAGGCTCATTTCAAGTGACAGTGGGCATGGGTGCAGGTTTTTCACAGCCAATGTTTAGCAATGTACTGTCCAGATTCCTGAAAGCATTTGTACAACACCTGCAGGCCTATGTGAGGTTTCCCCAAAGTGCTGACCTCCCTGCCTTCAAGTCAGACTTCTATGCCTTCACCAACACACCCTATGTGATAGGTGCCATCAAAGGCACCCAAATAGCTATCATCTCCCCAAGAGTCAGTGAACAAGTGTACAGAAACAGGAAGAACTATAATTCCATGATCATTCAATTGGTGTGTACTGCAGACCAGTACTTCTCACATGTGAATGCTTTGTTCCCTGGATCACTCCATGGTTCCTTTGTGCTAAAGAACAGTAGTGTGCCACACAAGATGGAATAACCACAAGAGGACCGAGGATGGTTCATATGTAGGTGTTTCTGACACTTATTACCACATAGCAGACAGCCAGGCTGTCTGCCTCTGGGGCTTGTCATTGACAGTCCTTTTTTGCACCATTTTCTAGGTGATTCTGGCTACCCCATCTTGCGTTGGCTCCTGACACCAGTGAGAAATCCTGGAACAGATGCTGAGAGGAATTACAATGAGGCCAATCGACATACTAGGAGGGTGATAGAGCGCACAATAGGTCTCCTGAAGGCTAAATTTAGTTGTCTACATATCTGTGGCGGTTCCCTGGCCTATGGGCCTGAAAAGGTGTGTAGAATAGTGGGGGCCTGCTGCATGCTGCACAACGTGGCTGTGAGGAATTCAACCCCCCTCTTGGAGGAGGAGGGTGCTGTATATCCAGACAGCTTCCTCAGAGAGGGATTGAGAGTGATGGTGATGATGAGGAGGGGAAAGATGTAAATTCCAGGACCCAACTTATACAACTCTACTTCCAGTAAATATGTGGGACTATTGGATGAGATTGCTGTCTGTGCAGCATACTGTCAGTGTGCCTTTTCATCTATAGGGGGGTTGGATCAATAGTCATTGCCACTGTGACCAGGTCTGCATAGGACAGGTAACATTATAGTATGATAGTTCACACATCCGTAGGCACAACAACATGTTATGCATATGGTGCATTTCCTGCTACTTTCCTGATAATGATAAATGAGTTATACTACAGTTGCATCCATACTTCACTTTGTTTAAACATAATGACAGGGGACATTATAATAGGTGAAATGGTGTTTTATTTGGTGCAGGGATTAAATCATGCAGATTACAGTGATCGGAGTGGGCTACTGGTGGTTGTACAAAATGGCAACATGATTGCAGCATTTGTTGGCAGTAGTGGTAGGTCCATCTATGTTTACAAGAGATTGTTGTTGTTTTCACACAATTGGGTTGTTGATTCAGTGGGACACTTGGAGGACAGTTATTACCAGAGTCACTTATTTGAGGGGCTCTTGTTCTTGCCAGGTGTTCCAGTGCCATATCTGGGCCTGAGGGTCCGTTTGGGTGCCTGGTGTTGGCCTGTACGGGTTGAGATGGATGTCCCCTGTGTGTCCTGAGAGGGTGGAAATATGTGCTGTTGCTGTTGCTGCTGATGCTGTTGTTGTCCGGTCTGTATCCTGGCCTGTAGTAGGGGCTTTCTGGTCTGTGTGGGCCTCAGGCTGTGTTGGGACAAGGTGCAGCAGCGCACAAGCTATGGTGGCCATTGTGGCATTGTGCAGTTTCCACTGCTCCATGGCCTCTTGGTGGTGTGCTAGCTGCATCCTTTGACTCTGCTCCACGGTGGATACTATCTGGGCCAATCTGTCCTGGGTATAGTGATATGCTCCCAGGACCTCAGAGATCACCTCCTGCTGTATCAATCCCATGGCCTCCCCCCTGGGGCACTGAAGCCCTCCCACTGGGCCTAGCCCCCTGTGCCTGTGTCCCCTGCACAGGTCTAGCGGTACCACTTGTACTGGGGCCATCGTCTTCCTGCCTGTTGGTAGGGGGTGACTGTGGCCTATGTCCATGTGTTCCACCAGTCTGTGGCCTGGATGCACAGGTGTTGGGATGGTTGCCCTGGCTTGATGTTGTTGGCTGGGTGGTAGGGGTGTCAGTGGTGTCCTGGGAGGCTGCTGGATGACGACAGTCCAGGACTGTGTGAGGGGCCAGGGTGATCGTCAATGGCCAGGGTTCCATCTCCTGTGTCCTGGGAGGTGACTCTGTCTCCCTGTGGGGCACTGCTATTCCTTGTCCTGTCTGTCAGGGTGGCATGGGTGGTGGTGCCTGTTGGGGGGAATGGACATGTCTGTTACACTTGCATGATCGGATGGGGTGAACAGACTGGGCAGTTTTGTGCAGGTTTTCACACTTTGGAGCCATGCAGGGTGCTTTTGTGAGGTTAGCATTGCATTTTGCTTTGGATGTGGAGGTGCATTGTGGGTGTTGTAGGCCATTGTGATTCCTTGCAGGGGTGGGTGGATGTGCACAGGGGGAGGGATGTGGGCCTGTTAGTGGGTTTGTGGGCATGCAGGGGGAGTGTATGTAGTGATAGTGGCCTGGGTGGGGTAGTGGTCCTGGTGGGTGTTGGAGGGGTGAGGTGGTGCATGCATTCCTGGTTTGATGGCTATGGAGTAAATATAGATGACTTACCTGAGTCCATTCCTCCAGTGAGTCCAGTGAGTCCCTCAGGGTGCAGGATGGCCAGTACCTTTTCCTCCCAGTCAGTCTAGTTGGGAGGAGTTGGTGGAGGTCCTCCCCCAGTCTTCTGGCCTGCAACATGGTGCCTGGATGCCATGGACCTGACCTTCCCACGCAGGTCATTGCATCTCTTGCGGATGTCATCCTTGGTGAATGGATGGTGTCCCACTGCATTGACCTTGTTGACTATTGTCTGCCATAGCTCCATCTTCCTGGCGATGGGTGTAAGCTAGACCTGTGCCCCAAATAGTTGTGGCTCGACCTTCAATATCTCGTCCACCATGGCCCTTAGCTCCTTTTCTGTGAAGCGTGGGGGTTTAGGGGGTGCCATGGTGTGTTTTGTGAATGGTGTCTTGTGTGGATCTAGGTGAGGGTGCTCTTGTGTGGTTGGGTGTGTGAGTCGTGTGATGTGGCGTTCAGTGTCTGCCTGTAGTGTTGTCTGTCTGCCTTCTCCTATTGGCGATGCAAAGGATTGTGGGGTGTGTCTGTCATTGTTTTATAGAGTTGTGGATGTGTGTCAGGTGTGTGGGTTTCAAACTTGCCAATGCATGCATTTCTTACTGTTGGGTCCACCTGCCGCCCGTGGTGGTCTGTACCGCCAATGGTCGTTCGGCTTCCACTGACTGATGCAATGATTTGTGCTTCATTATTTGGAGGGTCTGGAGTTTGTGTGCTCGGCGGTGGCGGGGTGGGAGGTACAGCATTTCTGCCGACAAGGTCCTGGCGGTGACTGGTGGCAGGGAAATTTTTGTCAGGTTCTGATTCTTTCATCATTATATGGCGGGTTTCTGTTCACTGCCAATGGCGGGCTTCTGTTCGCCGCCGCCACGGCGGCCAACGGTGTTTACCGCTGTGTTCATAATGAGGGCCTTAATTTTTCATCATGGTTGAGGATCACATGATCACCCTGGTATTGTTATGAATGCAACATTTTGGGCACTTCAATGGTTAGAGTATTTGGCGGGATACGCCTGTAGAATGGGGTTGCTGTCAGTCGCAGCTTTCACAGCAGCAAGTGCCTCATCATCCAACCTCATTGTTGAATGAATAATCGCAGCAACAGAGGCTATGGCTGCTGCTGACTTGGATGCCTCATCAGCCAATGTTTCTCCTGCAACATGTATTCCTACACATTGATGGCCCATTGCATGTACTACAAGGGTATTTGGCAGCATCTCTTTTAAATCTGCTACCTTCGCCCAGTGGAATCTGTGTTTGACGGTGTTCCCTTTTGAATCACTGAACCCCTTCTGGCACTGTTAATTCAAATATTTATTAAAGGACTGGGCACAAGAATACAATTCACACAGAGTCAGTGTTAAGAGCTCAGAATCCGTGCATTCCAGTGACAATAATAGAGGCTTAAGCTCTCCAATTGTGCAGTGCAGTCCCCTAAGGTTTGCTTATATGTTCTTTATGGGATGGAACTTCCCATCCCTCGTGTATCCACTCACAGCCACACAAGCAGTGGAGTATTAATGTTTTGTGCCTACTACTTGTTGTGCTGAACCAACAGTGTAAATAATCATTTGATATTGATAAAAAAGCAAAAATGTATGTAGGTGTTCGGTATTCAAGTTCATATTGAAGGAACTCATGTGTTTGAAGTTTTGGATCAAAAATATAATCAACATCAGTGGCAGCCAGAGAGGTGGCCCATTGTATCCAATGTGGATATAATGCTTTTGCGTTTTGAATGCTGGCTTTTGTCACAGTCTCTAAGGCTGGTATTGGGGTCACAACAACAATTTGTTCTCTGGGCTAGAGGTCTCTTTTTTAAGGCAGCCATATGAACAGAAGTCAGAATTTACTCACTGTGACCAAAGCGTGGTTCAGCTGTTGAATACAAATGTGATTGTATTCTATAAGAACAGTATCACCTTCATTGAATGTTACATAGGGGAACCCAATGGCTCCAGTGATTACTATGATGACCAAGTTTGATTTGTTATCACATGTGTGTAGGTGTTTTGCTTCAAACATTTTCTGTTGTGATGCTCTAAGAATGCATATGTGTTCAACTGTCCAATATTAACTTGAAAAACCTGGACGCATCAGGTTATAAAGTGGTTCTATGTGTTGTGCATAATCTGGAATATATGATCTGCCAAAGTTGAAAATGACTGATAATGAATGTAGCTTGTTTATAGTGTTTGGTGGTTGTAACTGTGTACAAGAAAGTGAGGCACTAGTCTCTTTCCTTCATCTAATAACTCATCTCAAAAAGAGGACACTGAGAAAGGCAATTTTTATTTTCTCAAACATTTTTAGCCTATTTCAACAAAACCCAACAGAATGTGGTTCTCTCATGTCAGGTTTGTGACCAGGTTGTCATCTGCCAGATAGATGTCATCTACATAGGACAATGCCTGAGGGTCTATTTCGTGTAGTATGAATGTTACACATGCTGACAACAATCAAGGACTGTTCTTATGCCTTGTGGGAGTCAACACAATTTCCTTTGCAAGCCAATGCGCTGAAAGGGGTCAAATCCCTGCTTTCAGGAGCTATATGTGGCAGAAATAACGTTGGAAATATCCAAGGTTGTTTTGTATTTTTTGTGCACTAAGGCTCATATTTATGGAAAATGGTGCACCACTGCACTAATGCAATTGTGCGTCATTTTTTTAACGCCATTCCCTAACACCATCCGTGCACCATATTTATTAAATGACACACGATGGCGCTAAGGAATGGCTAGAATCTAAAAAAAAAAAGATGTTTGTCAGTGAGGGATGGAGTTAGTGGAAACAACACTAAAGGGTCAGAAATGACGTTAGGCTGGTTAGAGGCAAAATATCAGCCGTTAGTCAACCTAGCAATATTTTTTGATGCACAAGCAGCCAAATAATTACTCCTGTCTAAGTATAGACAGGATTCATTATCCCTAGCCTAATGCCCACCACAGGGGACCAGTGTTCCCTGGACAAGTCCTACATACTCAGTGCCAGGCAGGGGGCCCCATGTAAGAGGCCCTCAATGGCACCCCACACACATACACAAATGCCTGCAACTAACCTGGGATGAGCTCCCTCCTCCTGTGGTGTCCCTGTGGTGTGGGTGGTGGTGTTGCTGGCGCTTGGGGTGGGCATCTTTGTGCCCATTCCATGGTGTTCTACAATGGACATGGGCCTACCTGCACTTTAATGTGTGGTCTGATCAGGCATTATATAATGGTGCTAAAAAGGCTTAGCGTCATTATTTAAGCCGACCTCCCAGTTGCGTGTGATTTCTACATAAGGAGATAAATATGGAACTGGGGGGCTAGCATCATTTTTAGGAAGAGAACGTCTACCTTGCATCTCATTGACGCATGGTGGGTTGGCGCTTACTAGGGATTGGGGGTCCAGCATCAAAGTATAGATATGGAGTAAAGTTAGCAGTACTTTAGCATCAAAATAAATGGGGCTAAGGTGACGCAAACCTGACATAAATATGGGCCTATATTGGTAATGAGTACTATGTGCATTTTGAATAGCAAACGTGTGTGTGTAACTTTTTAAATGTCTGTAGTCTAAGGCTATTCTGTATGAACTGTCCAGCTTAGCTACGGGGATTAAGGGTTTCTTTTTGGTGATATGCAGGGTTCTATCACACCCTGGTGCTCAAATTGTATGATTATTTCCCTCATTGGTGCTTTAGCTTCATGTTTAATGGGGTATTGTGATTTTGGTAATGGTGTGGATCTTACCAGTATTATTTGGTAGGGGTAGTTTTTGTCCCAACCTACATGGTTGCAATACAGCACGGGGGCTTGTGCTGATGTCCAATCTAATGCTTAAGCACTGTCTTAATTCTTCAGGAAGTAGGACCGAGCAAGGTGACATAATGACATCTTTCAAAGTGGGAATTTACAGACAAATTCTGGTGGCCAATCTTTTTCTGCTAATAGGATGTCATAACATACGTTATTTTTTCTCTGAGTATAACTTTAGCTGTGATCTTTATGTTTCCCTCAATTTGTATTTTCTCTTTGTAAATCATGTCTGGAGGGGAGACTTGCATGTCTGCTGTTTCGACTTCTAAAAAGTCATTCGTTGCTGTCACCTCCAGAAGCTCTTAAAGATTCTGGTGAACTATTGTGACCTCTGTCTAGTAGAGTCAGTGCCCATGTCCTGTTCTTCAGTAAGGTTCTCAATATGTGTAGCATTTCTAGCCATTATTGCTGTCTCTTTTTCCCTTTTAAATTGTTCTTTCAATGTGAAGGTTTCTTTCCATTTTTTCATGGAAGGTTCAGATGAGCATTGTGAATCTTTTATTGATTTAATTGTTCAGAACACCCACCTCTCTCACTGCATTTAACCGGTTAGTCCTGAAGATAACGAGACTGTCGCCTATCAATATATTGGTATCTATCAGGAGTTTTTAATCTATCTCTATTTGTCAAATTGTAGTGTTTCTCAAAGGTCTCAGAGTGCGGAGATTCTCCTCTTTGTGTTGTATTATCTTTATTTTGTTTTTGTTAATCCCAGCATTTTTTAGAACTGTTTGCTTGGTAGAATCCTTAATGGATTTACCTTGTAGTTGTGGTTTACTTGGTCTGGCCGCCACACTATCCTGATCTATGCTTGAATAGGTCTCAGTGATAATTTTTCTGAGCTCGTGCTCCTGATTCTGTACAGGAAATTCCTGGAGGCAATGCAACTGCTTACCCTTTAAGGTTACTTAATATGTTTGTGAACACTGAGGCATAAATTGACCATTAATTTTAGCCCTAGCTCTAGGGCTGGGGCAGCCCCATTCTCATCATTAATTTGTTTGAACAGTTCTGGAATATTCACAAATGTTGGTGTGCCTTTGTCCACTGAGGAAACCATCCCAAATGGCAAGCACATTGTGAGAATTCTAGGTTTGTCGTGGAGTCCCATATAGGGAAATACTGTTTACAATGAGCTAATTTTTTGTGCTAACATAAACAGAATCTCTTCATGTTTGATGGTTACTTTATCCATAATTGAATGCACAGTAGCAAGATTAATGCCCGCTGTGGCAACATGCGCTTGAGCTGGAGCAGTATTCAAAATCTGCATTACGAATTGTATTAATTGCCTATATATTTCTACTAAATTACTGTATGGGAGTGTACCTCTGTTAGGACGTAGTTTATATAAAGCCAACTATGGCCATGTAGGTCCATTATTTTAAAGGACCTAGCCTAACGTTTTGTGAAACGTGGGGTAGGGTGCCATCAAGTCAATTTTGGTGTTCCTGTTTAGATAGTGGTATTGCTGGAGTGTAGTGATGAAATGTGTATGTATTCCCATCTGCTGCTGGAAAAGTGACCCAAGAATGAAAAATAAATTGTTCTGTATGTACTGTGAGCCTCAACGAAAAATATAACAACTCCTCCCTCATTTGTGAGGCCAATATTTAATAGATGCATTGTGAGAGGGAGTCTCATGTTTACTGCAATAATGACCCTGTTTTGGACTCCTCCCTCATCTGTGAGGCTATCATTTAATAGATTATTACCCTGTTTTGGTCTGTCATTTTTTCAGTTTAGCTGTGCACTGAGGACAGTGAGCACTTCCGTCAAGCAATCAATGTATACACATGTTAAACCTTAGATAACATCTTCTCATGCACTGAAAAAAAACATTGCACATCATGTTAGGTATCTTCCAAATTGCTTGTGCCTACAAAGGATCATGGGGAAGAGGGAATATTGCCAACATAAAAACAGCAGATAACAACATAACAATGAATAGTGTGTGGATCTATTTTTGTGAGTGGTGTTGGTATCAATCTCCTGCCAGTAATTGTTGTTTGTAAAGTGTTGTGGATAATGTGGGGGTATGTTTTACAGTGGTGTGGGTGTGGTGTGTGTATCGGTGTTAGGTGTATGTTGTATGAATTGTCCAATGTGTTGTTGTTTTGTATTTGGGGGTCCATTGTAAGCGTGGCGGTATGTGCTGCCAATGGTTTACTGCTGTTTAATGTCCGCTGTGGTGATTCGTGGGTTATAATGTGGTGGGCGTAGTTCTGTTGGCATAATTGTGTGGGCTGTGATACTGCCAGTTTATCACTGACCTTTGGTGTGCCATATTTGTGTATGTGTCTGAATACTGACAGATTGGTGTGTGTGTGTCATAATATGGTGAACAGATATCCGCCACGGCAGCGGTAAGTTGGCAGCTGTCAGCGTGGCAGTAAGTGGGATTTACTGCCAATGTAATAATGAGGGCCTCAATGTTTATAGCTTGTCAGTTATTGCCTTGAAGTCCTTGCATCTCCTTAAAAAAAGTGGTGATGGCAAGGTCTTGATATACTTTAATCTTGTGACCCTAATACTCTAGTCTGAGGCTCTGCCGTGCCACCTGAATGATGGCCTCTTTTTCTGTGAGGTAATGTACTTGAGCCAGGATGTCCGGTGTAACACTGGTGCACCCCGGGACCATCACCAACTGATGTGTTCTGTTAAGTAACGGCAGTGGCTGCGAGGGGTCCCCCTGACCGCATGCCAGGGAGCCTCAGTGTAGGCTATAATGTCTGTGCCTTCCTCACCCCTGCGCACCCTGTATTCGGACATCATTTCAACAGATTTTGTTCTCTAAATCTTCCTGCTTGAGTTGGAGCTCAATGTGCTGCTCTTCCAATGCCTCCAAAGCATTTCTTAATCTTCTGCTCTCATGTCCACAGTTAGCTGAAGGATGACCACTCTCTCTCCAAACTCAGACACCTCTTTCTGGACTTTTCAGAAGAAAGATTTGAGGTTGTCTTTGTGGGATGTAATTTCTATCCGTATTTCTTGGAGGAAGTGTTTGATATAGTCCTGCGTTATGGGCCCGGGGGCCCACTGTCTCCAGCACCCACCGAGGCACGCCTTTCAATTCCATAGTGGCACCCAGGGGCTTGGTCCACAGGGCAGTCATGGGGGTCTCCTTCGGAGCCTTAGGCCCATATTTATACTATTTGACGCACAACTGCACCAATGCAGTTGTGCGTCAAAAATTTTAACGCCGGCTAACGCCATTCCAAAGCGCCATGCGGGCGCCTTATTTATTGAATGACATTAGCCGGCGCAGCTGACTGGTGTGCGTCAAAAAAAATGACTCACACCAGGCAGCGCCGGCATAGGGGAAAATGGAGCTTGGGTGTCAAAAAATGGGGCAAGTCAGGTCTGAGGCAAAATTTTGGCCTCAACCCGATTTGCGCCATTTTGTTTTACGCCCAACCCCCATTGAAATGACTCCTTTCTTAGCAAAGACAGGAGTCATGCCCCCTTGCCCAATGGCCATGCCCAGGGGACTTATGTCCCCTGGGCATGGTCATTGGGCATAGTGGCATGTAGGGGGTCACAAATCAGGCCCCCCTATGCCACAAAATAAAATACGAAAAAAATACTTACCTGAACTTACCTCTACTTCCCTGGGATTGGTCCCTCCATCCTTGGGTGTCCTCCTGGGGTGGGCAAGGGTGGCAGGGGCTGTCCCTGGGGGCATGGGAGGGCACCTCTGGGCTCCTTCTGAGCCCACAGGTCCCTTAACGCCTGCCCTGACCCAGGCGTTAAAAAACAGCGCCCATCAGGCTGGGCGCCGTTTTTTAAGGCCTGCCCCCTCCTGTGCGTCAAAATGACGTCACAGTATAAATAAGGCGCACAGGCCTTAAAGTCATTTTTTGGAAGGGAACGCCTACCTTGCATATAATTAACGCAAGGCTGGTTCCCCCTTCTAAAAAATGACGCACATGTTGGAACTTTGACGCCCGCGGGGTCGGACGTCAAAGTATAAATATGGGGCAGTGTTTGCACCGATTGTGTGTCAAAAATTTTGACGCACATTCAGCGCAAAGAGAGTATAAATATGCCCCTAAGTGTGTGGCATGTTGCAAGTGATCCGCAGTGAATTCTCCTAGGTTGTGTACAGGGTAGGTACCCCCTGCCTGTACTCGTTGGTCCCGTTCCTCACTGTGCTCCCCAGCACTGGAGGCCACACTCCAGGCAGACTGAATGAAGAAGAGGGGGGATCCCCTCAAATATGGATACAGCCGCCCAGCTTCTCACAATTGGCAGTCATCTCGCTGTTCCGTATGTCCTGCCTTTCTTAAGTGCTGCGGGCCAAACCAGGGCTCAGCCAACCTGCACCCTGCTTTGCTATGGGGTCCTCTGGGGGGCCCTTTTTCAACCAGTCCAGGCTTCAATGGACCCACAGTCCTCTGTTGGGTCCCCTCTCTGTGTCTCCCCCATGCTCGGCTCACCTCTGGGCCCACAGCATGCGCCTCCATCTGGCTCCTCTTTCTCATTTTGCATTGCGGCTCCAGTCTGTGCTGGTCTCCGCTGCTCTGTGGCATTCCAGCTGTCAGCCTCAATGCCTGGACGGTGTCACAGACCCCACAGGCTGCTGATCACCTTGTGTGGAGGCGGCAGACCCACACAGGCCTGACCCCTGTGGCATGGCGGACCCCTCCACCGGCCTTCCGGGATCCATTCACTCAGGGTCCGTTCCTCCTATCAAGATGGAGGCTCCTGGTCACAGCGTTTCCTCATTCTGCTGGCCGATTAGGCGCTCCTCTGCCAGCAGCAGACCTGCCGCATCCTCCGCAGCCCCCTCCAATTGTACAAATAGAGCTCACAGGTCTGGGGCAGTGGAGGACACCGTTTTTTGTCCCAGGATCCAGAGCTCCTCTGCTGCACATCCTACTCGACACGCATGCTGGCCATTCCCCCGGTCTGCCATTTTTTAAAGTAGAATTCATTGTTCACAGATAGCAGTGTTATCCTCCTGTTACTAAGTGCATAAAAGCCCCCATCTGTGGAGAAGTATTTCTTAGTGGGCTGCTGCCAATGCCTGAAAAAAACTGGAGTTTGTGGGGTGTTTAGTTGATTGCCTCTCTGCAGTGCATATGTCTAATGAGATAGGAGTTTGTGCAGGTCTCAGCTGGGGCTTAAGAAATATGGGAGCTGGCATGGTCTTAGGCTTAGGTTGGGTGCTTCTTTTGTTGATGTGGGACTGCTGCTCCCACATTCCTCCCCCGGGGGCAGCTCGCAGACACATGTCTCCTGAAAAAGGCTGTGGTCAGTACACCACTGGTGGAAAGCTTCTTCTTTAGTTCTTTTCACTGATCAATTTCTTGGGAATAATTTTCTTTGGAGCCATCTTAAAGCTCTCAGTTGACACTGGCACTAAGCTGCATAAGCAGAAGAGATTGGTGGACTGACATCATTGTACAGGCCTTCTGTTTGGCGGTATTGCAGGTGATGTATTTTCTCCTCTTGGTCACCTAAAAAAAAACAAGCAAGAACAACATTTATTGAAATAGCATTGTTGCAGTTTGAATTTGTACATACTAAGGCAATATCAGTGTGGTTTATTAAGTAGGTAATAACCAAATCAAACCACCCCATCATACCATATAATGTCATTTCCAATCTGGATAACATCATATAGAGATCTAGCTATTTGTTTTATGTCTCTCTATTCTAATGGAGACACCTATGGCACTCAGGGAATTACATGTGTGAATGGAATAATCTTTAAGAAAATGAAGGTTAATCTGTGCCTATGGCAGGCAATGTGGTCCAGGGGGAAATCTCTTCAGTACACCCCAGTTAGGGTGTCCAGGTGGAAATGGAATTATACCTTAAAAAAACTGAATGCTCCAATGCGGCTGTGCTCCTATGGTGGAATGATGGATGGATGGATTAACCCCTTCGCTGCCAGGCCTTTTCCCCCTCCTGTGCCAAGCCTTTTTTTGGCTATTTGGGGCAGTTCGCACTTAGGCCCTCATAACATTTTGTTCACATCAGCTACCCACGCCAAATTTGCGTCCTTTTCTTCCAATATCCTAGGGATTCTAGAGGTACCCAGACTTTGTGGGTTCTCCTGAAGGAGACCAAGAAATCAGCCAAAATACAGTGATTTTTTTTTTTAAATGGGAAAAAAGGGCTGCAGAAGGCGGCTTGTGGTTTTTCCCCTGAAAATAGCATCAACAAACGGTTTGTGGTGGCAAGATCACCATCTTCCCAGCTTTCAGGAACAGGCAGACTTGAATTGGAAAACCCAATTTTTCAATACAATTGTGACATTTTACTGGGACATACCCCATTGTTACTATTTTTTGTGCTTTCAGCCTCCTTCCAGTTAGTGACCAAAATGGGTGAGAAACAAATGAAGGAATGAATTCAGCAAGGGGTCATTTGTGTAGATCCTACAAGTGTTTCCTACAGAAAATAACAGCTGAAACAAAAAAATATTGAAATTGAGGTAAAAAACAGCCATTTTTCTCCACATTGTACTCTGTAACTTTTTCCTGCAATGTCAGATTTTAGAAAGCAATATACCGTTACGTCAGCTGGACTCTTCTAGTTGTGGGGATATATAGGGCTTGTAGGTTCATCAAGAACCCTAGGTACCCAGAGCCAATAAATGAGCTGCACCTTGCAATGGGTTTTTATTCTATACCGGGTATACAGCAATTAATTTGCTGAAATATAAAAAGTGAAAAATAGGTATCAAGAAAACCTTTGCATTTCCAAAATGGCCACCAGATAAGGTGTTGAGAAGCAGCGGTTATTTGCACATCTCTGAATTCCGGGGTGCCCATACCAGCATGTGAATTACATGGCATTTCTCAAATAGACATCTTTTTTACACACTGCCTTAGATTTGGAAGGAAAAAATGTAGAGAAGGGCAAGGGGCAATAACACTTGTTTTGCTATTTTGTGTACCCCCATGTCTCCCGATAAAAATGGTACCTCACTTGTGTGGGTAGACCTAGCGCCCACAAAAGGAAATGGCCCAAAATACAACGTGGACACATCAAATTTTTTCACAGAAAACAGAGGTGTTTTTTACAAAATGCCTACCTGTGAATTTTGGCCTCCAGCTCATCCGGCACCAGGGGAAACCTAGCAAACCAGTGCATTTTTTAAAATTAGACACCTAGGGGAATCCAAGATGGGGTGACATGTGGGGCTCTGACCAGGTTCTGCTACCCAGAATCCTTTGCAAACCTCAAAATTTTACCAAAAAAACAAGTTTTTCCTCTCATTTCGGTGACAGAAAGTTCTAGAATCTGAGAAGAGCCACAAATTTCCTTACACCCAGCGTTCCCCTAAGTCTACCGATAAAAATGGTACTTCACTTGTGTGGGTAGGCCTAGCGCCCACGAAAGGAAATGGCCCAAAACACAACGTGGACACATCACATTTTTTCACAGAAAACAGAGGTGCTTTTTACAAAGTGCCTACCTGTGGATTTTGGCCTCTAGCTCAGCCGACACCTGGGGAAACCTAGCAAATCAGCGCATTTTTTAAAACTAGACACCTAGTGGAATCCAAAATGGGGTGACTTGTGGGCTCTGAATAGATTCTGTTACCCAGAATCCTTTGCAAACCTCACAATTTGTTCAAAAAAACACTTTTTCCTCTCATTTCGGTGACAGAGAGTTCTGGAATCTGAGAGGAGCCACAAATGTCCTTCCACCCAGCGTTTCCCCAAGTCTCCCGATAAAAATGGTACCTCACTTTTGTGGCTGGGCCTACTGCCCGCGAAAGGAAATGCCCCAAAACACTATTTGGACACATCAAAATTATCAAATACAAAACTACCTGATTTTGCAGGGACACCTGCGTTTTTGGTCCTGGGCTCAGCAGCCTTCTAGGGAAACCTACCAAACCCAGACATTTCTGAAAACTAGACACCCGAGGGAGTCCAGTGAGGTGTGACTTACGTGGATCTCCCAATGTTTTCTTACTCAGAATCCTCAGCAAACCTCAAATTTAGCTAAAGAATCACATTTTTCCCACATTTCTGTGTGGGATCACCGCACTGGGACAGATTTCATACCACCCAATGTTCCCCCTCAGTCTCCCGGTAAAAATGATACCTCATTTGTGTAGGTAGGCCAAGTGCTTGTGAAAGGGAGGAGCCTAAAACATGTCTGACAAGTGCAGCAGAATTTTTATCTGTATAGATGAGACAATGCTGGGTGGTAGGAATTTTGTGGATTCCTGCAGATTCCGGAAGTTTCCATCACAAAAAAACTTGAGAAAAATGTGTGATTTCCAGCAAAGTTGGAGGTTTGCAGGGGATTGTGGGTACAAAAATGGTGCGGGTGCATGTGAAACACACCACCCTGGAATCACCCAGATGTTTAGTTTTCAGATGTGTCTAGGTCTTGTGGATTTTTCTACATGGTAGCATCCCAAAGTTCATAAAGTGCAGCTCTCACCATTCCAAGTGGGACGATTTTGAGAGTAGGTCAAGCTCTCATGGCCCAAATGTAATACTAAAACCCAAAATATTCAAACGTCTTCTTGCTTACTGTGGGATAAGATGTTTTAGAGTGCGGGGAAGAGCTGAAAGACTGTTACCCCCTTCAGTTGAGGTGGGGGCGTAACCAGGCCCATACTGGTTGGTAGCCACCACCCCTATATTTTTTGTTTTTTTAAAATTCCCTGCTATCTAGTAGACTTTCTGCCCCCCCGGGGTGTGGATCAGGGGTAATTACCCCATTTGCCCACTGGTGGGCAGAACAACTTTTGCCCCATTTATTTGGGGTGGGGGTATGGCCATACCCCCACCCTCTTATTTTTGAAAAAAAAAATCTTCCCTAGCCTCTGGTGGGCTTTCTGCCACCCCTTGGGGGCAGATGGGCCTTCCAAAAACAAGCCCATCTGCTCCCAGTGGTGGGCAGATATGGCCAACAGTAAGCGACCCTTACCCAAGGGGCTGCCCCCCTAAAGAAGACACACGCATACACACACACACCAATCCCTGGTGCCTAAGTGGTTTCTTGGCCTAACAAAAATCGGCCAATCTGCCCCCAAGGGGGGCAGAAATGGTCTAAATACAATTTCCCCCCCAGTGGAGTGACCCTTGACTAAGGGGTCGCTCCCCACCTCTAAAAAAGAAAACAAAAAAAAACTTTTTTTTTTTTATCCCTGGCGCCTAGAGGTTTCTGCCACACCTGGGGGCAGAAAAGGCCTAAAATATAAGTGCCCCCACCTTCCCCAGGGAGCGAACCTTGCCTAAGGGGTTGCTCTCCACCTCTAAAAAAAAAAAAAAAAAAAAAAAAAAAAAAATTTTTTTGCTCCGGTGCCTAGAGGCTTCTGCCCCGGGGGGAGATCAGCCTAATAGCAATAGGCCGATGTGCCCCCAGGGGGGGCAGAAAAGGCCTAAAATAAATTTGTCCCCCCCCCGGGTAACAACCCTTGCCTAAGAAGTCGCTCCCCACCTCTAAAAAACAAAACAAAAAAAAAACAATCCCCAAAAAATGTATCCCTGGCGCCTAGAGGCTTCTGCCCCCCCGGGGGAAGATCGGCCTAATAACAATAGGCCGATCTGCCCTCGGGGGGGGGCAGAAATGGCCTAAAATATATTTGCCCCTGCCACTCCCACCCCCCCCGCGGGGAGCGACCCTTGCCTACGGGACATTGGCGCAAAAAGGGGGCAGAAATGGCCTAAATAAAATTTGCCCCTCCAGGGGAGAGACCCTTGCCTAAGGGGTTGCTCCCCATCTGTAAAACAACAACAAAATAAATCCCCGGTGCTTAGTGGTTTCTGCCCCCTTGGGGCCAGATCGGTGGACCCTTGCCTAAGGGGTCGCTCCCCTTGTGTGAAATTCATGGAAAAAAAAACCTCCCTGGTGTCTAGTGGTTTCTGTCCCCCTTGGGGGCAGATTGGCCTCATAAAAATAGGCCAATCTGCCCCCAAGGGGGGCAGAAATGGCCTAAATATAATTTGCCCCTATGGGAGCGACCCTTACCTAAGGGGTCACTCCCCACCTGTAAAAAAAAAAAAAAGGTTCCCTGGTGCCTAGAGGTTTCTGCCCCCCCTGGGCCTAGCAATCCGGCTGCTAAAATGCTCAGAGAGACTTCAAAGGGAAGAAAATTCCTTTCCTTCCCTTTGAAGCCTCTCAGGCCTCCTCCACATGATCGAAAGAGATCTACTGATTGCGATAGCGTGCTGATGTCACAGGGGGGTGGGGGGGGTCAGGGTGCTGTCGGGGTGGAAGGGGAAGGGCTTCCCCTTCCATCCCTGCCTTTGGGGGGTGGGAGGGAAGAATACAGAGGGAGCGCTAGCGCTCCCTCTGGGCTCTGTGCCCTGGACGTAATGGTTACGTCCTGGTACACACGAGCACTGTGCCGCAGGACATAACCATTACATCCGCGGCACAGAAGGGTTAAGGCAAATGCAAAAAAAGAAATAGATTAAAAAACAAATTAAAAACATTTAAAAAATCTAAAATTAAAATTAAAAACATTAAAACACAAACATTAAAATAAAAAATAAAAAAATGAAATAAAAAAACATAATGAAAAAATTGAATAGAAAAGGTCAATATTGCTGATGTTTTTATGGGAGGATGAGACGAAACCTATTGTGAGGCAAGGTGGTGCATAATATTTTTTTTAAAAAAAAATGCACGCCATATAGCACTGTTCACCAAAAGCATTTTCTTAATATGCATATACTATAATGATCCTCGAGCATTGTATTAAACTGATATTGCATCCACCCATGCAAGCCTATGGCAAAGGCACACAGGCTTGATGCACAAAATGGCTTCCAGCCACATGGTCAAGCAACAACAGCGAGCAAGAAAGCCTGGGAAACAAAGAACACATGCAAGCCTATGGCAAAGGCACACTGGCTGGATGCATGAAATGGCTTCCAGCCACAAGGTACAACAACAACATTGAGTAATGAGGCATGAGGATCAAAGCACACATGCAAGCCAATGGAAAAAACACACTGGCTCAATGCCCAAAATGGCTGCCAGCCACATGGTCAACAGTGAGCAAGGAGGCATGAGAACACATTCAAGCCTATAGTAAAAGCACACTGGCTGTTTGCACAAAATGGCCACCAGCCACATGTTCAAACAAGAGCAGCTAGCAGGGAGGCATTGTGAAAAAAACACATGCAAGCCCATGCAAAGGCACACTGGCTGGATGCACATAATGGCCACTATCTACATGGTCAGACAACAACAGTGAGCGAGCAGGCATGGGGGACAAATAAACACTTGCTTGATGCACCAAATGACCTCCAGCCACATGGTCAAACAACATCAGCAAGCAAGGAGGCATGGGGGACAAAGAACACAATTGAGCCTATGATAAAAGCACACTGGCTGAATACACAAAATGGCTTCCAGGAACATGGGCAAACAACAACAGCAAGCAAGGAGGCATGGGGAACAAAGATAAAATTCAGGCCCATGGACACAGACTACACAAAATGGCCCCTGGCCATGTGGCATGGAAAACCAAGACAAGTGGTGGCTGACACAGGCAAACACACATAAATATAAACACACACACAACACACACACACACACACACACACACAATTAGCTAGAAAAAGGAGGCATGGTGGTAACACTGAAGAAAACACCACCATTAATTCAGCAATGCAAAAGCAAAACACAAAAAGTAACTGAGCTCTAAAACATTTTGTAACAACACACATCCACCTATGCCATCCAATATTACCCTACATATACACTTTGTGAATGAAGTTTTTACAGCATATGCCACAGAAAAATGACTTTCATGCAATGACTAGTACTAGGCCTACTGGATAGATGGCCCACTGGACGTCTAAGCCACATAGTAAAATAGGTGAATATTGCAAATGTACTGAACTGCACAATATTTTTCCCTTTCAAAAGATGAAAAATTAAATGCAAAAAATTGCCAGCCCCTACATAAACCTCTGTGACCACCCCACCTGCAAGTACATCCATCACCCCATACCAGCACTGCCCTCCCAGTAGCCCCTCAGCAAGTTGCCAGTGCCCGCTCACCCACGAGGGTGGGCATCTCCTTTGCCCCAGGCAACTCAGGCCCTGCCCCAGTCAGCCCTGCTCCCCTGAGTGAGGAGGCTATTGACCTCCTGCGATCCATCTCTGTATAGCAGTCAACCAATGTGAATGCCGTCCAGGGGCTGACATCCCAGATGCAGCAATGCAATGCATTCCTGGAGGGCATCCACAGTGGATTGGCGGCCCAACAGAAATCGATTCAGGCTCTGGCCTTCTCTCTGATGGCAGCCATTGCCCCTGTTCCTACTGTCCCCCCTCCAACTTCCACTTCCCAGTCCCCTCAATGCCAACCCATCCCATGCACACATTCAGACAAGCATGCACACAAGACAACACACAAGAGTGGCACAGTCAAACACAGGCACCATACTTCAGTCCACAAGCACTCATGCAAACAACAAGCAGTTGCACATACAACCGCATCCACTACCTCCACTGACTACCCCTCATCCTCCTCCACTTCCCTCACAGTCACATCTACACTGATACCTGCATGCACTGCTTCAACAGCCACCACTAGCATCACCACACCAAGCAGCACACACACCTCACTGGCAGTCACCTCCACAACATCCATGCACACGTCACCTGTGTCCTCTCCCACCCTGTCTGTCCCCCCTTCTAAAAGACACAAATGCAGGCACTCAGACACCCAACAGCCATTCACCTCACATCAGCACACTACCCATGCATCTGCACCCAAGTCCAGCAGATGTATTCCTCCAACAACCACTCCCTCACCCTCAACCTCCACTCCCATCCCTCCTCCCTCATCCTGCCCCACCGTCCCTAAGAAGCTTTTCCTTGCCCAGCTTGACCCTTTCCCTCCCACTCACTCCCCTCATCCTGCCCATAAGAGCAATGACCCAGCCCAGCACCTCAGCCAAACAGTCCACAAGTACAGTGAAGTCACCTCCTAGTCCTGGAGGCAAGACAGTGAAGGATCCCACTCCAGCAGCCAGGAAGGGTAAGGATCCCACTCCAGCAGCCAGGAAGGGGAAGGATCCCACTCCACCAGCCAGGAAGGGGAAGGATCCCACTCCACCAGCCAGGGATGGGAAGGATCCTACTCCACCAGGTAGGAAGAGAAAGGAACCCTCACCTCCTGCCGTGAAAGGGTAGAAGCCCTCACCTCCAGCTGAGACACAGCAGCCCTCCTCTCTAACAGAGGCTGCCCAGGAGGCCCCTTCCCATGCTGAGACACAGCAGCCCTCTTCTCCTGCAGAGGCTATCCAGGAGGCAACTTCACCAGCTGAGACACTGCAGCCCTCATCTCCAGCAGAGGCTCTCAGAGTACCACTACCACCATCACCAGTGGTCACAGAGCCCTCATTTCCAGCTGAGAGGGTGCAGCCCTCACCTCCAGCAGCGAACATGTAGGCCAGCCTCCAGGGACCGCTGTACAAGGAGTCCCCACCAGAAGCAGTGGGCAAGTTCCCCATCTCAGAGACTGTAACCTTGCACTCCCCAGCACTGGGAAATGGGCATGGTGCCCCCTCCAGAAGCAGTGGCAAGTTCCCCACCTCAGAGACAGTGACCTGACACTCCCCTGCAAAGAGAAATGGGCATGGAGCTCCCTCCAGAAGCAGTGGGCAAGTTCCCTAATGAGAGAGTGTGACCTTGCACTCCCCAGCAAATGGAAATGGGCATGGAGCCCCCTCCAGAACCAGGAATTAGTACTTTGGACTGGGAATTGGCCCTTTGTGGACAATTGTACATATCTTTTTGTTTTAAAATTGGGTTATGTGGTGGCTTTTGCCTTGCAAATACATTTTCAGTACTTCTGTACTCTACTCCTTGTATTATTATGCCGTGCGTTGTTTGCCATTGGTTTTCCTCTGCATCTGGTTGTATGTATGGTGTGTGTGTCTGTTGTGTGTTGTGTCTGTGTGTGTCACTCTCCTTTTCCCCCCTCCCTTGAGTGCTAGGTGGCTGTACTCACTGTCGTCATCTTCGTCGGCGTTGGTGATCTAGGTGGAGCATGGCGTAGAAGAGCATCGGGAAGACTTCAAGTTCTCTGATGGTGAGTCTTTGATCTTCTGTGCAGTCTTTCTGCCAGGATTTCGATGGCGTTAGTTCCACCCCGGAAATCATAGCAGATTGCAGTGTCATAATATGGTGGGCAGTACTTTGTCTTCCGCCTGGCTGTTGATAGCTACCGCCGTGGTATGTAGTGTTAAACCCCTGGCGGTTGGTGTGGTACATTTGCTGTCTATGGGAGTTATCACCGCCATGATCATAATTTGGCAGTAATTACCGCCAGCCTGTTGGTGGTATTTCTGCCACTTTATCACTCACCGCCAATGTCATAATGACCACCTAAATATTGACTCACCAGTGTCCAGTCCTCTGGCTACTCCAGTGAGTCCCTCAGGATGCAAGATTGCAAAGACATGCTCCTCTCATGCTGTCAGCTGTGGGGGAGGAGGTAGGGATCCATCACCAGTCCTCTGGATGGCGAGCTGGGCCCTTGCTGCCATGGAATGTACCTGCCCCCTTAGGTCGTTCCCCTCTTCCTGATGTCGTCCCTTGTTCTTGGATGCTGTCCCATCGCATTCACCCTGTCCACGATCCTACGCCATAGCTCCTTCTTCCTGGCAATTAATATCTGCTGCACCTGTGCTCCGAACAGCTGTGGCTCTGCCCTGACTATTTCCTCCACCATGACCCACAACTCCTCATCAGTGAAACAGGGTGCCTTAGTGGGGACATGGGTGTTGTGTGGTATGTGTGTTGTGCAGTGGGTGTTCAGTAATGTGGTGGGGTGTGGGATGTGGGGTGTGTGACAGATGAATGGGTGTTTGTGGTGTGTGTGTATAGTTGTCTCTGTGATATTTGTGTCTGTCTCGTGGCAATGTTTGGTGGTCGTAAAAGGGTTGTGGGTAATGTGAGTGTGTGTTTTATAGTGCTGTGAGTAGGTGGGTGTGATGTGCGTGTCAGTGTCAGGTATGTGTTTTTGGTATTGGCCAATGTTGTGTGGTTTTGTATTCGGGTGGCCATTCAGACCGCGCCGGTGTGTACCGCCAAAGGTTTACTACCATTGAATGTCCGCCGTGGTGATTCGTGGGTCATAGTGTGGAGGCCGTTGTTTTGGTGTCGTAACTGTATGGGTGGTAGTACCAACACTTTAACACTGACCCTTGGTCTGGTGGATATGTGTTTATTATTCTGTCGGTTTGGTGTGTGTGTGTCATAATATGGTGAACGGATGTTCACCTCCATGACAGTATGTTGGCGGCCGTCACCGAGGCGGTAAGTGGGATTTACCGCCATTGCCATAATGATGGCCATAGTGTATTTCTGCTCTCTCACTGCACTGGTACACTATGTGCTGCCTAGTGCTAACACAGGCACCCATGTGACATGGTGATAAGGTGTCTGCATTGTAGGCAGGATTGTTTGCATGCAGGAAGGGACACCCTACACAAAAAAAATAGTTAGAGGCATTTTCCTCCTTTAAAGTGTACTGCAGAATGAACCACATTCAGAAAGATGAAACACTGATGAGAAATAAAGATATATCAGCTTGGTGCACCTTTGAAGGCATACAGGTCTACTTGCTTTGGTAAACCTAGGAATGTGACAAAAAGCATGGATGGATGAGTGGGAACACCCACGCTTCATATGTATAATGCCTTCCTGGCACAGAGTAATACAAGACAGCGACTTGCTCTACTCAAGGTTTACCAAGCCAAGCAGATCCACTAAAGGGGCTTTGTGTTGTTTGGCAACTATAACTTAAGGTTTGCGTTGTCCTTGGGACCTTGTGTGGTGATGAAAGGGCAATGTGATCCTTTGAGAAACCTAGCCCCCTTCTCTGTAGCTCCTAAACCTTATTTGCACACAGATGTATCCCAGTAGGCAAATAGTACCACAATGGTCAACAAAGTGATGTGGCCCATTCCACACCTTGCATTAGATTTCTGTCCACAATCCAAAGAAGACTTTGCACATAAGGACAGCAACCAGGAGGCCACTGACAGCAGTCAGTGTCAAGAGCCAGGACTCAGGTTGTCCTATCCCTGGTAGAGGCTCCATGTGAAGGTCTTATGTAGGGCATACTTTCTACCTTGGGATTGCAAAGAGTTCCTTAACTGGTCTGGAGGGTTCATTGAGACTTCACAGAGCAGGGGCAACAGTCCATGGTATTAGACACCTTACTTTCTGTATCCTTCCCACCAATCCTTGGATAGTATCCTGAGAATTACCACTCAGCACAGAATCTGCACCCAGAGGCTAAACAAGTGCCTGGCAATATAAGACTTCCAGGGAAACTACCACATCCTCTAATGGTGACACATTCTGTTTATGTCATTCAGGGATCTGCCTGTTGCAAGCCTTTGGTCCTTTGTCTCTGTGATAGTACCTGGAACATCTCTTAGTCAGCAGCCCACCAGGGTCAGTCTTTGGGTACTCTTTTCTCAGAACTGGCAAACCCTGATACACTGGTCCACTGTGCACTGTCTCTACTTCCTTCTCTTCCCTCTCTGCCTGTGCCTCCGTACTCTCCCTGTGAAAGTAGTACACTCATAATCCTAGACTTTCAGATGGTAACTCATTTACCAGAGTGCAGTCTATGGTCATCTGGGGACTAACTATGACCTTCTTCTGTGTCACTTCCTCACCCCTTTGCAAGGACCGCTACCAGAGTCTGACATGGCACCAATATTTCTTAGGGCAAAGACATGCATCCCATGAACTGATACATGACGGAAGTGATGGCCCCCGCCCTCAGGGACCACAAATTGACCATTGGAAACCACCTCCAGCTAAGGAAAACCAGGGCATGCTCTACCCACTGCTGCTGGGTATAACTTACCCGTAAGGCTACACTTGCCACCACTGTGGAGCTCCGACCAGTGAATGGTCTAATGGTACAGACCAGGTCCCATTCTTGTGTCCCAACTGGGAGCAATCAAATCACTGGTGTTGGAAATGGGAAGCCCTAGGCCATCACCCATCTGAACCCTTCCCTCCATTCATAGAAGGGGCATGAAAACCCTTTTGCACCACATTATGCTGACACCTGTTTAAGTCACTGTGCACCATCCCTTCACTCTGCTAGGGGGAACCTGTACTATCCTCCTTGGGATCACCTCTTCAGGTAACTTCTCATAGCCCCTGATATTGAGCCAGAGGTGTTTTCCTTGGAAAACTCCCTGAGATCAGTGATCTAGCTATCAATTAGGTGTTGGTGCAACTCTGTGAAACAATTACTGAGCATGTGCTCCTTCAAAACCAGATTGAACAGCTCATCATAGGTACTCACTTTGCTTCCCCACACCCAGCCATTCGGGCTTTACTTGATAAGTCCATAACATCTACCTATGACTGGTTAGACAGTTTGTGACTGTCCCCAAAACTTAAGTTGTATCCCTCTGGAGTAAGATCAAACTTTTTGAAAAGGGCTGTTTTCATGGGGGCATAGATCATCTAGTCAGCCACCTATAAAACCAACAAAACATCCCTCCCAAGAGCTGCCTTGCATCTCCACAGACTACCCTCCAAAAAATTCCTTTGGTACCCTATGCCATTCTAGGGCTTCCTCATAGGCTACAAACCACCTATCAGTATCACCCTCCCACTCAAATCTAGACACCAGATCTTTCAATGTGAACCCTTTTCTTTCCTTGGACACTGTGGTTTCACTACCATCTTTTCTGCTGGAATCTAAAATGTGGTTAATAATTAGCTCCAGCTCCTTCATACTCACCTACTGACCCCACAAAAGTTAATTTCCTCCAGAACTAGCTTTCTCTCCACCAGTGCCCTTTCCTAGGATATCTCTGCCTCAGCCTTTTGCAACCAGTTCCAGATGGGCCAGTTAAAGCTTGAATTGCCTTTCATTTTCCTGTCCTCTAGTTCCTCAGGAATCTGTGGATGTTAGAACACAGTGCTTCCTGCACTGTACTCAGTAGGGGACCGCAATTCTTTGGGTTTTCTACTCTCTTCTTCTGGTCCTGGGGCAGAAGATTCTTCTCTCTTTCTGGCTCTGGAACTGTCACAAAGTTATCCTTCTCAGCTTCTATTTCATCTTCCTCCTTACCACCCTCCTGCTCTGGTGTTGCAGCTTGCATTCTGCAGACTTCCTCCCAGGCTTGGAGGGCTGTCCCATATACCAAGTTTGAAGAGCCCTTGGCTGGCTTTATCCCTCTCCCATTGCACAATTATTTCAGCTCAGACATACTTCAGCTTTCAAGGTTGTCAAGATGCAACTCCATCATTTACGCAAGAGCCACAGGTACATAAAATGTGAAGCAGGATTTCAATTTAGAAGAAAAAGGAAACATAACAAATCTGGGAAAATTTAAAAAGACGTTGGTAGGCCTGGTATCTATGGGGTGGTTCCCCCCCAATGTTTCATCTTCAACCCTCCTGTTTTCTGACTTCATTTTTCCTGGCCTTTAGTACTCTTAGCACTTTACCATTGTTAAGCAGTGGTGAAGTGCTTGTGCTCTCTCTTTAAATCATGATAGAACTGGCTAACACCCAATTGGCATATTTAACCTACTTATACTTCCCTAGAAAAGTGGTACATATATGTACCTGTGAATTAAATGCTACTAGTGTGCCTTCAGCAAAGATTGAGCCACCCTCTTAAATAGCTCTTTCAAACATAGCTTAGGCCTGCGATTAAAGCCTATCTGTGCAGTTTTAAACTGCCATTTCAATCTGGCAAAATAGACCTTTTGCCAGACCCAAGTCTTCCTTCTTTTAAATACAGATAAGTAACTCCTAGGATGGCTACAGATAGCATAGAGGTCAGGTTGCAGTGTATTTAAAAAGATTTGGGAGGTGCTTTTTAAGTTTTACATGTCCTGGCAGTGAAAACATCTTCAATTCATTTTTCACAACAGCAAGGCCTGTCTCTCTCATAGGATAACTTTGGAGTTACCTTATTACAGTTAATACATAATAGTTTTGAAATGAGAGAAGGCAATCAGTTCACGTCTGATGTCTTAGGAATCATAATGAAAAATTCTCCCCCAGGGTGAAGGTGGATTTTACGTTACAATTTTGAAAATGCTACTTTTAGAAAGCTAGCATTCTCTTGACTTAGCCATTTAGTGCTTGCGGTCGGTCTGGGTCGCATGACTGGGTGTAGTTGGCATTTGGGCTTTATGCATTCCTTCTAGACAGCCACACACAATATAGGTCTTAGGTGTCCCCTGATGGGCAATCATCGGCAAGATGGGAGGGAGAATCTGGGCCCAGCCCGTTTACACTTGAATGGGCTCCGTACTGCCTCCACTGAAAGGACTGCGTACACTTGTAGTTAGTCTGGAGCTGGGTCAGAGAAGGTAGGAAGCCTAGGGACATCAAAGGTAAACGTCTAGAAGCTGCTCCCCCTCTTCAAAGACACAACTGGGTATACATATTGAACCTCAGGCACTAATTCTTCGGTACGTTTCTGGAACTGTGAACTCTTCCAGGTCGAAGGACTGGTGTGTTTCTGAAAGGACTGCCACTTTGCAGGACTGCTGCCCTGCTTTCCTTACCTACTGCCCTCCTGTCTGCATAAGAAGGACATGACAAGCATCTGTTGAACCCACGACCCCAGAGTAACTCCAAGGGCTACTTGTCTGGCTTTCTGACTAGAGCCTCTGGGACAGAAGGCTCCAGCAACCTTGAATGCAGTACTTGGACTCTGCCATCCATCAGTTCTGCCCTGCAAGAAGTGCCACACCAATCCTAGATATTTGGAAATGGGCCTGAAGGTGATCTGCCAGACCATCTGTGTATCCAGCAGATCCTATGCATCACCCCTGCTGAGCAAGCCCGAAAAGAACAAACCCATCGCCTCTGGTGTGATGGGTCCTTGGGTGTAAGAACTCTGAGTCGACCTCTCAGCCATAGCGGAACCACCATTGTCCGATGCATCCAAGACATATGCCTTCTCATCGCCAGCCCCTTGTTGATGGCAGCCTCAACAATGACACCAGTTTCTGCATTGTAGCCTCACAGCTCCAGAGATCTGATACATCATTCCTGCTCCGCAACACATCCTTAATGACAGACTTCACATTGCAAGCCCCTCGCCAATCTGACCCTCAACGATGATGCTGGGCCTCACATTAAAGCTTCACAACTCCTTAGAACTGACACACTGCCTTGGCAACGCAATGCATTCCCAACATGGGACCTTGCAACACTGTGCAACCAGTATTTGGGTCCCTGTAGCCAGCCGCACTCCATCACCATTGGCCTGAACTTCTTACTTTGTTTCAGTCTAGCGTGACTAGATATCCACAACTAACCCTCTCAACCAGTATCCCAATTTCTCTCAACAGTTGAATCCAGTTTCAAGTTATTTTTATGGGATATTAGTGTTCCACAAAATCACTGAGATGCACTGTACAATTACAAGTAATGGATCCCTCTGCTGCCACTAATGTAAGAAATTGGTTATTGGTTGATGGGGGTGGAGACCCTACTTGAGCAACAACCACAGTAATTGTCAAGGTGAACCATACAAGTCATCGAATTAACCTGTGGCTAACCGTCTGGCAGCTTGGCACAAAAGCAGTCAGCCTTTACTTGCAGCAGGCACCAGCTGGTTAGGACAAGAAAATGCCAACTTTCCAAAAGTTCCCACGTATCCCATAGGTTGTAGCATGACCCGCTCTGTAGAGGAATGGGAAGAAACCCAATGATGAAGCCTGGCACCAAGCAGAAACCCTAGTGGATGAAGGTTTTTCTAACAGGAATATCTTTTTTCATGTCCATACTGTGGTAGCTCTTTTAGCTGGCTTCTTTTGTAATGTTATATAGGCTATAATGAGGACAGACCCAGCCCCACAACCTCCTTCTCCCTCTTCGTTTTTGTACATCTAGGCAGTGCAGAGCTGTAGGAGTTTTTTTTAGTAGATTTACTACACCAACATGTGAAGAACCTTCAGTACACATGGAGGAAATCACAGGGTTTACTTTCTCTGCCGCAGAAGTAGAGAGAATTTTAGCTTCAGTTTCCCCATTTGGTGACACATCAATATTGGGGAATGTGGGAGACAGTAAGGACTAGGACGAACTCAACACCCTGAAAAGAAATGGAGTCAAAACCATGATCCATGGGATCATGATGACAGAGTACCTCAGAGCAAATGCATCCCGACAAGGTCTCATAGCAAGAAATGAACCTTTAATTTCCAACATGACAAGACGTTTAAAAAAGACTGGCCACTTATATCTTGGCATTGTACCCAGGACTCGTTGATTCTCATCATTAAAATGGCAACACGACTATCAAAGGAACTAAAGGGTGAGATTCTCACCATAGAGGTTTACCTAAAATCATACCTATACACAGGGGCCCTTAAGAAACACCATGAGGAATAAATCAAACAATAAGTGAATATGAGGTATACCTTAAACAAACACGGCATCAAAAATTAAGAAGAATATTAAGCAGGTTTTCGCATGAAAAAGTATTACCTCTATGTCAGAGAAGACTATGGGGTCATTATGACCCAGATGGTCTGTGTAAATGTGGTGGTAGTACCGCCAACAGGCTGTCGGTACATACCGCCACATTATGACATTGGCGGGTTGGCTGAAGCCAACCTGCCAATATACCACACCGACCGCCATCGGCGATAGCAGCCGCCGGGCTGGAGATAACAATCTCCAATCCGGCGTCCGCTACTGTACCAGCATTTTAACCCTGCCTACTGCCATGGCTTTCGTGGCATTCGTAACACCACAAAAACCATTCCTTCCCTGTCACTGGTAGGAGGATAACACTACCAGACAACCCCCACACCCCTCTATCCACGCCCCCACATCAAATCCTTGCACACACGCACACTCGCAGGCACACACCACGCATTCACACACTCACTCACACAGGCTTACACGCATTCATACATGCATGCATCTATTCATTCACGCACACATCCGTACATACATTCACACTGACATGCAGACATGCATTCACATTTCCATTCATACATGCATTCACACACATGCACACACACATGCAAACAACACTACACACACATTTGCATTCACACACACACTCACACATTCATGCACACATCCTCCCCACACACACAACACCACCACCCCCTCCCCTATCAGAAACCCGACTTACCTGCATCCAGGGGACCTTCCGGCAGGGGACGGGACAGGGCGCTACTACCGCCAGCAGCACCCGCCATCAGAACACCACAAGGCCATATTATTTTTCATAATACAACTAGCGGCATTCTCCTGGTGTGGCACTGCTGGTGGTAGCAGCGCCACCTTAACACCGTCCGCCAGCATGGCCACAGATGTATTTCCACCCTTATTGTGGCAGAAATCCGGCTGTGGTCATAATATGACGGATGGATGTTAGCTGCAGCGACAGTCTTCTGGTGGCTGTCACCACGGCGGTAGATGGCATTTACTGCCATTGCCATAATTAGGGCCTATGTCCCCTCAGGAAGGAATCCAGGGTACAATACAGACTCTGACTCATCAGACTCAGGCTCCAGCAATTCTGACTCCAACATGAAAGGACAGTTTAAGAGGAGCTGGAATAACAGAAGAAACAGGAGAGCTGGTTTCAGAACAGGGAGATAGTGGATCACCTACTCTATGTATCCAGCCCCCTAAGCACTTGGGCCCCCACCATCCCAAATGTATCCTCCTCATTTTGAACATTGGGAACCCCAGGGAAACCAATTTCCACAGTACTGCCCCCATTTTTTAAGAAGATGCCACGGATGCCCAAGGGGCAAATCAAAGAGACAATCCCAGGTCCAATGGGCATCCGACCAAGATCCAGGGAGGATGACGACACAGAGAATGACAATAGAGAGTACACCATGTCCAGACAATCAAGCAGGTCCAAGCAGCTGCACAGTCTAGTAGTAAATCTCAGTGATGTGCCATTGACTGAGGCACAGATAGGTGTCCTTGAGAAGGGTTCGGGTTTTGTCCCAACTGCCGTCCTGGACAAATTCAGATTGTGCATTTAAGTAAATGATTTTATTAGGAAGATCAAGCTAAGATCCTTTTTTGAAGGTCAGCCACCAGCAGACAATTTAACACTGGGGGACACAGGTCTACGCCAAAAAATTGTCTTTCACACCTCCCAACACTTCTATCCCAATAGAAATCCTCACCTTTAAAAAAGCGGTTCTGAAGGACGTCAGTGAGATTAATCCTAACACTTTAAAGGCGTTCCATAACACAAACAAGAACGAGAAAAAAGCAACATGGGACATTAGAGATTTCTCCAATTGTAACACTCAGGGAGCAGTATACATGATCAATTGTCCATGAAACCTACATTATGTGGGGATGATCATCCGCAAGGTAAAGACTCGCATCAGCGAACACTGTAGTCACCTGAGATTTGGGCAGGTGATGACTACAATGTCCACTCATTTCAAAGAGAAACCACACACAGTGGAGGATTATGAATGGGTTATCCAAGAACACTATAAAGAGAATAATGGTGAGACTACACTGTTTGAAAAAGAACAACAATAGGTCTATAAATTATGCACACACCAAATTGGCCTCAATGAGAACATACCTTGGAGCCAGCTGATGAAGTATTAACATCACATTAATCATTAGTCGGATACACATCTCCTAAAATGAATGGTACACCTAGGCAGCTCAAAAGGTCCTATGTCAATCTCATTCCTTTACATTTCGTAGTGTCACAAAGAGCAAACCCTCATCAATAAGTATTAGCCACTCACATAAACGTCACCATCACTGTAAGAAGGGAATGAGTAACCCTTCATTTAACACAAGAAAGAAACTTCCAAATAATTATCAAAATGATATGGGAATCCCCAGTTTTGCCTCTGTAAGCCCATGAAGCCCCAATGACCTCTATACAATTATGGGCACCCACAAGGGATACCTACTTTTTGGGTCCTCGCGGATCCCCCTTTATTCCACCGGAGGCCACCATCTTGGAGAAGTTAGCGGTCTAGTGCTGCATGTTTTAGTGTGCCGAGATGCAAGGGCTGCTGCTTATCTAAACTCGGCTCCTATGTGAGCTTTCAAGATTCAGACCCGGGGAGGTGAGCATTAGGTACCGAGCGGGAGTGTCACTTTGAGGAAGTGAGCGCCTTTTGAACATTGTTTACATTGCGCTACAGATACGGTGAGACAAATCGATTCTAAAACCTTGCCAAATCATTACAGTGTGACTACAAGCACACACCCTTCCTGGAGGAGCTATGATATGAGAGTCCAGATACTATCAAGTAGGCTACGCATGCACCACTTGTGTGCTGGTTGGTGTGTTTCACATGTTTATAAGTTTTGAATGTAGTATGTCTTGTATTGTTGATTGTGAGAGTACTTTGGTCTCTCATTCCTGATATTCACGATTGCCAACTCCCACAAGTGGGGTGCAGTTTGCAAATAGGTGGCACCACACCCACAATCAACATATATAGCGGCCCATTACAAATGGGGACCATGATAACTATGCTTCTCTTGTATTTCCACATGTATCAATTGCGGACATCATAAATTATAGGTATCGTCTTATGACACCACATTAGTTAGGTGAATTGCACCATATCACAGAGCATATATTATTTATGCTTTCATTAGAGATGGTCAAACAAGGAGTGGCACCAGGGAGTCCACGTTGGTGCTGAAGAGGAGCCTAGGGGTAAAACTCCAAAACATGTAGACTAGGAAGTCAGGTACATTACATCCCCCACTTCTGCAGCCCCTTTTTAATCATACCGCCTCCAAGAGATCTATTAAAGCATTGGAATTACTAGGAGACAGGTATTTTTAACTCACCCAAGACCCCACCACTCCTATCCCTCCTGTGATTCACATTGATGAGACAACATCAGTGCTCTCACGTATGCGATAGGTCGTAGCATGCCCCGCTCCATAGGGGAACGGGAAGGCACCCAATGATGAAGCATGCCACCAAGGAGTAACCCTGGTGTGTAAGGGTTTTTTAAACAAGAACATACTTTTTCCTATCCACCCTGTGGTAGTTCTTTTAGCTGGACCTCTTTTGTAATCTTTCATAGGCTATAAGGAGGACAGACCCAGCCCCACAACCTCCTCCTCCCTCTTTGTTTTTGTATTTTTAGAATTTCTCCTTAAATCGGACTTTACCATTAAAGAGGATTTTAATTGCTATTAGTTTGAGTCCAAACTTGACATCCCTACCTGCACAGAGCCCTAATGTCAACAAAAACACATTTAGAAATACAGGAGAGGTGGAGGCAGAACATTTGCGGGTGACCCTGCAGAAATAGAAAGATCCAGCACTGTGCAGTAGTTATTTTTTTATCTTGCTTGATTTTTACATTCTTTTTGCAGCTTTAATGATGCAGTTTATACCCAAGGTTTGTCATAGACACATTTTGGTATAATGCTGCATGCATTGAATAAGAAACATTTGTTGGTGTAGGAGGGAAGAAGGGTTTGCAGAACAGGTAGACATGTTCCCTTTGTCTTACATGCCTCTTGCTTGTTTACTATGTGCCTATCCACTAATTTGTGACACTAGTATATGTCCAATAGGCCTTTATGTCTTTGTTTCTTTGGTCTTTGTTCTCCTTGTCTTCTGCCTTTCAAAGTCATGTGTTCATTAATCATTTTGTAAAACCAGTCCATTTGTGTATGAAAAGTGATTATAACCATTTTTATGTATTTTTTTAAAAGTCTTCTTTTTTGAGCATTGTATATATTATGGCCATATGGAAGTCCAAAAATAATTGTTCTAATTTTTCCAGTTTCCCATATAATTTTTTGCGTTATCATACTGTACTTATGGGTATGCTGTAGTAGCCTGTTGTCAATGTTTATTACTATTTTTAATTAATTTAATCAATCTTTGTCTCCCTCCTGAGGGTGGAATCAGGGAAAACAGTGTGTTTATGGGGGGCAACCAAGAATCTCCCCCAGAGGAGTAAAGTCCCTCACTGCACCCTTCAAACAGCTGGCCTACCTTTCACAAATATGCTGCCTTGAGGTAATGTGCACCATTGTGGATGCTCGATCGTGGATGCACTATGGGTGTAAATTATGTGGAATAGTGTGCGCTGACGTGGTCTGAGTTTGTTACATCTAGTTAAAGTTAAAGGTTCTCTATGGTATTGATTGTAGCAGTGTACCCCATACATAATACATGACAAGATATATATTTCCTAGTTTTTGGAATTTTGTTTTGCCAAATGAAATGAGCACTCTGATCCCATGGCTGTTAATATATTTATAAAATGTAATCAATGTTAACATATTGCCACTATTTCTCACAGGAGTCCCATGATCCCTGCAGGTATACCAGGTATTTATTTTCCATTTCTTAGAATAGTTTTCTCCATGTTCTGCCACAAGGATTTGGACCCATGTCCATTGTTATTATTAATTTCAATGAGTGTAATATATTTTACCCTGCATCTGTCAGGCTTCAATATGGGTTCCATGGTTCCTGGAGGGACACCAGGTATATACAACAGGTATATATTATTTTTGGAGGTTTTCACTTACATATGTCTAACTAGTGCCAGATTTAACAGAACAATTTCTTTACAGATGGGTATATTATTGTTAGGATTATTTGTATTGCATTGACTGTCTATCTCCCTTCTTATTTCTTATTGCATACAGGTGGTTAAGCCAGAGTGAGATGGTGAGAAGTCTGTGAATTAGCTGACACTGGAGTCCAGAGACCTCTCTGCTATTGTGTGTGCTGATTACCAAAATGAACTACCGAAGAGGACACTGAAGAAAGAGGCTCCACACAAGAAAGCAGACAGTAAAGATTTTATTGACCCCACTAACATCAAGCCTTCTTCCATTGTCTGTCAAGGTGCACAATGACGCATCATTGCTACACCCTCTTCTATGTAGAAATAGGTTTTGAAGGACACCCCTGGATATACAGTGGTACCACTATAAAAACCAAAACAGAATTGTCACAGTTCTACAGTAACTGGAATCATGGCTTAAACTAATGTATCTATAACGGAATTGTCCCCGCAAACCAAATCATGCCTTGGAAATGCAACAGCAGGAAGAATCTGCCATATGTTATCTTCCTACGGTACAAGCACAGCAGGAAGTCAGGTTTACTTCACAGTAGAATGCTGTAACTGTTCTTATGTTGGACACATCACCTTCACAATCAAAAAAGAAAAGAAAGATCAAACCCCCTTCTTGTCTAACCCCTCCCCTTGAGATGAAGATGTCAAATAATAGGCACTGTAGCCCCGCCATGGGAGACAAGTCAAAAGCCTAGTTGCTGGTGAGGAAAATTAGTAATTGTTCCTGTTGATAGTGGCACAGAGAAATTGCAAATAACTTATATTCAATTCAGCCTGCTTTTGAACTACCAGTGCCTGCTTGTATTCTCTCTAAAATCCAAAATCCAGCAATAACAACCCCTACCACAGTAACAGCCAACTCAAACCAATAGTAAGCCTAGCCTAGCTCCACTATGGCTGACCTTTTCCTCCCAATTTGAAACTTCTTTACACTTAGGCCTAATGAGCACCTCACTGTAGACTGCACAGTTTGCCAAGGACTATTGTGTCATGGGAAGTTAGGTGAACATCATGATATCAGGTTCAATTCACCCAACTGAAAATCCAACATCCTATCCTGTAGGAACAGCATACAAAAATATGGCAATTGCTGAAAGACAATACCCTGATCAGGTTGAAGGAGGTATTCATGATGCAGAAGATGTTCTCATCATGAGAAGCAGCTCAATCATTCATAAGGTCTATTCATTACTGGTGTTTATCTTTGTTTGGAACAAAGAAAAGGGGGACAATAAAGAAATCAATTAGCTGGTCCATTCATGTTACTGCTTGACTTCTTCCCTTTTTCTTTGAAGGAAAGGTAGGAATTTCTGAAATTTATGGAAGATTTTTGTCCAAAATGGAAGGTTCCAAACCCCACATCTTTTTCAATTATGACTATACATTACTGTACCATGAAGTTATGTTTTTGGTTGCTGATTCAATGAAGAAAGGCACTGTGCAGACCATTTAACTCACAACATGCATATGGGCAGTTGTTCAGTTACCGACTACATGTTCATCACTGCCCACTGGCTCTACAACAAGGAGGTTAATCAAAGGATAGCCCCTTGTGCCAATATTGCAGTGTTTTAGAGGCATTCATTGGCATGTAACAAATGTCATATTTTCCCTGGAGAAAGCACACACAGCTAGCTGTCAGTATCCTGCAATAATTCAATATACAAATCATAAATAGTTTCAACCCAGAGGTTACAGCATTGGATTTGTTGCCTCTGACAGTGTCAATAATATTGTCAAAGCCATGGCAAATGTAGTATACCTCAGAGGACTATGTTTATCTAATTAAATTAACCAAACTGTGAGTAGCAGCCTCTTATACTCGTCACTTATTGCTTGAATTGATGCATTTTAACCATTCCTTCAAAGCAGCTGAGAAACATCTAGGGTGTTAATAAATATAGCCTAAAATCCCTAACACAGGAGGTCCTAACCCAATTGAATTCCATTATCCACAAGCCTAAAAGCATATTTGAGCATTAAAGGTCTACAAATGAAGGGATTCAACTGCCAAAGACATGACAATGGGAATAGAGTGTCTGATGCACATGCAAGCGCCTTTTGACATTTTGCCAAAATACTTTAGCAAGGAGGATTGTACCATACATCATTCCATCCTATTGTTGTACTTGCATCATTTCTATTTGCTTAAACTGGAAGAATCATATAACAATGTCAATGAAGAAGCAACTGGATTAGTCACCATCTTAATCCTTCATCTGGATTCAGGCTGCAACAAGAGATCATTTCCTTTGAAAAATATATTTGTGCCATAGTTGTGGATCCAAAATATGAACAAGACATATCTACTTTATTTTTTTAGGAAGAGATATGCCCATTTACAAGAGATGGATAATAAAGGAGGCAATTTAACTGAATGATACATTTTTGCAATTTCAAGGGTAAAGAAGACTGAAGGTCTGTAATTACCATCCCCAAGAAGGCACAGTGCTTGATGTGAGTCAAGAAGCATGTCACAGCTGTAGCAGAAACATGTGCCAGCGATAAAACAATCACCTTTCCAAGATATCCCTGTCCCGAACTCAACAACCCATACTGCATCTCTTTAACTAACCTCTGCAATGGGTTGGCTTTTGGTAGATCATTAACATAATATTGATGTACAGAATATCCATTCACAAAAATATCAGAAAATAAATATTGTTTACTAAACAATTTCCCTCTTATACATAAGAAATAAATACTCAAATATCAAGAATCAAAATATTTCTATTAAAAATATATATTTTAAGATATATGAATAAAACAAATATTGTACATTAAATTATTGTTTCCTCTAAATAAATGTGTAAATGTCAAAAATATAAATCCACACAATTTCAAAATGATATACTAAGTTATGTTAAACAAAACAAAAAAAAAAAAAACTCTAATAACATGAATAATCTTATGATACTCCATTATTTTCATATCACTAAAACAAGCACCCAAAAAATACAGTTGAATACAGTATTACATTTGGAAACTAGAAATACTTCTTACAACTAAATATATAAGCATTAAAGAAAAATAAATTACAGTGCATACATGAACAATACATCCAAAATAACACCACAAACAAGAAATATGTATTTAACATTATGAAATGAACACTAATTAGCCTCTAACCTAAAAAGCCAATAACTGATCAAATAAAATTCCAACTAAACAAATGCTAACACATTTTGGGCCTCATTCTGACCCTGGCGGACGGCGGAGGCCGTCCGCCAGGGTACCGCCGCTGAATGACCGCACCGCGGTCAAAAGACCGCGGCGGCCATTCAGACATTTCCTCTGGGCCGGCGGGCGCTCTCCAAAAGAGCGCCCGCCGGCCCAGAGGAAATGCCCCTGCAACGAGGACGCCGGCTCAGAATTGAGCCGGCGTAGTTGCAGGGGTGCGACGGGTGCAGTTGCACCCATCGCGTATTTCAGTGTCTGCTTAGCAGACACTGAAATACTTTTCGGGGCCCTCTTACGGGGGCCCCTGCCGTGCCCATGCCATTGGCATGGGCACGGCAGGGTCCCCCAGGGGCCCCGCGGCACCCCCTACCGCCATCCTGTTCCTGGCGGGCGAACCGCCAGGAACAGGATGGCGGTAGGGGGTGTCAGAATCCCCCATGGCGGCGGGGATTCTAAGGGCAGCGGTAAACCGGCGGGAGACCGCCGGTTTGCCTCTTCTGACCGCGGCCGAACCGACGCGGTCAGAATGCCCTGCGGGGCACCGCCGGCCTGTCGGCGGTGCTCCCGCCGACCCTGGCCTAGGCGGTCTTAGACCGCCGGGGTCAGAATGACCCCCTTTGTGTCAAAAAGTATAAATATGGGCCTTTGTGTTCTGACTCCTGGGAGCACAGGCTCTCACCCCAGGAGTCCAGAATCCTGTTTGGTGTTGGCAGACTGGTTAGGACCAGTCAGCAACCATGCCAGTGATGTTAGGGTTTGAAGAGGATACCCCGAGATGCCCTCTCTCTAGGTACATTTTATAGTAAATCCATCACTGGCATCAGTGTTTTGTTTATTATTCTGAGTTGTTTGATACCAAACAATCCAGGGTTCGGAGAGGCCATCATGTAACTTGGAAACTCGTAATGACCAGTGACCAGCACATGCATTTGCTATGGCTTCCCTGTACACTTACTATGGGGGTTATTCTAACTTTGGAGGAGTGTTAATCCGTCCCAAAAGTGACGGTAAAGTGACGGATATACCACCAGCCGTATTACGAGTTCCATAGGATATAATGGACTCGTAATACGGCTGGTGGTAAATCCGTCACTTTTCCGTCACTTTTGGGACGGATTAACACCTCCTCCAAAGTTAGAATAACCCCCTATGTGTGAGAGTTGGCAAAGACACAGTCGGGGTATAGTTGCTCATGTACACTTATTCCCTCACATGCATTATAGTGCACCCTGCTTTAGGACTATAAGGCCTACCAGAGTGGTCAATTACCTATATTGAATGCAGTGTTAGTGGACAGGACACTCCTGGTGAGTGCCATGTCAAGTTTGCAACGTTGGATACACCTTGTCATTCATTTGCAATGTCAGTCTGCATTGGGCTGGTGTGGGGCTTCTTATAGTAACACAATTGGTGCTGCAGGGGCCCTCTTCAGTACCCATGTCCTAGGTACCAGGGCTACCATTTAATACAGACTTACAAAGGTGTCTTAGGTGCCAAACATAGTACAGTTTTGGGAAAAGAGACCTGGTTCTGGGGACCTGTTTAGCGGGGGCCCAGGGCTCCTACAGTTTGAAACCACAACATTTTCCAGGCAAAAGGTGGGGGCTAACCATGTCAAAAGAGTCCCTTTCCCACAGAAGAGGAACAAGAGGACAAGAAGAAACAAGCAGAAGAGGAAAAAACTATAGCAGAGGCAAATAAGAAAATACCAAACAATGCAGGCCCTAGTGGGAAGAGGAAAGAGGGTCCGAAATTTTAGAGAGTAATTGAGGGTGACACTAATAATACAATTATGGGTTATCCTTCTGTCCCATTAAGGATTTCAGTTATGAAGACACACATATTGACTTCTTCAAGCTGATTAGGAATTTAAAACTGAAACAAATGACTTTCTGTGCATAAGACTGCTAGTGATAACAATAACTTGTCACGGGTTGTGCCTGAAGCCAATAGGCTGACTGTAGGTGACAATGATACACTGATCACGCTTTTTTAGTTGGATACCAATGAAATTATTGATCAAACTTCATTTTCTGAAATAACTAGGAATCACATTTGATTTGTCCACTCCTGGCAACTTTCATCTGATTTTTACCTTTATACCTTAAAAGGAATATGATTTAATTCATACTTTCCACAACAAAACTGTAAAAGATCATAAAAAACTGAAAAATGAATACAGATTTAAAAAGGACAATTTAGCACAAAATGTAAGAAAGCTACTGAGTCATTGTCTAAGGATGACTCTATTGTTGTTTATCCTGCTGATAAAAGGAACACATAGTGGTGTTACCAAGGTACATGTATATCAAAGAAGCTGAAAGTCAACTTAGTAATAGTGACTGCTATGAAAGCATCAACAGAGAAGCATACATTGCTAGCGTTACGATCTACTGGGACAAACTGGTAGACTGGAAAGAAAAAGTTTTAATAGAATATGAGGAATATTGTTTTCTATGTACTAAATGTCCTCATCTACCAGTCTTGTACTTGTTACCCAAGATTCACAAACACAGTACAAACCCTCCCGGCAGGTTGATTATTTCATCATGTGGAAGTGCACTGGAAAATACTTCAAAATACATTGATTTTTATTTACATGATTTTGTGACTAGCCTGCCTGCCTATATTCAGGATCCTAAAGACTTTTTTAGAAGAACTGATTGTATTGAGTGGTCCAAGGAATTTTTGCTCATGACAATTGATGTTTTGATGATTGAGCTTGCAGACACTTTCTTAGGGCACATCACTTATATGATTTGTCTTACACAGAAATTATATTGGAGATGATAAGATATTGTCATTAATAATATTTTCATGTTCAGTGGTAGACTGTACAGAAAGAAGACGAGGCCTATGGTGGGAACTTGCTTTGCCCCCAGATTTGTGAATATTTTTATGGACTGACTGAAGAAGAAAGCTTCCATTGCAGTGGAAACTTCTCTATTGATGAAACAAGTTAAGGAATATTGACGACCTCTTCGTTGTATGGATGTGGGAAAATGGCACTTACTGAAGGGTCACCCCAAACGTTTTGCCTTTCTTCTCCTCTTTTTCTGACCTTATTTATGTTGGCTTTAGGACTCTGGGCACTTTTCCACTGCTAACCAGTGCTAAAGTGCATGTGCTCTCTCCCTAAAACATGGTAATATTGGCTCATACCCAATTGGCATATTTAATTTACTTGTACATCCCTAGTAAGTTGCACTACATGTGACCAGGGCCTGTAAATTAAATGGTACTAGTGGGTATGCAGCACTGACTGTGCCACCCACAACAGTAGCCCCTTAACAATGTCTCAGGCCTGCCCGTTGAGGGCCTGTGTGTGCAGTTTACTGCCACTTCAATGTGGCATTTAGAACTACTTGCCAAGCCTTAAAGGCTCCTTTTATTACATGTGAGTCACCCTTAAGGTAGCCCATAGAACAGGGTGGTTTCTAAGTAAAATGCAGGAGTTGAACTTGTAAGTTTTAAATGTCCTGGTAGTGAAAACACCCAAGGTCATTTTTCACTACTGAGAAGTCTGCTCCTCTCATAGGCCAGCACTGAAACTTCCTTTATATACTTTCAAGTGTTCATTTCTGATCTGAAAGGAGTGTCATTGGCATGTTTGGTAGGGTCGGAATAGTAGTGAGAAATCCTGCTTACTGGTAAAGATGGATTTAACATTACTATTTTATTAATGCCACGTTTAGAAAGTAGACATTTCTCTGCACTTACTGCTCTCTGAGCCTTGCAGCCTGTCTCCAATCCACATCTGATCTGTGCTGGTTGACAGCTCCCCTTGTGCATTGCATCCAGACAGCCATAAAAACAGGACACTCAGCTACATCTGCATTCATCTGCATACTGATGGGCCTTCCTGGGCAGGAAGGGTGGAAGGGCTCTCATTTACACTTGAAAGGCAAGTGGCCTAACCTCACACAAGGGACTGCTAAACCCCCACAGATCTCCTGACAGACAGGACTGGGTTTAAAGGGGAACTAGTGCACTTCAAAACCACTCTTTGAAGTTTCCTCCTCTTTAAAGTCACATTTGGGTATATATACTGTGTCTGTGACCCCCTGAAATCACACACTTCTGGACTTACAACTGGACTCTGTCAGAAGGACTGCAGTGCTGTCTAAAATCTGGAAGGATTACTCTTCTGCTTATTGCCCTGCTGCCTGGTGCTTCCTGACTGCTGAAAGGACTTTGCCTCCCCGCCCACAAGTGATCTCCAAGGACGTGTTAGCTTGTCTTGAGTTAAGAAGTCTCAGGGCCATTAAAGACTTCACCTAAGAGAGAAAATCTATCAATCCGGAAAAATCGACTCAACGCCTGCAGAATCAATGCTGCAGCTGTCTTGCGACCCAAAAACTGATGCAGCACCTGCATAATCAACACAGCACCTGTTTCAACATTGCATCACTTTTGGATTTTTCACGCATCATCAATGGGCATCAAATTGTCATCAAACTCCGCACCGCAGTAAGGAACAAAGGCTGCATGCCTGGAAATCGATGCATCACCTTGCCTGCAAGGAAATAATTGACACATCGCTTTAGTTTCCGATGCCTTATCTCCTGTGGCCTGCAGTGTCATTATTTTTTATGCATCCCAGGCACTTTGTGTTAAAGAGAAACATCCACTGGATTAAAACTTACTTAAAGTTCTAAAAAGCAATATCTTGACTGGTGCACATTGGATTTTTGTCATTTTGGTGTTGTTTCATTCGGATGAATATTATCTTTTTTTTGTAAGCTGGTGTGGAGTACTTTTTATTGCACAAATACTTTACACATTGCCTTCTAAGTTAAGCATGCTCTGTGCCAAGCTACCATAGAGTGAGCACAGGAACATTTAGGTTGTGTTGTGACTTACCCTGACTAGGATTGTGGTTCCTACTTGGACAGGGTGCATACCTCTGCAAACTGGAGACCCAACAATGGAGAGGTACTGAAAAATCTTCTGAGGAATTTCTACAAAATTAAAAGTCAATAGTTGGAATTTAGACTTCACATATAACATCAGTAGAGACAGTGTAGATTTCTTGGATGTCAACATTAAGGTAGTTGGTAATAGGCTAGTTACTAGCTTCCCCAGAAACCTTACTGTAGGTAACAAATTGCTACATGCACATAGTGGTCATCCACATGTGCCTTGGCAATATGTTTACATTGGATTTCATTTTTACCAGAAAGTGTACATTCGTGGCCCTTTAACAGCAGCAGAATGTATTTTCAGTCCTCTAGGTATAGTCCTTTCCGCTAGAATGCAAATGCAACAATGCATTTCTCTTGTCCGCATGCCCCTGTACCCAATAGTTAAATTTTCATAGAACTAGACGCTGATCACTAGAAATGCTGAAGAGCCAAGTTTATAATTAGTCCTGGGCAGAATTCGCCCACACTAACTGCTCAAATTCGAAGTTAACCCCAAACTTTTAGGAGGAACCATTGCTAGGTGAAACTTTCACTGTCAAGTTGTGGATACCTTTCAGACAGTGTTTGCCTAACAGCAAAGAAACACAGGGTGCAGTACTGTGCAAGCAGTCCAAGACTTTCTGTCAGAGGAGTTGACCTTGGCTTTGCTTCCAGACTATATCCATTGTTCATTTGTTAATCTAGCCAGGTCACATTCTTGCCTTTTGAAAGAGGTTTGATTTCAGGCCACTGCAACAAAAAGTCCTTTCTTTTCCTTTCTCTCTTTGTCATTCAAGCTAGACAGCGCACTTTTGTTTAGAAAGAACACTAGAGGAGGGCTGTGATCTAAGGGAAAGCCCGAGGGGCGAGCAGGAAGAGAGCAAGCAGCTAGCAACTAACTCTTTGAAGAACCCTACTGCCTTACAGGCTACATACACACAGAGGAGGGGAGGGGAGTTGCTGAAGGGGGTAAACATTAAAAAGAGCCAACAACACTCTAGCATACTCCACATACAATGAGATGGAACATTGGCATGCAGTCATAAATTACTAGGTTGTGTCCCAAGGAGTGTCAGTTAGTAGTCTCCGTACTCACGTTTACATAAACAAGTCTTTTACATCACAGTATAACTTCATCCATGTTAAAAGGAACACCACTTTGGGTGGGTCCCAACTGCACAGCAGAGACTAGCACTCCGAAGATAAGCAACATGCTAACATAAACAGTCTGGAGTCTAATAACATAGGTCTAGTAGATAACAACATGTAACAGGTCTGCCAGAATGATAAAATTACACCTACAGCGATCATCGGTAATGAAAGTTGTATGATAGAATAATAATGTCTCATCTATATTTGATAACTGGCAACAAGGAGAGGATGGACGTTTAGGGCAAAATAGTTGATTTAATACTTACCTGGTTCAACAAATGACAAAATATCTCAACCTAAATTATTTTAAACATTTGCAAAGAAAATTTGAGTGTTTATCCGCTTCTGTAAAATGCATCAGTTAGAGATGACTGTCCTTTTTGTCAGGTCTCCCTATATTTCATTTTTTAAATTAGCTGTACTAGCATTGTGTATATTGGATCTGTTCTAGGTGCTCGGTATAACGTTGCCTGTAAAGGTATTCCTTTCTGACCAGTCGTCATTTTGAACTCCAAATTTTAAAAGAGTATCTCTTAGTGTGTCAGACTTTATTTGGCTATTGGCATTAGTTTATAAGGGGACACGTTCATAGGTCGATGAACCTTTTAACTGAACTTAGAGTAGTTCCTACCATGAGACCCCATACCAATACAAACCAATAACAATAACAATCAATAGCATTAACAATCATACAAGTCAGTAAGTTCCACACACCATGACCTTTCAGGCATGAATGACCATATTAGTCAATCAATCAATCAAAGTATTTATAAAGCGCTCTCCATACCCGTGAGGGTTTCAAGGTGCTGAGGGGGGGGAGGGTGCTGCTATTGATCGAAGAGCAAGGTCTTGAGGAGTCTTCTGAAGGTGAGTAGGTCTTGGTCTGCCTTAGGTTGGTTGGGAGGGTGTTCCAGGTCTTGGCGGCGAGGTAGGAGAAAGATCTTCCGCCGGAGGTCTTTCGTTGGATGCGAGGAATGACAGCGAGGGTGAGGTTTGCAGAGCGGAGCTGACAGGTGTGGGTGTAGAAGCTGAGTCTGTTGTTCAGGTAGGCTGGTCCGGTGTCGTGGAGTGCCTTGTGTACGTGGGTGAGGAGCTTGAATGTGATCCTCCTGTCTACGGGGAGTCAGTGATGGTCTCTCAGGTGGTGGGAGATGTGGCTGCAGCGGGGTACGTTGAGGATCAGCCGGGCGGAGGTGTTCTGGATGCATTGGAGGCGTCGCAGGTTTTTGTCCGGGATACCTGTGTAGCGTGCGTTGCCGTAGTCTAGCCAGCTGCTGACGAGAGCCTGAGTCACCGTTCTTCTTGTTTCTGTCAAGATCCACTTGTAGATCCTTCGGAGCGTGCAGAGGGTGTTGTAGCAGGAGGAGGAGACTGCGTTGACCTGTTTTGACATGGAGAGGGAGGAGTCGAGGACAAAGCCTAGGTTGGGTGCGTGGTCGGTCGGTGCGGTTCCCAGTGAGGTTGGCCACCACGAGTCGTCCCAGGTGGAGGGGGTGGGTCCGAGGATGACCTCCGTCTTATCTGAGTTCAGTTTCAGACGGCTGCTTCTCATCTATTCGGAGATGGCCTTCATTCCCTCGTGAAGGTTGGTTTTGGCGGTGAGCGGGTCCTTGGTGAGGGAGAGGATGAGCTGGGTGTCGTCGGCGTAGGAAATGATGTTGAGGTCGTGTTGGTGGGCCACTTGTGAGAGGGGGCCATGTAGATATTGAACAGCATCAGGCTGAGGGATGAGCCCTGGGGTACGCCGCAGATGATGTTGGTGGCTTCGGAACGGAAGGGAGGGAGGCAGACTCTCTGGGTTCTGCCGGAGAGGATGGAGGTGATCCAGTCGAGGGCTTTTTCTTGTATTCCGGTTTCGTGGAGGCGTGTTTTTAGAGTGCAGTGGCAAACTGTGTCGAAGGCGGCTGACAGGTCCAGGAGGATGAGGGCTGATGATTCGCCGTTGTCCATTTGGCATCTGATGTCATCTGTGGCGGGGAGAAGGGCAGTCTTGGTGCTGTGGTTTCGCCTGAAACCGGACTGGGAGGGGTCCAAGGTGTCGTTGTCTTCGAGGTAGCTGGTCAGCTGTGTGTTGACGATTTTCTCAATGACCTTCGCCGGGAACGGGAGTAGGGAGATGGGTCGGAAGTTCCTGAGGTCCTTGGGGTCCGCCTTTGGCTTCTTGAGGAGGGCGCTGATTTCGGCGTGTTTCCAGCTTTCCGGGAATGTCGCTGTCTTGAAGGAGATGTTGATGACCTTCCGTAGTTGGGGTGCGATGACTGCATCAGCTTTGTTGTATACGTGGTGCGGGCATGGGTATGACGGTGATCCTGAGTGGATGGATTTCATGGTCTTGCGTGTCTCGTCGTTGGTCCAGGAGTTCAGGTGGTTGGTGCGGGTGGTGTTAGCGGGTGTGGGGTCTGGCGCGGTCGGGGTGATCAAGGTGTTGCAGCTGTTGTGGAGGTCGGTGATCTTCTGGTGGAAGAAGGTGGCCATTGAGTTGCAGAGTTCTTGTGATGGAGGGATGTTGTTGGCGCTGGGGTTGGAGAGTTCTTTCACGATGTTGAAGAGCTCTTTTCTGTCATGTGCGTTGTTATCCAGGCGGTCTTTGAAGGAGGATCTCTTGGCTAGTCTGATGAGTTGGTGATGTCTGCGGGTGGCGTCCTTGTGGGCTGCGTGGCTGTCGGGTGTGCGATCGTGAAGCCATTTCTTCTTTAGCTTCCGGCAGTCGTGCTTGGAGGTTTGTAGCTCATCGGTGAACCAGGTGGCTTTCTTGCTGGGCTGGTTGCTGGTGGTCCTCTTGAGTGGTGCGAGGGAGTTGGCGCAGTTGTTGATCCACTGTTTAAGGTTGTGGGCGGCGGTGTCTGGGTCGGTGGGGTCGGATGGTGGGTTCTGGGCGAGGGTGCTGGTCAGCTGATCTTCAGAGACTTTGCTCCAGCAGTGGCGGGGTGGTTGTTGGGTGCGGTGGTGCTTGGTAGGTTTCTTAAAGGTGATGAGAATGCAGTGGTGGTCGGTCCAGTAGAGTTTGGTGGTGTGGTTGAAGGCGACGTTGTCGCTTGAGGAGAAGATGGGGTCAAGCGTGTGTCTGGTGATGTGGGTGGGTGCGGTGACGAGTTGTCTGAGGCCGAGGTTCGTGAGGTTGTGGATCAGGGTAGTGGAGTTGACGTCGTTGTTGTTCTCGAGGTGGAAGTTTAGGTCCACGGACGTAGTCCATGGAGGCGAATGCGTGGGTGCATGCGAGGTCGGCGATGGAGTCGCTGAAGGGTGCCCATGGTCCGGGGGTCTGTAAACTAGCATCCCTCTGAGGGTGGTGTTGGGGTCCGTGTGGATTTGGATGTGCAGGTGTTCGGCGTTCTTGAGGGTGTTGTCCGTGTGGGTGTTGACTTTGAGGGTGGATTTGTGGGCGATGGCTATGCCTCCTCCGATTCTGTTAGCGCGGTCCCTGCGGGTGATTTTGTAGCCGTCCGGTATGGCAATGGGGATGTCAGGCGCTGAGGAGTCATTCCACCAGGTCTCGGTCAGGAAGGCTACATTTGGGGTGGCGGTGTTGAGCAAGTCCCAGAGCTCGATGGCGTGCTTGCGTGCGGAGCGGGTGTTGAGGAGTATGCAGTGGAGGAGGTTGGTTCTGGTCTTTGGCGGTTTGGTGGCTCTGTCGCAGGTGAATCTGCAGGTGTGGCAGGAGAAGGGTCCGTGGGTGCTCCCCGGAGAGGACTGGAAGCAAGTTGCGGTGTGGCCAGGGTTGAGGGGTTGAGGTCGCTGGTAGTGTAGCAGCGTCTGGGGGTGTGGAGGTCCCGCGGACCAGGGGGGGTGGCGCTGGGCTCGGTCCAGGCGCGGACGGGTGCAGGCGGGCTTGCCTGCCATTAAGAAGGGGAGGTGGGAGGGAGGAGCAGCTGGGAGGCAGGAACAAATGGGGTTTTTAGGGGGGCAGGGACGCAGCGGCAGGGAAGGGAGATGGCTCCGGGGAGCTGAGGTGCTGGGGGCAGAGGGGCACACAAGGCAGCACAAAACAGGCAAGAAGCAAGGCGCAAACAGGAAAGCAAAAGCAAAAATAAATACAAAACAGAAAATACAGAACACGGTCACAGATCTAAGGCTTACCACTAGACACCAGGGATAGCCCCGAGCAGTTGGGAAGCAGCGAGGGTGGGGAGGGGAGACACAGGACAACTGATGGGCGCTGTGCACGTGGGCAGTGTACCAGTGGCCAACAAGGGTCAAAGGTCACTCCCATACCTTTATGTGAAAGTTAGAATGTTTATTTCCCTTTATTAACAATGCTAATGTCATGTAACTTAGTCTCAAAATCAAATGGTAAACATACAGACATAACACTGGCTGCCCAAATCGCCTAAAGAATCACAATTTAATCAAAGCTTGGATCACTACATACTCTACAGTTACTGTACAAATCAATAACAAGAATAACTGTGCAAAAGAAATGCCATACATTTAGATTCAGCAAAGAAAGACATCAGCTGTTATTACATGTAGTAAGCATCATCATTGAGTACCCTGACTAACCTTCAGATTAGAATAGCATGTTTGGTCCTCATGCAAAAACAATTGTAGTCAACGCACATTTGGAAAACATCTAGTTATGGCTCTATCAAAATTAGCGGTTGGTACCTAGGGACAAAAGTAAATAGTCATAACAATCATTGACATCATCTTATTCCTTGCCTCAGTATGGTTCAGCAAGCTGTGGCAGTCGTTGTCAACTGGACATCTGTTCGGTCAACAAAGCATCAGAAGTCATCATTAAAGTTCAGTAAAGCAAATTCTCTTCATTTAGTTCGGAAAGAAAAACTAAACACTCAAAAGAAATGGGGAGAACGGCGAGTCTCCTCTCGGTGCAGTCTGGCTAAGTTAGATTTCCTGAAACTACTTCCCACAGTGCTATTGGTCAAAGAAACGTACGATTACCCTTAGTCCAATGAATGTAGAACCACAAATCTAAGAATTTACTTGCACACGGTTCACATGTCAATGATTGGCTCCTCTTCCCCTGTTCCCATTGTTGGTTTGTCAAGTATCAGTATAGTAGCAGCTTATAGTGCATCCATTGTCTTCTGTTGGGAAGGTCGGCTTTACACACACTAAGGCCCTCATTCTGACCCTGGCGGTCGGTGATAAAGCGGCGGCCAAGCCGCCAACAGGCCGGCGGTCTAAAATATGCAATTCTGACCCTGGCGGGAACCGCCAACACAGCCCGCCAACTTAACACTCCGAACGCCACAGCGGTACAAACAAACAGCGCGGCGGTTCCCGCCAACAGCCCGGCGGCAGACAAAGTACCGCCCACCCTATTACGACCCACCAATCTGCCACCTTTTCCGGGGCGGGAGCACCGCCGATAAGAACACGGCGGAAACAGACTACGAACGGGAAAACGCTCACCTCTACGCACTCCACGTGAGATTCCGGCAGTATGGAGCCAGAGTTGCAGGTCATCCCCGCACTCCTATTCCTTCTCATATACCAGGAGCACGCCCGGCGGCGCGGAAGACATCGGTGAGTACGGCACCTACGACACAGGGGAGGGAAAAGATTACCGGCACACACCCACCTACCCACACCCACTACAACACACACATCAATGCATTCCCACAGATCACTGTCACAACCCACAAACCACCCCCCTCCGAAATAATGCAAAGACCAAAAGAAGAGATCATAAACGGGCAGATATATTGAAATATGTACACCAGTAATCCCAATAAATAAATAAACTATGTACAAAATATATACAGCTACTAAATGTAGTCCAACCACTGTCCGTGGATCACAGGGGTCCTGTGCAAAGGGGCAAGGCCCAGTCCCACGACAAGAACTCCACGGAGAGAACACTGCAGGGGCATCAGAAAGAAAATAGGACAGGCACCTCAGGGGGAAGGGAAGGGGGGGCACCTCAGCCACTTGAGTACACGACGCCAGATCCACGAGGGGACTCCATGACCACTGGCCCATCCTGGGGAGAGCCAAGCCACAGTCCAAACAGTCCATACAGTGGGTGGCCTGCCCACTGGGCCATCCTGGGGAGAGCAAAGCCACAGTCCATACAGTCCATACAGTGGGTGGCCTGCCCACTGGGCCATCCTGGGGAGAGCAAAGCCACAGTCCATACAGTCCATACAGTGGGTGGCCTGCCCACTGGGCCATCCTGGGGAGAGCAAAGCCACAGTCCATACAGTCCATAACAGACCCCACTGCCACTGGAGGAGGCAAGTTGGCCAGAGGACATCCTGCAGCCCTGCCCGAGATAGATCCTGCCCTGCCACGTCTGCCAAAGGGCCAGCGGTTCTTGCCCTGAAGGGCCCAGTTCAGCGGTTCTTGAGACGGTGGGGCCCAGGTCAGCGCTACTTGCCTTGAAGGGCCCAGTTCAGCGGTTCTTGAGACGGCGGGGCCCAGTTCAGCGGTTCTTGAGACGGCGGGGCCCAGTTCAGCGGTTCTTGAGACGGTGGGGCCCAGTTCAGCGGTTCTTGAGACGGCGGGCCCAGTTCAGCGGTTCTTGAGACGGCGGGGCCCAGTTCAGCGGTTCTTGAGACGGCGGGGCCCAGTTCAGCGGTTCTTGAGACGGCGGGGCCCAGTTCAGCGGTTCTTGAGACGGTGGGGCCCAGGTCAGCGCTACTTGCCTTGAAGGGCCCAGTTCAGCGGTTCTTGAGACGGCGGGGCCCAGTTCAGCGGTTCTTGAGACGGCGGGGCCCAGTTCAGCGGTTCTTGAGACGGCGGCCGGTCTATGGCCAACTGCTAATTGCCTGGTGGTGCCCTCCTGGGCAGCGGGGATGGTGCTCCTTCAATGCCCACCTGGGCTGTGGGTGGTGGGGCCTTCCTGGCCAGCTGGGCTGGTTCCTCCCTGGGCAGCGGCTATGGGGGTGGTGGGCTCTCCCGGGGCAGCTGTGCCGGTTCCTCCCGGGGCAGCGGCTATGGGGGTTGTGGGCTCCTCCTGGGCAGCAGGCCTGCTGCCTGACCTCTCCGACTTGCTGCCCTTGCCCTCCTTAGTCGTCGGCCTGTGGCCCTTTCCTCCCTTTGGAGCTGTGGCTGGTGACTGTCTCTGGGTGGTGTCCGGGGGGGATGTAGAAGGCGGGCTCCTGCGGCGCCCCTTCCGCCTTCTGCTCCTCTTCCCAGGGGGTGGGCTGCCTGTCCCCTTGCTGCTGGGCGAAGATCCAGACATGCGGGCTGGCGGGCTCCAATACCCCTGCACCCTTGTCAAGGGGGCTGCAGGGCTGGTGGTGGCTGAGGTGCTCTTCTTACCCCAACGAGAAGGAGGGGGGGGCTCAGGGTCAGGAAAGAAGTTAGTAGTGGCGAGGAAGAGCTTCTTGGGACAATGGAGAGTGGTAGGTACAGTGGGAATGGGAGTGGAGGGAGAGGATGTGGTTGTAGGTGAGTCACGTTTGCTGTCTTTGGGTGCAGGTGCAGGAGGGATAGGCTGTCGTGAGGTGGATGGCTGTTGGGTGGGTGGGTGGCTGCGTTTGTGTGGTGTGGAAGAGGGGGTGACAGACACAGTGGGAGAGGACACAGGGGACGTGTAAATGGCAGTGGGGGTGGTGACTGCACGTGTGCGGACTGGAGTGGAGGGTGTGCTGGTGATGGAAACATTGGCTGATGGTGAGGTGAATGGAGGTGTGAGTGTAGACGTCACAGGGAGGGAGGAGGGAGACGAGGAGGTGGGGGTCACAGAGGTGGTAGTGACTGTTGGCATGTCTGCATCGGAATGTTGCGTGTGTGAATGTCTGCGTGATCTGTGGTGCTTATGTTTGGATGAGCTTCTCTTGGGTGTTGAGGTGTGTGCAGGCTGGTCTGATGGTGTGGGTGGGACAGGCAGAGGAACAGGAGACTGGGAGGAGGGAGTTAGTAGAGGCAGGCAGGAGACAGGGACAATGGCTGCCGTCAGTGCTGAGGCCAGAGCCTGGAACGATCGCTGATGGGCAGCCTGACCCGAATGAATGCCCTCCAGGTACGCATTGCTGCGATGAACCTCCCTCTCCACCCCCTGGATGGCATTCAAAAGGGTAGTCTGCCCAACAATGAGCGTTCGGAGGAGGTCAATGACCTCCTCACTGAGGGCAGCGGGGGTAACAGGGGCAGGGCCTGAGGTGCCTGGGGCGAAGGAGATGCCCGGCTTCCTGGCAGAGCGGGCACGGGGCGAACGCTGAGGGGCTGCTGGGAGGGCGGAGATGGTGCGCTGGGTGGCGGCTGTACCTGTAATGGCGGGGGGCACGGATGGTGCCACCCCCGCAAGGGAGCCCCCTTCCGAGGACGTGTCCGTGTCGCTGCAGGGTCCAGTCGTCCCCGTCGTGGAGCTCCCCTCGCCCTCCGTCTCACTGGTCCAGTCTGACTCTGTGGCATGGCCCTCCTGGGCCATGTGAGATGCAGCTCCCTCCTGCCCCGATGCCACTTCTCCTCCTCCTGATGATGCTGATGCACACAAGCACAGAAAGACAAACAAAAAGGGGGGGGGAGAGAGAAATAAAGGGATATTGAGTACATGGATCTCCGGTACAGTTAGCGGACATGACAGACACAGATGCCCCCTGCACTAACTTGCGCACTTGGGGTACGCTACGCATTCCGTGGAACATGCCCTACATGCCTAGAGTTGACAACTGCACCCATGGATGACACGGCCCAGGGATGGCTGTACTGACAAACTACTGAGGGTGGTGGCTGGGGACACAGGGGCTTACGGGGGTGCCCAGCCTACAGATATCGCCCTGGCCTAGGGGGACCCCCAGCCCTCCTCCCCCACCCAGACACCTCCACTGCGCGACAACAGAGTAGATAATGCTTGTACTCACCCCCTTGTGTCTGCTGTGCTGCCCTCACGCGCCCATCCAATTCAGGGTAGGCCACCGCCAGGATCCGGAACATCAGGGGGCTCAGTTGACGGCAGGCACCCCGCCTACGTTGGGAGGCCATCCCCAGCAGAGACTCGGCGGTCTTCTTGGTCCCGCGGCGGATGTCCTCCCACCTCTTGCGGCAGTGGGTGCCCCGTCGATGGTGGACCCCCAGGGCCCGGACTTCCTTGGCGATGGCACGCCAAATCCCGATCTTCTCATGGGCGCGGACCTATGTGACACGTACAGGGAGGGAGAAATACCACGTTCAAGTTTCTCAGCATTTTCCTTTCCAGTGGCCCAACGCCCCCCATCCCCGCCAGGCCCCCCGCCATGCCCAACATGCCCCCCATCCCCGCCAGGCCCCCCGCCAGCCCCAACATGCCCCCCATCCCCGCCATGCCCCCCGCCATGCCCAACATGCCCCCCATCCCCGCCAGGCCCCCCGCCAGGCCCCCCGCCAGCCCCAACATGCCCCCCATCCCCGCCATGCCCCCCGCCATGCCCAACATGCCCCCCATCCCCGCCAGGCCCCCCGCCATGCCCCCCGCCATGCCCAACATGCCCCCCATCCCTGCCAGGCCCCCCGCCAGCCCCAACATGCCCCCCATCCCCGCCATGCCCCCCGCCATGCCCAACATGCCCCCCATCCCCGCCAGGCCCCCCGCCAGGCCCCCCGCCAGCCCCAACATGCCCCCCATCCCCGCCATGCCCCCCGCCATGCCCAACATGCCCCCCATCCCCGCCAGGCCCCCCGCCAGGCCCCCCGCCAGCCCCAACATGCCCCCCATCCCCGCCATGCCCCCCGCCATGCCCAACATGCCCCCCATCCCCGCCAGGCCCCCCGCCAGGCCCCCCGCCAGCCCCAACATGCCCCCCATCCCCGCCATGCCCCCCGCCATGCCCAACATGCCCCCCATCCCCGCCAGGCCCCCCGCCATGCCCCCCGCCATGCCCAACATGCCCCCCATCCCCGCCAGGCCCCCCGCCAGCCCCAACATGCCCCCCATCCCCGCCATGCCCCCCGCCATGCCCAACATGCCCCCCATCCCCGCCAGGCCCCCCGCCATGCCCAACATGCCCCCCATCCCCGCCAGGCCCCCCGCCAGGCCCCCCGCCAGCCCCAACATGCCCCCCATCCCCGCCATGCCCCCCGCCATCCCCAACATGCCCCCCATCCCCGCCAGGCCCCCCGCCAGGCCCCCCGCCAGCCCCAACATGCCCCCCATCCCCGCCATGCCCCCCGCCATGCCCAACATGCCCCCCATCCCCGCCAGGCCCCCCGCCATGCCCCCCGCCATGCCCAACATGCCCCCCATCCCCGCCAGGCCCCCCGCCAGCCCCAACATGCCCCCCATCCCCGCCAGGCCCCCAAGCCAGCCAGTGGCCCCAAATCCATATTGAATTAAACTCACTTGTTGGTCTGGAGGACCGTAGAGTAGCGCATACTGGGGGAGGACCCCATCCACAAGTTTCTCCAACTCCTCTCCAGTGAAGGCAGGGGCCCTTTCCCCAGTCGCAGCAGCCATTGTCCCTTCCAGACCGAGGTCACAGCAACACTTGCAGTATAGGTCCTCTCCTGTGAAAGTTCAAGTCGCAAGTGGATAAGTAGATAGAAAATGGCGGTCACGTCCGCGGCGGTGCGTACCGCGGCGGTGCGTCCCGCCACCGCCGGCGCCCTTCGCCATTGGCTCCTGAAACCCATAGGCTTCAATGTTAACCAATGCGGCTTCGCGCCGCGGTCTTCGCCCGCCGCCCGCCGCGGTGTGCCACGCCAGCGCATTGACCTCACATCCCATTGTCACACTTCACAGGTCAGGCAGCCGCCATTTCCAGGGCCCACATGGCTCAATTTCAACTGCGTCACACAGGCCTAGGCCTTGCATAGCCACTCAGACACGCCATTCACTGCATAGAGAATCGTATACTGTGCTAGCTGTGAGTACGTACCTGTGGGTTGCTTGACTGTGTGCTCCATGTTGTCCTTCCTAGGCACCGTCCGCTGGGTTGGGCGAGGAGACGGATGAATCCTCCCGTGTACCGACCGCTGGTGGACCTGTCGACAATGGAAGAACGCCACATTATCCTGACCTACCGTCTTAACCGTGCCACTATCCATGAACTGTGTGCCCAGCTGGAGCCCGACCTGATGTCCCCCATCCGCCAACCCACAGGGATTCCCCCTCTGGTGCAGGTCATGTCAGTACTACATTTCTTGGCAAGTGGGTCATTTCAGACAACCGTGGGAATTGCTTCCGGGATGTCTCAGCCCATGTTTTCGAAGGTGTTATCCAGAGTGTTGTCTGCCCTGATGAAATCCGTGAGGAACTACATCATTTTCCCTGAGGTGGGCGAATTGGCTACAGTGAAGGGTGATTTCTACGCCCTTGGACATATTCCCAATGTAATTGGTGCCATTGATGGGACCCATGTGGCTTTGGTTCCCCCAAGAGACAGGGAGCAGGTGTACAGGAACAGAAAAAATTACCATTCAATGAACATCCAGGTGGTGTGTTTGGCTGACCAGTACATCTCGCATGTAAATGCCAAATTCCCAGGGTCAGTGCATGACGCCTACATCCTCAGGAATAGCAGCGTCCCTTACGTGATGGAACAGCTACAGAGACACCGTGTATGGCTAGTGGGGGACTCTGGGTACCCCAACCTGTCGTGGCTACTGACCCCAGTAAGGAATCCCCGGACCAGGGCAGAGGAACGGTACAATGAGGCCCATGGGCGTACTAGGAGGGTGATCGAACTCACCTTTGGCCTCCTAAAGGCCAGGTTTCGCTGCCTGCATATGACAGGTGGATCCCTAATGTACTCACCTAAGAAGGGGTGTCACATCATCGTGGCCTGCTGCATGCTTCACAACCTGGCTTTGCGCCGCCAGGTGCCTTTCCTGCAGGAGGATGGTCGAGACGGTGGTGTTGTGGCAGCGGTGGAACCTGAGGAGAGTGACGAGGAGGAAGACGACGGGGCTGAAACAGACAACAGGGACAGAATCATTGAACAGTACTTCCAATAGGACACAGGTAACATTTCAAAGATAATTTAGTAAATGTTAACTACTCTGCAGCATCTCTGCTGCCTGTCTATTTGCCCCAGTGTATGATGACTGAGTTTTGGCTTTTCCCTCCCTATTTCAGATCTGGGGTCCCCACTACGAGTCCTGTGCTTCGTTTCCCCATGGACTACAGCTTTGTGGCAGCTGTTTGTTGACTTCACCATGTACAAGGACATATTTGCACTGTCATGTCAATTACAATCTATTGAAATCACAGCCAGACTCCTAATATTTTTGTGCAAAATAGGTGTTTATTGAAGTGCTCAAAATGGGATGGGTGGTTTCAAGTGGGTGGGGGCTATGGTGAAGGAATGTCCATGGCAGAGTCCAGAGTAACAGTCACACAGGTGCATTGTCCAGAGGCCTGTGGAGAGATGGAGCATGGGCAGTTCAAGGATGGACAGGGTGACAATGTGGGACAGTGGGATGACATCAGGTGGTATCCTTTGCTGGCGGGGGTCTTGACATCCTACTCTGTCTTCTTGCGAGATCTCAGGGCCCTCTTGCGGGGTGGTTCTTCTCCTGCAGTAGGTGGGGGTCTGGTGGGCTGCTGCTGTGCGGGGGCCTCCTGTCCACTAGCGCCGGCGGAGGTGGATGGCTGTTCTTGGTCCAGGCTAGTGGCAGGGGCCCTTGGGTGTTGTTCAGTGTCCGCCCTGCTGTTTACGAGGTCCTGCAGCAGCCCTACCATGGTAACCAGGGTGGTGTTGATGGCTCTGATGTCCTCCCTGTACCCCCGATAGTGTTCCTCCTGCAGCACCTGGATCTCCTGGAACCGTGCCAGTACCGTCGCCATCGTCTCCTGGGAGCGGTTGTATGCTCCCATGATGGTGGTGAGGACCTCGTGGAGAGTGGGTTCCCTGGGCCTCTCCTCCCCCCCCTGTCGCACAGCTGCCCGCCGAGTTCCCCTGTTTCCCTGGGCCTCTGCCCCCTGGCCGGTGTGCCCACTACCACTGCCCCCAGGTCCCTGTTGTTGTTGGGGTGGTGGGTTATCCTGGGTGCCCTGTAGTGGTAGACACACCGCAGATTGACGCGCCCTGGAGACAGAGGCATGGGCCCGCTGGGTGGGAGCTGTGCTGGTGTTCCCAGAGGGGTTTGGGTCTGTAGTGGCCTGGGCCTGTGTGAGGGGAACCGACTGTCCAGAGGTCCCCGATGGTCCGGGCTGGTCATCGGTGTCCAGGTCGACAGAGCTGCTGTCATCGCTGACGGCCTCTTGGGTGGGGGGTGTGGAGAATTCTGGCCCCTCCGCCGCGGTGTGTTGACGGTCGGGTCCTGCAGGGGTATAGAGGTATGGTTATAGTTTAAATGTGTCGCATATGGGTGTATCTGTGGGTTCTCGTGTCCCCAAGTGCTGGCATTCGTGTGTGGGGGCTTTGGTGAGGGTGGCTTGTGGGGGGGATGTGTATATGCATTGGGCATGCTTTGGTGATGGGTGTCCATGCTTAGTGGACGCATGCAGGCCTAGGTTTTGGGATGTGTGGGTTGTGATGGTGAGACATTGGCGGGGAATAGGTGTGCTGGGGGTGGGGGTGAGGATGGTGGTGGGGGTGAGGATGGTGGTGGGGGTGAGGGTGGGGGTGAGGATGGGGGTGGGGGTGAGGGTGGGGTTCGAGGATGGGGGTGAGGGTTGGGGACTGATTTGGCATGCAGGTGGGGGGGAAGCAGTATTGAAGCTTCAACTTACCAGTATCCATTCCTCCGCCGACTCCTGCGAGGCCGTCAGGATGCAGGATGTTCAAGACTTCCTCCTCCCATGATGTGAATTGTGGGGGTTGAGGTGGGGGTCCTCCGCCAGTCTTCTGCACGGCGATGTTGTGCCTGGATACCATGGAACGCACCTTCCCCCGTAGGTCGTTCCATCGCTTCCTGATGTCTTCCCGATTTCTGGGGTGCTGTCCCACTGCGTTCACCCTGTCGACAATCCTCTGCCATAGCTCCGTCCTCCGGGCAATGCTGGTGTATTGTATCTGTGTGCCGAACAGCTGGGGCTCTACCCGAACGATTTCCTCCACCATGACCCTGAGTTCTTCGTCTGTGAAGCGGGGTTGTCTTTGGGGTGCCATGGGGTGGTGTATATGATGTGTGGGGTGGAGTATGTGTATTTAAGTGAGTTGAGTGTGGTGGTGTGTGTTGTTTTGTGTGTGGATAGTGTGTGGGTGATGGTGTTGAGTGGCTGTGGCTGTTATTTTTTGGATGCTGGTGTCTCGCTCTTGCCTTCTTTCCGAATTTTTTAGCGTAGGGGTTTGTGGGTGATGTGGGTGTGTGTTTTATATTGTATTGTGTGTGTGGGAGTGGTGTGTGTATGTGTATCAGGTGTGTGGGATTCAAATCGTCCAATGTGGCTGAGTTTTGTTCGTTTGTGTGTATTCTGACCGCGGCGGTGTGTCCCGCCAATGGAATACCGCGTTTGAATGACCGCCGCGTGGATTCGTGGGTCGTAATGGGATGGGCGTATTTCTGTTGGCGTGGCGGTGGAGGTTTGGGCACCTCCACCTTTCCGCCGACCGCTGGTCTGGCGGTCTGTTGTGGCGGTCGGATTTTCGGAGGTTTGCCTTCTGCGGGTCAGAATGACCGTGGCGGGTTTCCGCGACCGCGGCGGGATTATGGAGGATTTCTGACCGGCGGTAGGCGCCTTTTACCGCCGAGGTCAGAATGACCACCAAAGTTATACATTGTATCCCTAGCTGGTACAGCATATTCTAGCAGTTCTCATGGGAAAGAATTTCAGCTACTAACACTTGGTCAATGCAGTGGAAAATCACAATTTAATTCTCTAAGCTGCCATTTTATGATTTGCCTCAAAAATGTAGCTTGAAATGAAGCAATTCAACTAGGCCTAAGACCTCACTAAATTAAGGTCTACGATTAATAAAGCAAATACATAATACATAACTGTTAATATGACATACTACTACATTAATCCAAACATGAGCTCAACATTTTACATTAAGAAGCTGTTAATACAAACACTTCGTGAACATTGGCAGCCACTCAAGTAGATGCATTTTCAAATGTGTGCATTATTTCTCTACGTTAACTCATTTTCTATGCAAATTCAACACTCAGAATATATGAATTTTCATTTGTAAAAATTCAGCGTTAACAGATCTAACCGCTTTGTGAATCTGGTCAATTTTGTTTTATTTTTTAAACAACACGTTTTGATATGTCCTGCTTCTGGATGCTTCAAAACCATACACATTAACTAAGCTGCAAAATCATACATATATAAAATAGAGACACAATTGAGAATTGAGAAAGTGGCTAATGGTCTAACACTATAACTCAGATTTACAACATTTTAGAGCAAGTGCTTGCATGACTCAAAGGAGTGCCACTTGACACAAAACAGTGGAAACAGCAGTGCCTATCAACTTTCATATTCAAACTATTTTTAAGCCAAAAATAGATGCAATACAGCACTGAAACTTTACTACATTGCATAACATGAAAACCTTAATAATCATTGCAAAGTGTGGTAATGAGCTGAACACATCACAAACATCCCTAGGATTCTAGCATAGCTGTGTCAAGTAAAGTGACTTCAGCTACCATGACCTGACTTTGTATAGAATCCTAGCCCCCAAACTGAAAAAGGTGCAAATAATGGACAAAAAGAAAATTGTGAAAGTTTTCCATCCATAAAATATGCAATGTTGGCAAAATTTCACCTACTAGATGTACGCATGTGCATTATATCCATGTTGTGATGTGTACTGGTACTGTATTGTGTGCCTCAAGTACAATACTTTTTAAAGATACCTCTTGCTTATCTTTGTGCAATTTGGCACAAAACTTAGGAGCATATTTAAGAAAAGTGGTGCTACACTCAGTGCAGTGTCCTTTCCCCCTACTGCCACCATGTGTGAGCTTGTATTAAAAATACGGTGTACCATGGTGCAGGTTAGGGGGAAATAGCATCAAAATCTTTGACGCTATTGATGTACTGTTCAGGATTAGCACCAAAATGTTGGCGATAACCCTGAACAGTACATAGGGGCTCATTGTAACCAACAGTGTGCCCACTTAAAAATGCTGGAAAAAATAATGCAAAGAAATCTCTTAGATTTCTTTGTGCTATTTTGTCACCACCCTCCTCCCCCAATGGGGGAATGCCCCCATTGCATACATTATGCCTGCACAGGCATAATGTGGAGCAAGAGGTTACAAAGTGCCACAATGCATGCATTGTGTCACTTTGTAAATATTGTGCTGCGATTTTGGCCATCTAACGACTCATTAGTGTAGAAAAAATTATACTAATGTGTCATTAGATGGCGCTAGGCCCTGAAAACAGGCATTTTTAACACGTGCATGACTAAATACTGCATAGGCTTTCCATGCTTACTAAATATGCTACTGCACATTTTTGCCATTCATGGAATTCATCCATGTAGATTTCTGCAAACCATGGAGATGTGCCACTCTTGGTGAATCTGCACCCCTATTTTACAATTGTATTCTGAAAAGCAGCTGCATTTTAGGCCAGGTTTTCTATAGCCCACTGTACTTCACTGATGTCGGTCTGTAATCAAAGAGGCATGAAGTCAGGCAAAGCTAGTACTTGATTCGATTTGATTTAAGAGTGTTTTTCAGGGTAAGTATAACTGTCAGAATCTACATGTGGTGTATTTCCATCGTATTAGGTAAACTCAGGGAGAACCAGCAGCATTTCAATGTTCTGAAAACTATGCTATACAAAGTAAACTTTTTCTTAATTTTTGCATCCAAAAAATTATGGGGGTCATTACGACCTTGGCGGGCGGCATCAGCCGCCCGCCAAGATCTGACCGCCATGCGGCCGCCAATGCGGCCGCACCCCCGCCGCAGCGATTTGGAGATCCCCGCTGGGCCGGCGGGGATCACAGCCCCAACATAGGAGCCGGCTCCAAATGGAGCCGGCGGTGTTGCGGCCATGCGACGTCGCACTTTTCACTGTCTGCACAGCAGACAGTGAAAAGCCGCATGGGGCCCTGTCAGGGGGTCCCTGCACTGCCCATGCCCCACGACTCCCCGTACCGCCAGCCTTTTCCTGGCGGTTCAGAGTGCCAGAAAAAGGCTGGCGGTCGGGGAGTCGTAATCCCCTGGGCAGCGCTGCAAGCAGCGCTGCCCTGGCGGATTACATCCGCCGGAGCCATTGTGGCGGTAAACCGCCGGCCCCGGCGGTGCGACCGCGGCGGTATACGCCCGGAGGAACCGCCAGCCTGTTGGCGGTGCTCCCGTCGTTTTGGCCCTGCCAGGGTCATAATGACCACCTTAGTCATTGTACTTCTCCACACTATGCTCAACAAATCTCCATGCCATTGGCATATGCTCAAATAGGCAAAAACGGAGAACTGTAGATGTGCAAATTCTGGTTTACTATCACCATTTTTACATTGAAACTCAGCAACTGAAGTGATATGTTTCAATGTCAACAAACAAAGATAGGCGATAACATAAAATTCCAAAAGAGAAGGACTCCTTAGCAATCCAAAGTTCGTTTTTATTGAACATGTTTTACTTTCTCATTATATATCAGGAATCAAAACTATGGCAATTATAAAATGTGATCAGTAGAGCCTGTGGAGAAGCATGGGTACAACTATAGCAGCCTAACAAATCCAATTAACAATTAGAACCTGCTTACTCTTCACATACATGTTCCAGAGTTATCCAGAGCCAAAGTGTTCCTAGTAGTCTGTGTATTTAGTCACCAAATCACTGGCAGCAGACTTCCTCTCTGCCACTTTGCAACTGGTTCAGCATCGTCCAGTGGCAATGTAACAAAAAGGAGATAAACACCTGGACGTATTGTAGGACTAGTCTACAAGAGAAGCTGGCTAACCCCGGGGAGCTGCATCAGCTTCCAGCATACAGTCAAATCTTTCCTAACTCTTAAAGCTGGTGCTGCTTGAGCTAACAATAAGGTAACAAGTGAATCATTAAAGGAAGTATTTCATGTATTCAGTTTTAGTCATTTGTCCTATTAGGTGACTATCTAAAGACAAACATAACCTAGTTGAATGCACAATTTATAATACAGTAGTAAAATGAGAGAGAAAGAAAGGCAGATTAAACTGAAATCTGGACCATCCCAGAACAAATTTAGAAAAAAAAACCTATTTTATTATTTGAAGCTGCAAAGCGTACAGATCATAAAGTTCCATAGCAACATTGATCTTGCGAGACACAGTTGAACAATTACACAAATCAGAGATTAATGATTAATATCTGGAGGCCCACTCCAGGTATAGATAGTCCACCACACATGATGAATCAGTCTGATGAAGATGATGATAAAGATCCAATAGCTGTATTTGGATAGAGTTGGACTTGGCATCATCGTATGCAGCAGAAGGTTTGTTCGAGCTTGGTGGAACAAATCACTCCGCACAGTGACTTTACATGCAAGCAAAATTCTGCTTCATTTATCTGAGAAAATGTTAATTTCTCAAATCTATTGTTATTGTGGACCAAGACAATTGTGATTCTCTCTCCATGAATTTATACATGGTCTTCATCTCATTTGTTAAAATCTGATTGTCCTGAGGATGGTCTTGTGGACTTAGTAGAATTGAAACCAAAAAATCGATGCCAAGTTCGAGTCTATCCAAATACAAATATTGCATGTTCATCATTGTTAGAAACTGTTTCTGGTTGGCAGAAGTCTACACCCTGTCCAAACAGGATCCACAATCCTAGTCAGATTAAGTCACAAACGCACCTCAGGTTGACCTGTGCTCATTCCTAGGAGCTTGGCACAGAGCAGTCAGGCTTCACTTAAGAAGTATATGTGCAACACTTCAAACAGAGAAGCATGGAAAACACCACACAAAAATAAACCACACCTGGTTAGAAAAATGGAGCTTAATTTAATGAACAAAATAAGATCAAAACAACAAAAAAACAGTAAGTAGACCTGGAATTATGAATTTTTAATGAATAAGCTGAAATGTAGAGCGTAAATGCATAAACCGCCAACCGGAGCTATTAGGTCGTGCCAGACCAGGTCAGATCTGAAAGTTCAGGTTGACCATGATGGACCGCAGGCCGAATACAGGGACTAGCACTGGCTCGCTGAAAAGTACCTTGTTTGTGTCATCATTGAGGGAGATGCGAGGAGAAGAGTAGGTGATGTGTTGAACTTTAGGATGGAGGTGATGCATCAGTTCTGAGCCATGCAAATTCAGAGATTCATCAGAAATGTAGGTGATGCACTATGCCAAAGCAAAAACAACAAGTGATGGACGGAATGCTGAACATTGTCAAACACTCACCCCCAGTCACAGATCTGGGTTTAATCCATCGTTCTTTTGCTCACCATGCCACCCCAGTTTGGACCCAGCCATATGCAAATCAGTCTTGACCCTGTTCCTCATGGGAACAGTCCAGCCCGAACTGCCAAGCCAGGTCCTCACTGGACCGGAAACAAGCATCCTGGGACCGGTTTCGGGGTTTCACCCCTCATCAGCCAGGCTAGCTTGAATCCAGTGGCATGGGAAGCACGGGACCCACGTCTGGGCATACCCTTCCCACTTAGGGCGACAAAGCAAAAACAACAAGTGATGGACGGAATGCTGAACATTGTCAAACACTCACCCCCAGTCACAGATCTGGGTTTAATCCATCGTTCTTTTGCTCACCATGCCACCCCAGTTTGGACCCAGCCATATGCAAATCAGTCTTGACCCTGTTCCTCATGGGAACAGTCCAGCCCGAACTGCCAAGCCAGGTCCTCACTGGACCGGAAACAAGCATCCTGGGACCGGTTTCGGGGTTTCACCCCTCATCAGCCAGGCTAGCTTGAATCCAGTGGCATGGGAAGCACGGGACCCACGTCTGGGCATACCCTTCCCACTTAGGGCGACAAAGCAAAAACAACAAGTGATGGACGGAATGCTGAACATTGTCAAACACTCACCCCCAGTCACAGATCTGGGTTTAATCCATCGTTCTTTTGCTCACCATGCCACCCCAGTTTGGACCCAGCCATATGCAAATCAGTCTTGACCCTGTTCCTCATGGGAACAGTCCAGCCCGAACTGCCAAGCCAGGTCCTCACTGGACCGGAAACAAGCATCCTGGGACCGGTTTCGGGGTTTCACCCCTCATCAGCCAGGCTAGCTTGAATCCAGTGGCATGGGAAGCACGGGACCCACGTCTGGGCATACCCTTCCCACTTAGGGCGACAAAGCAAAAACAACAAGTGATGGACGGAATGCTGAACATTGTCAAACACTCACCCCCAGTCACAGATCTGGGTTTAATCCATCGTTCTTTTGCTCACCATGCCACCCCAGTTTGGACCCAGCCATATGCAAATCAGTCTTGACCCTGTTCCTCATGGGAACAGTCCAGCCCGAACTGCCAAGCCAGCGATGTGATGCATCCAATCCTTGTAGTAGCGGAGATGCGTAGGCATTGATGGAGATGTGCCCTTTCTGAGGGGTTCAATAGTGTCAATGCATTGGTTCTTGCTGGAGCAGTACTTTATACACCCTTCAAAGGGTCCAAGACTGGACTTCCACCACCTGACAGGCAAGACTCATAGTTGGCAGCACCCAGGTACTGTAGCAGGTGAGTAGGAAGTGTTCTGTGGCCCTGAGACTTTAGAAAACAGGAGAGCAGTCAGCTGGCCTTTGGAGTTACTCTGGGTGTTGGAGTCAATTGATGTGGGTCTAGTCCTTCTCACCCAGGCAAGGATGGTAGAAGGCAGTACGTCAGCACCAAAAGAAAGCAGTTCTTCCAGAACAGCAGTCCAGCAGAGTAACAGTCATTCAGCAGCACAGCTGCCCTTCTTTCTGGCCGAGTATCTACAGATCCAGGTGTGTACTGAGTTGGCAGGGTCAGAAGTCCAGTTCTTATACCCGATGAAGTCTTTGAAGTGAGGGTGACTTCGAAGAATGCTTTGAAGTGCACAGAGGTCCTAACTTCCTGCCCTTGTTCCAGATTCACTGCAGGGTGGTTATAGCAGTCCTTTGGGAGGGGACAGGACACACCCTATTCAGGTGTAAGTGTGAGGCTACGTTCAACTCCACCACCCTATCCTACCCAAGACCCCCTATCAGGATATAGATGGACCATCAGTCACACCTAAGCTCCTTTGTGTGTGGCTGTCTAGAGGGAATGCACGCCCAGCTGTCATCAAACCCCAAAAGTGAACTGGATATAGGCTGCAGGCACAGAGGGCTATGAGCAGAAAAATGCCAACTTTCTGAAAGTTCCATTTTCAAAATTGTAACATTAAAGCAGACTTTACCATAATAGGTACTAAACTGACAGATCTATCCCTTCTCCATTAGGAAATAAATCTTATTTAATGTAATAAGGAATCCCCAAAGTTATCTTATGAGGGGGTTGGCCTCACTGTAGTGAAAAACTAATTTGAGAGGTTTTCACTACCAAGACATGTAAAAACTAGAAGTATATGTCCTGACTTTATTTACACAAAGCCCTGCCCTATGCGCCTCCTAGGGCATACCTTAGGGGTGACAGGGAGTTTGAGGCATGGCAATGGGCTTTAAATGCCAAGCCGACGTGGCAGTTTAACACTGCATTTAGACTGCAATGACAGGCATGGGACATATCTTAAAGTGCTATTTAAGTGGGTTGAAAAAATGGGTCTTGATGCCCCACTAGTAAGATTTAATTTACAGGCTCTGGGCACATGTAGTGCATTTTACTAAGACTTATAAGAAAATTAAATAGACCAATTAGGTATATACCAAACAATCCATGTTTTAGGGAGTGAGCACAAGCACGTTAGCACTTATTCGCAATGGTAACGTGCAAAGAATTCTATGGCCAACAGAAATGAATTCAGCAAAATTGGAGGAAAGCAGGCAACATGTTTCAGGGAAGACCACCCTAAGGCTGCCAGGTCTAATAATCATCATATTGATTAATCCGGTGACATTAACCTCTGATTTGTGTAATTCTTCAACTGTTTCTCACAAGATTAATGTTGTTATGGAAGTTTATGATCGGTACCCTCTGCAACTTTATTCAATACAAAGAAGCTTTTTTCTTAATTTGCTCTAGTTAGGGCCTGATTTTTGTTTATTCCCCCTTTCTTTCTCTTTCATTTTACAAACGTGTTATAAATTGCTTAATCAACTAGGTTTGACTTTAGATCGTCAGCTATTGGGACAAATAACTAAAAGTGAATATATGAAATACTTGTTTTGATTCACTTGGTAGCTCATTACCTCCTAATGGAATTTATACCCCTGATTGCAAGGGTCTGTTGCGTTGTCCTTTCCATTAATGTATGAGCTTACAATGAAAGCAGTAAGATCTGCAGCTTTAGTACCCTCCCCCATCATCACCTGGATTAGATGGAGGTTGAAGAGTGCCAATCATTGACAGGTGATTACTAGATAACAACGTTGTGGCAGGCCGCTTCATGTGAATTAGTGAGAGTCCTTGTAGTCCAGCTATCTACAGTTCTTCAGCTTTTGGGTGAACAAGAATAATGCCAGACTACTGAATATTAGATAACTGGGGCAGGACTGTCCTTTAAATGCTCGGGTTTGCACTCAGCCCCATAGGAGTGAGTAAATGGGTGTGAGAAAGAATTGTGAAATTACATCCAGCTGTACATGGACATATGTGGTTATATTTGTGTAAGGCATATAATGATGATACCTGGGCATATGTTGATATATAGGTTTAGTGATAGTTCATTGGGATATGGACCACTACTTGTGCAACTAAGGAAGTACTTAGACATATGATGATGTCCACAGACACGCAAGGCTGAACTTGGCATAGAAAGGGGTTCCTGGCACATTATGAGTTTTTGTCCAGATAGAATACAGAACCCTAGAAATTTTGTTGTTCATGGGTAAGTGAAGCAAAGACTGAATCCGAAGCTGTTCCGGCACATTGGGTAGTTCCGATTATGTGAGCCCATAAATGTCATATGAAATTGCAATTTGTCTTAAGAGGCTGTATTAAGGTATATGCATTACAGAGTTAAAAAAATTTTAAACTTTCAAGTCAATAGACTCCCCAGATAATGAATTATGACAATCAAATGAAATCCAACCAGTCAAATTTATCTTTGTTGCGATGATATTCAATAAACACACAGAACACATATTTGTCTATGACTCCTGGACAAAGGTATTAAGAATGACTACATTGATGCAGAATTGGGAGTCTCTTGTCCATTGTTGGACCTGGCCCTTTTACAGAGTCATTCCCCAGATTTTTTTGCCTTTTGCCTCCTTATTTTTCTGACCCTTGTTGGCTGACGTTATGACTCTGAGCACTTTTTCACTGCTAACCAGTGCTAAAGTGCATGTGCTCTCCCTTGTAAAATTGGTATGACTGGCTTATACCTAATTGGCATATTTAATTTACCCATAAGTCCCTTGTAAGGTGGTACCCCTATACCCAGGGCCTGTAAATTAAATGCTACTAGTGTGCCTGCAGCGCTGCTTGTGCCACCCACTGAAGTAGCCTTTCAAACCTATCTCAGGCCTGCTAGCGCAGGGTCTGTGTGCTCAGTTTTCTGCCACAGGAACCTGGCATCTAAATTTACTTGCCAGGGCCAGAACTCCCTAGCTAGCCCTATAGGCAGGGTGCCATATGTTTAGAAGGCAGGACATGTGCCAGGGTGAGTGGCCTGTCCTTGTAGTGACAAACAGCATAACTTGGTGTCTCACTGCTGTGAGTGCTGCCTTCTCATAGGATTGCATTAGAAATGCCCTGCTTTATGTGTAAGGGGTATTATCTGATTTATGAGGGGTAGGATAGGCATGTTTGGTATGGTTGTGATAGTGATGAGAAATGCTGCTTACTGGTGTAGGTGTATTTTTTATTGCTATCACAGAAATGCCACTTCTAGAAAGTGCACATTTATCTGTGCTAATGACTCTGGTGTTTAGCAGCTTGCCTCCAATCCACGTCTGGGCAGACTGACAGTTGGGGCTTTGGGCATACTTTTCAGACAGCCTGTACACAGGGAGGGTGGAGGTGTCACAGAGGTGCATCTACATATTGTGTCGCCTTTGTGGGCTGAGAGAAGGGAGAGGTGGGGCATACCTGCATTTGTAAAGGCTGTTCCCTGGCCTCGCACAATAGGGTTGATGTTTGAGCCTGTGCTGGAAGAGAGAAAGGGCACTCCCAGAACCAGATGTAACTGGTTGGAACCCCCTCTCTTCCCCATTGTAAAACACACTGTAAACCTAGTATAAATACAGGTTAGTTTTCCCCACAATTTGAACATTCTTGGAACTTGAAACTGGACACAGGACGCTGCTGAATGGACTCACCAGGAAACCACCTTGAACTGCTGCTGCTGTGACCTGCCCGGTCACTAGGAGTAACTGCTACCTTCTGCACCCCTTATGCTGGCCTTTAGCTGGGCCCACTAGCCTTGTGCTCATTTATGCTTTCACTGTTCCCAGGGGCAGGGTGCCGTGGCCCCTGACCCCAGACCCCTGTAATTATTTAGAGCATGAGGAGTGCTCCAGCGTCATAGGATTTTGCATGTAGCACTCTGGAGAGTGCCTTACTTCATGTTTGGCTCCCTATCGCTTTGAAAAGGGCTTCTTTACATCACCAAAATCACCGCTGCAATCTGGGCTGCAGATGTGGTCTCAGCACTTTGAAAAGCGCTCTTTGGATGCCCCACAATCACAGCAGCAGCCCGGGCATCATCTCCTAACCAAGCGCGAGTATCGCACACTCTTCAGTGCCCCCAGGGCACAGAAAAAAGGTACTCGGAGCAAGCGTCCTCCTACCGGTACCCCCGGGGCACAGTCCACTCCTTGCAGCACACCTGGGGCACCAGCTGCCCTCTACTTTCCTCGGATCCCCGTGGCGGCCTAGGAATCCAATGGAAATACTTGCGCACCACATCGGGTGCGGGCAAGTGTGCCTTTGCGGCCCCACGAGGGAGAGAGACCTCATCGGAGGTCTCTTCCAGATCCCAGGAACGCCCCTAAGGAGCAGGACTCGGGGGAAGGCGAGGGGACCGTCCCCTTACCCCCTGTGTCTGCCATAGGAGCGAGACACTCCTCTTCTGAAACTGGGCATTCCTTTTCGGAAGAACAGGGAAGGGAAGCCGCGGCGGAGGCCCCTTCCTCTCAACCCCATCTCGGCTTGTTGGGCCTTGCCTGGCCCCTACCCCTTGTGAAGGGCATGTGGAGACTGAGGGAGGCCCCCACCAAGATTGCCGTCCCCAGGAGAGGCCCGTTTTCCGCATTAGAGAGGGGGCAGACTGCCCCTCTCCCCCAGGAGCACCGCGTGGCCCCCGTTTCATGCATAGGAGCGCCGGGGGCCCCTATGCTCCTCTTCTAGGCATGAGGAGTGCCACTTCTTCATAAAAAAAGGTACTTTTTAGGAGATATTGGCTCAATGAGCCTAGTATGAACCGTTGAGGTGTTTATATGTTCCTATCTGCTTTCATGACGCTGCATATATGTGCTGATGTTCCTTTTATGGGCATGACATGCTGATATGTATTTTTTATGACTTGTGATATGTTCTCCAGTGTTCCTATTATGGGTATTTACGAGGTATTCGTGACAAGTGCATAGAATTCTTACTGTAATTCCTGACTTCTGCTTATGTTGCAGAATCCTGAGTACTTACATGTTCTAATGTGACAAACTGTGAATTCTTGCAGAGTATTAGTAACTTGTGTAACATTCTGGCAACTGCTAAGGTAGCAGGGTAATACTAACGTGTAATGTTGGTCTAATTATGTTTTGTGCAATACAGGTTATTTTTACATAGCTCAGTGTTGTGTTTACTTTGTGGTGTACATTTTGCGTCACAGGTATTGTGTGTGTTGTGCAAACATTTTACACATTGCCTCCTGGTTAGGCCTGACTGCACGTGCCAAGCTACCAAGGGGGTGAGCAGCGGTTATCTTGGACGTGTAACTCCCTTGCCCTGACTAGAGTGGGTGGGTTCTGCCTGGCTTAGGTGCATAACCCAATTTCTAACATCCATCAATTGCTTAAAACAAAAGATCATATGCTGATTACTATATCCGTACAAAGTTACTTACAATAGGCACACTTTGTATGAGCACTGGTTGTTACTTGTAAACATAAATACAGATGTAAACATATCACGGGACAGGTCCTGCGAACTTTAAAGTATTTCGAAAAGAACATTTTAATTGTGAAACCAAAACGCAAAAGTATAACTTTGAATACATAACTATTTAAACCTGTGTGCTTAGTACGTTAAAAGGAGCATTTAAGGAGACGATTCTAATAATTCTTTGAAAAATAGGCCCAGTCACTTTTATTTTAGTGGATGACTAGAGGGCAATCTGTTGTAAAAGCAAAACATGATTTTTTTATTGGATTTCTCTTGCATTTTCCTATGGTTTGTGCCAAAGATAGTGTTGTTCCAAACCAACGCGTTTTTTAATTACGTTTTCTTATTAAAAGACAAGAAATGTGCCTGCAACTTGAACTCAAATCTGTTTAATTATTACAGGTAATTAAATAGTCATGGTAATACATTTTTCAATAGCTATTTATTATTTTCCCACCTAAACATTAGGTATCCTAGTTTGAGTAACATTCCTTCCGTCTGTTACTTGTCTTTTTCATATCTTCCATGAAAATAGCTAAACAAAATATTTATGCGAAAATAAATTAGTCAAGAATTCAACAATAATCAGAATGCCTCTCATTTACAAGAATATTTATTGTATAAACCACGGAACCCAAACGCCCTCAGACGGATGTAAATTAATGAAAGATATACGAGTTCGCCCAATGTAATTTACATAATTTTGAAGGAAAAGTGCAAATTAATAGTGCTTAGCCAAAATACTGACTTACGTTTATTTTCCTAGCTCTGGCTATGTATATGTTAAATATATAATAGTATTTCCTAGGTCGGGGTGAGAGAAACAAAACAAAAACGTAGCTGTTAAAATCATTTTCGTTTACATTCTCAAATGTGTTTCTTTCCGATTGCAACTTGTTTTTTTTTTTTGGTCAGGAAAACCGGAGGGAGGGGAGGAGGTTCACAATTGAAGAGCCTTACGTAACCGGAATTGCATGTAAACGTAGCTATGTCAGGTGTAATTAACGTACTAAAAAAGTGTGGTAAATGCATTTAGAAATATCTGCCAATGTTCTCGAAGTAATAACAGAGTGGATGTACACGATACATGTATAGACTTGCCCAGACCACTCCTCAGGACCTGCCCTGGGAACTTTCACTAATATAAAGTAGGAAACCAACTCAAAGTTACACCTGCTGATCATGCGTACATAAAAATGCATATGTTATATATCTTACTATTACCCTGATTACGAGTCGGTCAATGTTTTCTGACCCCTGCGCGCTGGGGTTGGAATTGTGAGTTGTGTGGTATTTACTAGACCAAGTAATTACTGGATGCGGTAAATATCTCACCCTTCATTACATTTTGACAGATCAAGCCTTCTGGAAATCGACAGGAGAAAAGTATAAAGTATTTATCGTAGCATGCGGATTTTGGTAGTGTACGCACCAAAATCCGAAAATTAATCCAAACAAACGCATAATAGGCACTCTTATCAAACTGGCTATACAACATATCCCAAGTTATCATTATTTATTCTGCTGCAAAAATCACCAGGGTTCTAACAGACTCTGAATCAGGGCCTATGTGTGTCAGTCATTCTTATAGCTCGAAATGCCCTCTGTGTATGTGGCCTAATATGTTTACAAATCCTCACAATACACATAAGAAATTACCTTTTAATTTATATACAAAATGTATGAGAATGATTTTTTAACATAGTGGCTATTGATGACGCAGAAAAAGAAGGACTAACAAATATTCATATATCATATAATCAAAATCGTATAAGGTAGTGTGATTTTAGCCAAAAAAATAATGTACGTTGGAAATTGTGCCCACGGGGTAGTTCGCCATTTTTATAAACAAGCTTAATTAATCATGAAGAATTGAAAATGTAGTAATCCGTCATAATTGCAATTGTATTCTATGATTTTCTTGTTGAAACTGTTTTATGCTTAGCTTAAATTTAGCAGAGGCTTTGGCCTAGTTGCCTGGTCACAAATTTATCTGTGTGGTTTTCACTTGTATTAAGAAAGACGTATATTTTACTTTAAGGTTGTATTTTTCCAGTAGAGATGACTAATATACTTATCTCAAGGTTTTGTGCTAGGCTAGTTTCATCCCCTTTGAAGCAAGGTCAGCTTCTGCAGGTTCAGTCAATAAAGACACTGATAGGGAATTAATTGGCAAACTTTGTTGCAACTTGTGTTCCAAGGCTCCAAGGACACCTTATGCATAAATGAGTACTAGGAGAAAGACACTATTCATTGGTCAAAAGGAAGCCACCCTATGAACCCTCCAATGGAAGACCCTGAAGAATTTGGAATGTTTCTTACTTAAACCCACCAGACAAAGAGAAGTCAGCCATTTTCTACGATGCTATTTTAAAGCCCGATTCAAGACGCCATTTTGGAACGAGCCCTTGATGCCTTTTCTCTGTCACAGAGAAAGAGACTTTAAAGAATTCTCACCCAAGAGACTTTAACTTTAATTTTGCCCCGTTTTGCCCATGCAGTAACCTTTGCCCCATTCTCCTTGCTGCCACAAGGAAACTCGACCTTAACTTTGCCCCTCTGAAATCTGCCCCATGCTGATCGAACCGGTACCTGAAGGACGAAGACTTTTCTTGAATGCTGATTGTATTTGGTAAATATGAAAGGATAATTGTATTATGCATTGTGTTTTCCTTCCTAGGTACCACCTGTTTATTTTGATAGGGCCCAAGCTAGGAGTTTTCTAAATTTGTGTTAACTAAATTCGTTTTGCATGAAGCCCCACATGCCAATGCTAATTAGAGGTTAGTTGAGGTATTCACTTGATGCACCATGCTAAACTGAAATCTTGTTATGCTGACCAATGTATGAAATTAGTCAAATTCAGTTGCGTATATTAGTGATTTGCATTGCTATAACTGAATGCATTACTATCCAGATTTTGCGTAGATTGCGTTTCTTCCGTCACTATGGACAGCTAGTAATGTTAGTATATGTATACCATTTGATTTTGAGACTCACCTATATCATGCTAGCTTTGTTAATATAGGGAAATAAATTCATTAACTTCTAATAAACTGGTGTGGTTATTCATGACTGAAAGGTCATGGTGCGTCAAAATACCGATTGTTATTGATTCTTAAGATATTGTTTGATCTATTAATTGAGTATTGGGTATTGATTAAAATGGTTATTGATTATTGATCTGAGGGATCCGACTATTCTTGGATGAGGAGAACCCAACTCGGTTAAAAGGTTCACCGACCTCCGGCATGTCCAAGTACAAGTAATTTATAAAGACTGGACGCGCAGAGTTGAAAACATATTAATGACCCCTCCATCCAAAAAATGCAAAGTAGCAGAGCTATGTAAATGTCATTAGTCAAAAAGAAAAGAAAATGAACAGACTCAACCACTGAACAATTGACATGAGTCTATGTTCAGCATGTAAAATGAAACACAACTTATTTACAAATACATAAAACGATAACAGAATTATGTACATTTAACGTTTACTTAAAACGTTTTGAGTTAATCGCTCTCATAAAATAATTTCAAAATATATTGCATCATTTTTTGATAATTTTCTAAATTTAGGGCTTGGGCTTTCATGATTTTATAGTTTCTTCCCAAAGTAACAGTATCACATTTATCCCAGGTTATGCTATGTATAGGATCAGTTCACTTGAAAATCGTTCTTTAATTTGGATTATAAATGGATTACCAAACTATTTACAGCCAAGTGTATTCTGTGATTTAGAGCCACAAGAATTACTTTAAAATATCATTTGTACGTTTTACCAAGGTAATACAGTCTAGTTTAGGAAAGTGGAACCTGTTCTTACAATATATAGAATCAACAAGAAATAATATAAACATTACTAATAATGTAATTGTTGTTATTATTATTAATATCAGTAGTAGTGTTGTGTAGCCATCTTAGCTATCTTTTTATACACGTTATTTTAGCAAACTAGGCCTGCTGCTGTGCACTTTAACCTAGATATATTTTATTCAGCTTTGTTATATTATTTTAACAATAGCCACATTTGCGGTCTTGTTTTGTTTTCTCTATCTAGCTGTTCTTCGCGTAGGTCAGCACTGTGTTCTTCAACAAGACATTTCTTTCACTCTGTGCTTTTCTCAAGGCTGCAGTAAGATCGGTTGCCGGCAAAAGTGGTACATTTTGTTTCCAATGTTGACAGATACATACATACTCTCACGCGGGGACCCTTTCTTGGAAAATCAAATGTTTTATTATAAAAACACTACTTTGACCCATGTTCGTTAGAGGGAGATTCCAGCCAGATGACCACGACTGTATGCCGATTGTTTCGCTACAGCTGCTTATGTAGACTACAGGCCTTTTTCTCAGGTATGAGGGATGATGTCCTCTCAGGGGGAACCTGAAAGGCAGTGTTAGAGCTTAACATGCTGTGCTCTAACATAGCTTAGGTAGGAACTATCCCTACAGACCATGGTGACAGTATGGTAGCGTTATTCTTGTGTTTTACTCTCCTTGCAGAATTGTAATCTTATTGTGCGTCATCGTCCTAGTTATTGCAATACATCCTTTATTATTTAAGATGCAGTTACTTCAATAAAACCTTATTGAATTTTACTCTACCTCTGATTGTCCTTACATACGTGAGACTAATGTACCTGACAGAAATGGATGAGATCTGAGTGACCACAATTTCCCTGAGGAGTCATGTATGCCATGCACCCAGTTGCCCCAATCATCCCCGCTCTTGGGTGGAGATGAGGCACTGCAAGTTAGCCGGTACAAACCAATATTAGGCCAACAGGTGTTACATGGTGCTGGCTCACACTCAGTCACCCGCAGTACAAGTGATTCTGCCGCCAAAAACAAATAATCTCATTAGGATAATGAGAACCTACGCAACAGTAATAGGAGTACTAGTATTTTATCCTCCTGCTCCTCATCATCATCATTAGTAGCAGCATTAGTATTAGTAGAATTAAAAACATTTTGGGGATAATAGTTTTTGTTAGCACATGTCATAGTCATTTTGATACAACTTTATTGTAACTAAATATTTAATTTCAACTTTGTGGTCAAAATTAGCCAATTTTGTCCTACGCTAAGAAAAACTACAGGGCATATTTAAGAGGCCCTAGTATCTCTTTGCGCTACATTAGCCTAATTTATTTTACACTAGGCCAAAATCCCCATGCCATATTTACAAAGTGGCGCAATGCCACTAGCGCTGCTTGATTTCCCAGATGCAAGCTCAAGTGCAAGCTAGTGCTGTGAGACAGAGCACTTGCAGCGCAAGCAAGCAAAAATGGGGAAGAGCACAAGCATGCAGGGACACCTAGCCTCCATCATGGCCTCAAACTTGTTCCAATTTCCCAGGCTTTAAGCCCAGGTCACTTGGCATCTAGGCTATCTACGGCAGTCAATTATCAGCTAAACACTCTCCTGTATCTATGTGATTGTGTATCAGTAGCACACAACGCAGCACATGTTAAGATTACTGGTGTTATTGCAGTATCCACTAGTGGAGTTAGAATGGCGGGGGAGCACACAGAGTGGAACAAGCCACACTGAGGCCTACCCCCGACCACTTCCATGCCACTCCGGCTCTACTCTTGGGCCCTTGCTCTAATGCCACTGCCTCTCTCACCACCTTTGCCTTAGATTTCCACTCGTCATGCAACACACACTGTAGTGTGTTGTTGTGTGTATGGGCCAACCAGCTTAATAAAGGCCCTCCTCTATCTCGCTGCTGCCCCCCAGGCCTTTTATCCTTATATCCTTGAGCACTTGACCTGCTGCACTCAGTTCTGCACACAGTTTATGGGAGCACAAATAGTGCCGAAGATGAGAGGCTGCACCAACTTCACAAGAGATGATTGCCCCTTTCTTAATGCTTGATGCTTGGTGATTAGTACATGGGCTGGCTATTTTAATGATACCAGCAGCAATAGCATGAGAAATGATAGGTGGTGGTAAGCAGCGAGCAGAAGGCTGGGAGGTGGGACTGGGAGCTACCTGGCAAAAGAGGAAGCAAGTTAGTTGTTCTGCAGGGTGGCTAAGAGCTACGAGCAGTCAGTACAGTATAATACAATGCTGCTACCTTGGGAACTCTCAAAGTTCACGGTCACAGCAGCGATTTGCTTTTATGTTTCACTTTGCTGCTAATTCGTAGGCCAGGCAAGGGACAGAAACAGGCTGGCTCGCAGAGGATTTCCTGCTCTCCGTGCCACACACTAGCTCTTGCTTCTCACTCTCACCTGCTACCAATGTCGGATCGCTCCACTCCCACAAGCTCCTCTCATTCCCCTTTGCTCTGGCACACTACTCCTAGGGCTGCTGGGCTGCTGGGGTTGCTTCACCCAGCATACAGCGTATAGCTCATGTGCGTCTCCTCGGGTGTCACCTCTCCACTCACCGTCTCTGCGTCCTCTCCGCGTCTCTACATCTTCTCTCAGTGTCTCTCCCTCTCCTCTCAGTGTAAAAATGTCAATATAACTCTTGTGATTAATGTTTCTGCTAGAGACAGAGATGGGAGTTCTGTCTAGTAGCCATCAAGTAGTGCAGAGAGTTAATATGCCCGCCTGCAAAGAACACGTATGGTGCAGAACACAGATCTGTATTTTATTGAGGATAGCTGAGTGCATTACTACTTTTGTCAAGGAGACGGCATAAAACAAAACAGGACTATGGGCCTCATTTACGAGGCCTGTGACGTAGGGTGGCTCAGCAGGTGCCTTGCTGCACCCCTCTGCACTACTGGGAAAGGGCAGAAATGCACCTATAAGACACAGCAACTTTCTGTCCTCTCCCCCATGCTGGTGCACAAATTGCTGCCTAGCGCCAAAGCAGGCACCCTTGCATCATGGTGCAAAGATGCCTGCGTTGTGGGAATTATCGTTTTTATGCAGGAAGGGACACTTTCCTGCACAAAATCAATCACAAAAGGTGTTTACCTCTTTCTATGTGTGCTGGGGAGTGCAGCACACACAGAGGAAAAAACAGGGAGAAATAAAGATATTTCTCCCCGTTGCATCATTCTTATGCTACACTTGAGATGGTGTAGGAATCTGGAGCATTCCCAGACTTGTAAATCTGGGAATACGTCAGATTCATTTGGGTCCCATGGGTGTTGCATGGGAACACCCCAAACAACACCATGGATTGCCCTTTTCACACAGTGTTATGCGTGAAAGGGGTCCATGTTTACAATGCCATGAAACACCACACAAGATGGCTTTGTGTGCCCTTGTAAGTACGAGCAGGCTCACTGTGCCACCGGAGCTTCAAAACATGCATTTGCAATGGAATGAGTAGGACGTTTGCTTGAGTTAGAGCTATTAGCCTTGTAAATTTCTAACTGGACTTTTCTTGCCACTTAAATTGAAAATGAAAAGTAAAAGAGTTGACGTAAGCGAGCTAATTAAAGCGCCATGGCTGCCATGAGCATGAGTGAGAAAGTGAGGCACAAAAAGAAAAGGAAGTTTGCTCGCAGTCAAGCGTATCAGCAGCCGTGCAATTATCCATGTAATAAGGGCAGTCTGCAAGGCGGTAATAAATCCACCCCAGGGAGGGACAAACATAAAGCATTTCCAATGATAACAAAGGATTTTTGAAAGGCAAGCCTACGAACAAGTCCAAGTGATGGGCGTGAGGTGGCCAAGGTTAAAAGCCAACAATTCTTACAACAGGTCAAAGCGCTTGCGCACTCCACCTAAAAATGGTGCCGCAGTGCGCTTCTTGGGCCTTGAAATGGGGCCCTATATTTTTTACACCAGTCTTTCACTATCTATTTCTAATGTTTCTAAAAAGGGTTCGTTTGGGTATTCATACATTCTTATTAGTAAAGCCAGTCTTCACCAGTGCTCTAAAACAAATGAAATGTATGTGAGAGAGAGGATATGGAGAGATAAGGTGCACTTTTGCCTGTGTAAGTGAGGGAATCTGAGGAGGAAGTCATGAGGGCGGGGCGCCAAAAATGATCGTCGCACCGGCCCTCCAGCGCTAAAGTCGGCCCCGGCGGGAAGTTACCGGCATTATAACATAGTACTGGGCGAGTTTCACGTGTCCAAAAACTAACTATCCATGGACATGGACGGTATTTGTAGGGGTGTGCAGTCCGTCTCTCTGTCTCATCATTACTCATTGCAGCATTTCTTCTGATATGACAGGAACCCTCCACAATTCTAGCCAAACATCAGCAGGCTGCCTTCACTTTGAATTTAACCTTTAAAATGTTTATGTAAGTGACAATCTTACTAATTTTATTTTAAGTCACAGGCTGCGTATGTACCATTATGCATTCACATTTTCCATGAACAGGATAATAGAGAGAGGACGCATAAATATACTCGCCCGGGTCTCTCGTGAATTATTTACTTTCCCTGGAAGAACATTTTTAACTTAGATTTCTGTAAAAGTTGTGCGTATGAGTATTCCCACAATCGGGCTTTTTATTGTCATTTGTCATTTACAGGTAATAAGCTCTTATTTTTCATGAGCTCAAAATTTATCTTCTCCTTCATCTGCTTTCAGAATGATCGTTAACTGGTAAATTGTTTGACATCAGTAAACATTTCACCAGAGTGTCTTAATTGTGAGTGCACAAGGAAATCAAAAGTAAAACATTTCCAGAAAAATAACAGAACAAGAAGTCGAACTGACATTTTTACCATGCAGGCTCAATCATCAGATCTGTGGATTATTATACTCTATCAGAGTAACATTGAATTTTGAGTTGGTACATGTGTTTACCAACTGCACGACCGTCAATATGAATTTCCTGGCTGTCAGGAAGGGAAATAGTTGTAGTCAAAGAAAGATAAGGTGTAGGTGACCTGGTTTCTGAAATATTATAACTGCAAAGCGTTACACTTTCTGACAGGAAGGGGATTAAAATGTTAGCACAACATCACCAATCAGCGACACTGGCATTTCAGGCTAAGAGGTTGTGAAGAAATGGAAGCAAGTTTATTATGTACAAGAACATAGTGGTGTAACAAAGGGCCCCCCTCAGCACAGTACACTGTGCATGGACGGCAGACCCCTGACTGGGTCCAACGGATATACGGCCCCTCCAGCTACTTTGCAGGCCCCCCCTCAAGTTTCCTTACGCCACTGAAAGAACATGCACAGATAGTAGATTATGACAGTATTTATGGAGAGAAAAACAATTGTTTGGATCCCAGTCACATAGGTAAGTTTGCTTACGCAAATCGCCCTGCAGAGATATCGCCTTACATGTAGGTGGAGATTTTCGTTTGGATTGAGTTCACCAATTCTGAGTGAAAATCCCTATTTGGGAGTAGATTTCTATGGGCCAGATTTATGAAAAGAGACTCATCATGTCATGATGCGTCACTTTCCTTGCGCCCCCCTAGAACCACCATGTGTGAGCTTTATTTAAGATTCAGCGCACTGTGGCACATGTTAGGGAACGAGCATCAAAAATGTTGATGCTAGTTTGGAGCTGTCCAGGATTAGCATCAAAATTGTTTACACTAATCCTACAAAGTGAACGGAGGTTCTTTGAAAACAATCGGAGCATCATTTTAACACCTTCCTTATGCAGAAATTCAAAATGGCACTAAAAATAGCAAAGTGGAATCTCATAGATTCCACTGCACCATTTTTCAGAGCCTCCTAACGCCAAAACGTCCCGTCGCTCTCTTGCATACATTATGCCTGGCTCAGGCATGATGTGGCTCAAGGGGTTACAAAGTGTACACCATGCATGCATGGCACCACTTTGTAAATATGGCACGGCGTTTTGCCAATCTAACACCACATAAGTGTAAAACAAATGATGGTAATGTGGTGCAAGGTGGCACAAAGGGCCCATAAATATGCCTATAAGTCTCCAACTCATAAAATAAGAGAGTGGTATCTCTTGGAACAGTACCTACGATTGCAGAATTAGTACTTGTAACTCTAAACTGGTATTTCAGGTTTCCGCCCGCTTGGGGAGATCTGGGTCATTCAGGGCATCTCCACCAAAGGCACACACATCTCAGAATGGAATTGAATATGGAAATATTGCACGCTTGGGCAATATCACAAATGCATGACACGTGTTTTAGCAGCAAACACGTAAATAAAGCTCACACTCTAGGCTCCATCCTCTTCACTCTGGACTGCTTCACTACTATGACATTCACACACAAGTTCTAGACACCTAATACCAGATTCTCAAAGGTTTTGCATCGGGTTAGCATTACTTTTCTAATGCTAAACCGACACAATTTTTTGGGGGGATTAACAAACCAACACAAATTGGTATGTACATTGGTTTGTATGGCAAACTAACACAAAGCGGAGTGAAACATTGGTTTGCATTACTTTGCGTCAAGGGGCGTTCCATGGGTGGCACATAGGTGTACCTGTGTTACCACCAATGCTTTTTGGCACTTAACCCTATTCTGGAACATCCGAAGTAAAGGTTTAGCACCAAAAATTAACGCTACTGAAAAGCAGGTGTTAAACGGAGAAACGTTTTTATTTTTCCCTGCTTTTCCGACTTTGCATGTGTGCTGCACTGTATAGCACATAAACAAAGTAGGAAAACCATTTCCACTTGTCTAGGCATAATATTTTGCACAGGAAGGGTCCTTGTCATGCAGCGCAACATTTTTGACTGCTGCACTATGCCGCATGACACCTTTCAGAATCTGGGCCCAAGACTCAGCCAGTGCCACAGAAGAGAATACGGAACAAGGAGTTGATGGGCATTTTACCTTGCAATGTTGTAGTTCACTGCAGACAATTACTAAGGCTGCCTTCATGCAATCTCTGTAGTGCTAGGAAGGCGGCCCTGTGGCTGAAAATTACAAACTTTGTCATTTCAGAGGGATGAAGGCACACTTCCTGGAAGACTTAAAAATGTCAGGATGAGAGAAAGTAGATAAAGGGAAAGTCCTCCAAGGATTCAAGTGGAAAAGGATATTCTTTGAGGTGGAGCTGGACCCTGTATTCAGCCCCCACCATGGAAAGTGCCTTCTCCACCTTGCATTCTGACCTGTCATATGACCTGTCTGTTCCTGAAAATGCCCAACTCAGGCCAGGTAAGGAATTTATACTCTTCGCTTCCAGCAAGTTATCCTACACCAACTCATGCTACTCCAGCCTCTCCCCAAACTGCTCAGTTAGTCACACTTGAACATCAAACGCAGCTTCTAACAGAACCCTCTTTACAGAGTAAACTGATTTGATTTCTGCATACACATACATCCTATCCCCATTTCAATTACCTTTGATGCCTCAGCTGGGAGAAGAGAACTTACAACTGTGACAGGGTGACACACAGGGCATATCCCCAAACATGTCCCTACACCATACTTGCTTGTCACAATGTATCAATCACAGTGCCACACTGTATTAATCATTAAATATTTGTTGCACCCTAACTGCTGAAATAATTACCCACCTTTCAGTTTGTTGAGATAATATACACAACTGAAGTCTAACTTCCATTTTTTTGCAATGGTTCTAAAATATGCTCATCCATTTCATGTCTTATGCCTATTTAAATGTCCTGTTTTGCTGCCCAATCCACCACCTCCATCATCTTTACTTCTGCTCCTAGTGCTGCAACAATATAGGGACTGGCCACAGACTAAGATGGAAGTAGAGATTGGTAAGTGTAATGTCTTCTCTTTTGTGTTTTCTTTAACTATATTTCTCTACACAAAAGTGTCAAAATATTTATATTTTATTTGAATTTATCACTATTTGTACAACAAATTGTTCTACTTTTCACAAGAGATTTAATGGCCAAAATGATGGCTCAGATGTCTGAGTCTCCAGGTTATCATATTCATCAGTGCATTACGCAACTTTATGTGGAAGGGTATATTTACGTCTCACTCTCAGATCACCCATCTATCTGTCCACCCATGTCCCAGTTATTCTCAATCATGGACTAAGATATCCTTTGTCACTGTACCTCCGACACTTCATTGCAATGTAGGTACAAATATGATACCTTTATATCAGTTTACATAATCCAGGAGGGGAATCTATGTTTATGATGTACTTTACACCAAGTACATGTCACCACACATTCTGACTATTTTTGTTTGGATGTCCCATTACTAGCTCTATGTCTCCCTTGTTTACATGCTATGAGACAACAGTTCATAGTGTTCATGATTTGACCAGCACCACAGATTACATTATGTAGTAATTCAGCCATCTACTATCTGTGATAATCTTACATTCACTAGTGTATGCATCATTTACACTTTTCCGGCATCATTTCACCTTTCTTAACAATCTGTGCTCGTTCACTCATATATTATTTTGAATGGAAAAGGGTACAACTCTAATGCTTTTATCTCTTTTAACACCATTTGTGTAACTTAAAACTGGTCTCCTCTGTCCCTTTCTTACATAACTACATTTTAACATTATTATTCTCTGTAGTTGATGGATCATGGAAGGTGTTATCTCCACAGGTTTCAAGAACACTGGTTTAGCAGCAGATGTTGAGGGGTCCATCACAAAGGGAACACCCATTAGATGTCACTATACACCATAGGCAGAGCCTTCTATAGCTCAAATATTAAATTTATATGGTTTAGTACTCTGCCATTCTATTATGTAAAAGTGTGACTTAGTGCTGACAGCTTATGTGAAACAATTCTAGTAATGGCTATAAACAAACATTGACATCTGACATATGACCTCTTTCATCTTCCTCTTGCAGTCTGACAAGAATGCAGTACCATCTGCAAGTGGAGGGTGTAGGGCAAGTCCAGGAAAAATCTCATTCTTGTCAGTGGTAAATATCTCCTTAGACCAATGATCTTCCTTGTGGCCACTTCAAAGAGAAGGTGCTTTAGCAAGAGGTCAGCTTGGTAAAGCCAGAGACAGGTGTTTCATGTAAAGTCTGCCTTTACCCACGTGAAAAGTAGACAGATCAGAAGGGTTAACAAAAAAACACACTTGCACATTTTTAAATACTTGACATAAATTACAACAATGTTTCTTCAAACAATTCCCCAAATGGTCAGACTTTTTAATATATTTGAATATATTCCTATAAAATTGTAATTGTTTGTTGTATTTACATGTAAAAAATCAGCATACATACAACTGAATCAATGATTTACTCCAACTGGACAACACATAGTATAGAGTGCATAGGCCTAAACAAAAGTTAGTAAATAGGAGACATGATTAGACAACACTTTCAATACATATATGCACTTACATTATAAGTTACATAGTCCATTCACTGCCCTTCTACTGACCACATGCCTCCAGCTGAGCATGGGAATTCAGTCAGGCTGCTTACAAGAACCTCTTGTGCAGTGATGTCCATTGGAGATGCTGCAGATGTGGCTGGGAGGATACCTCCGCACACCGTATGCCTTCAGGCATGCTGAGTGCTGGATGTTCTTCCATCATTTGCAGCACACCTTCTCTTTGTGGGTGTGGACACACACTGCAATGCTCTGTATGGAAATGTATTTCCAGATGTGGCCCTGTGCTGCACTATTGATGTGGATATTAGGTCCCCCATACAGCTGAGGATACTGTTAGACAACCCTCTTTACAAACTACCTTCAGTTTTCACCAGAAAAGCTGGATGCCTTCTCTTCTTGTTCCTTAGACATTTTGGGGAATTCTATGCCCAAAGAAGCAGCAAGATGGAAGAGGAGTCTGTTGTGGTGAAGGGAAGGTTCAGGAATGGACTACTTCCTGTTCTGCTTTGTTATTTCCTGTTTGTTGTGATAAGTGGGGATCCTCAACTCATGTCAGGAGATCTCTGGCAGTGCTTGTTTTATAGTCTGACAGACTCTTATTATTGGATTTGACTTCTATCAGGTTGAACCACAATAAAATTCTATGAGGATGGATTTTATGTCCAATCTGTTTTTCCTCCAAAATCAAGTGTATTTATGTCTGCCCAAACAACATCTTTTTCTGCAGTCTGGTGTCGATGCCCATAGTTAACATGGATTGAACCCAGATCTGTGACTCACGGTGAATGCTGGATTTGTTCTGATTTCTGTCCATCATCTGTTGTTTTTGAATTTGTCACCCCAAGTGGGAAGGGTATGCCCAGACGTGGGTCCCATGCTTGCTATGCCACCAGCATCAAGCTTGCCTGGCTGATGAAGGGTGATACCCTGAAACCAGTCCCACAATGCTTGTTTCTGGTCCAGGGAGGACCTGGCCTGGAAGTTCAGGCTAGACTGTGCCCATGGGGAACAAGGTCAAGACTGATTTGCGAATGGCTAAGTCCAAACTGGAATGGCATAGCAAGCAAAACAACTGATGGAATAAACCCAGATCTGTGACTAGGGGTGAATGTTTGATTTGTTTTGCATTTCGTCCATCATCTGTTGTTTTTGCATTTGTTTCCCCAAGTGGGAAGGATATGTCCAGACGTGGGTCCCATGCTTGCTATGCCACCAGGTTCAAGGTAGCCTAGCAGATGAAAGGTGATACCATAAAACCGGTCCCGGGATGCTTGTTTCTGGTCCACAGAGGACCGGGCCTTTCAATTCAGGCTGGACTGTTCCAATGGGGAACAGGGTCAAGATTGATTTACTTATGGCTTGGTCCAAAATGGAAATGCACGGCAAGCAAAAAAAAACTGATGAATTAAATCCCGATCTGTGACTGGGGGAGAATGTTTACTTTGTTCTGCATTACGTCCATAATTTGTTGTTTTTGCAATAGTTAACATACTGGCTATCTATAGTTTAGGCTGTCAGATTTTTCTATGCCTAATTGAGCAGAAGGAGTTGAATAAGACAGAGAAAAAATATTTTGTATTGCTTTTCTTGTAATTTCCTCCAGCCCAGGATACAAGTTAGAAGATCTGTAGGTCATCACTGGAATAAACATGGCAAAAAATAGATGTAATTGAATAAACCGCTGAATGACTTTGTGACAAGATATGGGCCTTTCAATTCAAACTGTACACATTACACTTTTAATTTTAGGGCTTTGAAAAAGTATGCACCACTGATCTACTGTCCTGCCATGCTCCTAGGTGCTGGAAAGAATTTGCTGTGGCAACTGATTTTGATGCTATTGTCCATCAATAAGGTTTTTTATTTTTGCAATGAAAACACATTTTTGTTTTATTGTTTTTTAAGTTTAGGTTATTCTTTTGGTTGTAAGTTGTTAACATCTTCAAAGTTATTTCAGACCTAATGTTGTTGAACTTAGTATTACAGTGTAGTAAGTATATTGTATAATTTTTAATTTAAAGAGCCCAACTGCTATATTGCAAGTCCCATAGGCTGCACTGCATTTGTAATACAGCAGATGGGACATTTGTCATGCTTGTGATAGAGTATCCCATCCACCAAGCTCTAAATAAGGCCAAAACCAACAGCCACACTAGATACTAACTACCCTTAACCTGTGCAATTCAGTTTAACTTACCCACCTTCAATGACAACCATCTCCCTCCCTCTTTACCTCAACCATGGAGCCAGTGTTTTTATCGTATAATGTCACCACTGTAGCAACACAGACTGGAGTTGCATTTTCCTCACAGAAAAAAAATAAAACCCACTATCCCTCCTTTATGCAATGTATGTTGAGAATTTACCTATATCACTTTTTTCGGTCCCTGCAGCAACTTAAAACAGTGAGGTAAACTCATAAATCCTTTTTGTTTTCTCGGTAAGGATTAGGTATTCCTTGAATTTCAGGAATACATCACACCTAAATCTGAAGCAACCTTCACTAAATAGCTGATAATAACTTTGGAAAGCAGAGGGATGAATTTCAGCAAGAGCATAAAATTGTCTTCAGAGGTTAACGCACAATGAGTTATTTTCTGCAAGATGAAAAAACCTAATAAAAAAAAAAAAAACATATAGATAGACAGACAGACAAAGAGACAAATAGGTAGATAGATAAATAGATAGATAGATAGATAGATAGATAGATAGATAGATAGATAGATAGATAGATAGATAGATAGATAGATAGATAGATAGATAGATAGATAGCCTCCTGGTACACACAGGAATTCAGCTCCACCTAATGCAGGTGCAAACAACTTGAGAGAAAGGGGCGCACCAGCAAGAACAAAACCAACAGAGCCGCTTTCAAATCAGCCCTCAGTGACTACTGCTGACAGATCAGAGCAGCAAAGAGGGAGGCCCTGACCTTTCGGATCAACACTAGTGCCAACTGAACCAAGGAACTTTTTACCATTGTCAGAGACTTTGCCTGCCCTGCAGAAATGTAAATGCAATTCTGGCATCAAATCAAATCAAATCATTAACATTTATAAAGCGCGCTACTCACCTGTGTGGGTCTCAAGGCGCTAGGGGAAAAAGGAGGGGTTATCGCTGCTCGAACAGCCAGGTCTTTAGGAGTCTCCGGAAAGCGGAGTGGTCCTGGGTGGTCCTGAGGCTGGTGGGGAGGGAGTTCCAGGTCTTGGCCGCCAGGAAGGAGAAAGATCTCCCACCCGCCGTGGAGCGGCGGATGGGAGGGACAGCAGCGAGTGCGAGGCCAGAGGAGCGGAGGAGGCGGGTGGGGACGTAGAAGCTGAGGCGTCTGTTGAGGTATTCCGGTCCCTTGTCGTGGAGGGCTTTGTGTGCGTGGGTGAGAAGTCGGAAGGTGATCCTTTTGCTGACTGGGAGCCAGTGCAGGTGTCTCAGGTGTGCGGAGATGTGGCTGCTGGGGGGTATGTCGAGGATGAGGCGGGCTGAGGCGTTTTGAATGCGTTGCAGGCGATTTTGGAGTTTGGCTGTGGTCCCGGCGTAGAGGGTGTTGCCGTAGTCCAGGCGGCTCGTGACGAGGGCGTGGGTCACGTTTTTTCTGGTGTCGGCGGGGATCCAGCGGAAGATCTTGCGGAGCATGCGGAGGGTGAGGAAGCAGGCGGAGGACACGGCGTTGACTTGCTTGGTCATGGTGAGAAGAGGGTCCAAGATGAAGCCGAGGTTGCGGGCGTGGTCTGTGGGGGTCGGTGCGGTGCCGAGGGCCATGGGCCACCAGGAGTCGTCCCAGGTGGACGGGGTGTTGCCGAGGATGAGGACTTCCGTTTTTTCAGAGTTCAGCTTTAGGCGGCTGAGCCTCATCCAATCTGCCACGTCCTTCATACCCTCTTGTAGGTTGGTCTTGGCGCTGGCGGGGTCCTTGGTGAGGGAGAGTATAAGTTGGGTGTCGTCCGCGTAGGAGGTGATGATGATGTCGTGCTTGCGTACGATGTTGGCGAGGGGGCTCATGTAGACATTGAAGAGTGTCGGGCTGAGTGATGAGCCTTGGGGTACGCCGCAGATGATCTCGGTGGGTTCTGAGCGAAACGGAGGGAGGTAAACTCTTTGGGAACGGTTTGAGAGGAAGGAGGCGATCCAGTCCAGGGCCTGGCCTTGGATTCCGGTGGAGCGGAGGTGGGTGATTAGGGTGCGGTGACAGACTGTGTCAAAGGCAGCCGAGAGGTCGAGCAGAATGAGGGCGACTGTTTCACCATTGTCCATCAGGGTTCTGATGTCGTCAGTGACTGAGATGAGGGCGGTTTCAGTGCTGTGGTTGGTTCGGAATCCGGTTTGTGAGGGGTCGAGCAGTTTGTTGTCTTCCAGAAAGGTGGTCAGCTGTTTGTTGACGGTCTTCTCTATTACTTTGGCTGGGAAAGGCAGAAGAGAGATGGGGCGGAAGTTTTTCAGGTCGCTCGGGTCAGCCGTAGGTTTCTTTAGTAGGGCGTTGACTTTGGCGTGTTTCCAGCATTCGGGGAAGGTAGCAGAAGAAAAAGAAGAGTTGATGACGGTCTGGAGGTGCGGGCGATGATGTCGTCGGCTTTGTTAAAGATGAAGTGCGGGCAGGGGTCCGAAGGGGCGCCGGAGTGGATAGAGTTCAAGATGGATTTGGTTTCTTCCGTGTTGATGTGGGACCAGTTGTTGAGGGTGATGGCCGTGGATGCCGGTTCGGTGGTGTTTGGTTGGGTCTGGTGTCCGAAGCTGTCGTGGAGGTCGCTAATCTTGCGATGGAAGAAAGTGGCGAGGGATTCGCACAGATCCTGTGAGGGCGTAACGGCGTTGGCGTTGGCGCTGGGGTTGGAGAACTCCTTGACGATGCTGAAGAGTTCTCTGCTGTTGTGTCTGTTTTTGTCCAGTCTGTCGGTGAAAAAGTTCCTTTTGGCGGCGCAGATCAGGTGGTGGTGTTCGCGGGTAGCGTTCCTGAGGGCGGTCATGTTGTCAGCGGTGCGGTCCTTGCACCAGGCTTTCTCAAGGGCGCGACAAGTTTTCTTTGATTCTTTGAGGGTGTCAGAGAACCAGAGAGGTTTTTTGGTGTTGGTCTGTCGATGCGTGCGTTTGAGGGGAGCAAGGATGTCTGCGCAGTTGGAGATCCAGTTTGTGAGGTTGAGGGCTGCGTCGTTGGGGTCGGTGGTGAGGGTGGGTTGGTTGGCGGCGAGTGCGGAGAAGAGTTGCTCTTCGGGGATCTTGTTCCACTGTCGACGAGGGATGGGTTGGGTGCGGAGGTGGCGGGTCTCGCGTCGGAATGTGAAGTGGACGCAGCTGTGGTCGGTCCAGTGTAGGGCGGAGGCGTGGCTGAAGAAGACGTGTTTGCTGGTGGAGAAGATGGGGTCAAGCATGTGTCCGGCGATCTGCGTGGCGGTGTTCACCAGTTGTTTGAGGCCGAGGTTGGCGAGGTTGTCGAGCAGGGTGGTGGTGTTGGGGTCGTTGTTTTGTTCCAGATGGAAGTTGAGGTCACCTAGGAGGATGTAGTCCGGCGAGGCGAGGGCGTGCGGGGAGATGAAGTCGGCGATGGCGTCGCTGAAAGGGGCGCGTGGCCCGGGAGGACGGTAGATGAGGGATCCTCTGAGGGTGGTCCTTGGATCGGTGCGAATCTGAAAATGCAGTTGTTCCGCGGCGAGAGGGGTGTCTTCGGTGGAGGTGGTGACGCTGATGGAGTCTTTGAAGACGATGGCGATACCTCCTCCTACCTGGTTGGTGCAGTCTTTTCTGGAGATCTTGTAGCCTTCGGGGATGGCAGTGGCGATGTCAGGGGCCGAGGAGGCATTCATCCAGGTCTCCGTGATGAAGGCGACATCCGGTGCTATGGAGTCCAGGAGGTCCCAGAGTTCAACGGCGTGTTTGTGGACGGAGCGAGCGTTGACTAGGATGCACTTGAGGTGGTTGATGGCGCGTGGGCTTGTGGTAGTGGTTGTTGCGTGGTGGAAGGTGCGTTTGCAGGAGTTGCAGGCGAAGGGTCCATGGGTGCGTTTGGGGTGAGCTTGGAAGCAAGTGTTGGAGCGTCCTGGGTTGAGGGCGTGGAGGGTGGTGGGGTCATAGCGGGTCAGCGGGGCTTGGGAGAGCTGGGGACCAGGGGTCGTGGCGCTGGGCGCGGGGCAGGCGCGGACGGGCGCAGACGGGCTTGCCTCTGGCGTGCCTCCGGCGCGCCAGCGGCGCGGACGCACAGCGGCCGCCATATGAGGTAGGGGGGGAGGGGTCAGCTGGGGGCGAATGGGAGCTGGGGGGCGGGGGCGTGCAGGAGGTCGCAGCGGGAAAGCACGAGGGAGGGGGGGACAGGTAGAGTGAGAAGAGCTGGGGGAGGGGGGTCTAAGGGTGGAGGGGGGTGAGTGTTAGGAGGTTTAGGAGATAAGGGAGAAAGATAGGAGTAGGGTTGAGAAGATAGGGGAGGGGGGGTTGTAGAGGTGGGTGAGGGTGAGAGGTAGAGTGAGAGGATAGGAAGATAGGTAATAGAGGGGGTGAGACAGGGGGGTAGAGATAGAGAAATAGATAGAGAAAATAGATAGATAGGGAAATCGATAGATAGGGAAATAGATAGAGAGATAGGAAGATAGGAGGAGGTGGAGAGTGAGGGAGTTAGATAGTGGGATAGAGAGATAGAGAGATAGGTAGATAGGAGGAGTGAGGGAGGTAGATAGTGAACGGGTTAGATAGGGGAGATAGAGAGGGGGATGCGAGTGGGGGAGGGGGATGAGGCAGGAGCAGGAGGGCAGGCGCGGGGAGAAGAGGACGGAGGAGGCAGAAGAGCCGAAGTCAGAAGACAAGAAGAACAGAAGACAAGAAGACAAGAAGACAAGAAGAACAGAAGAACAGAAGAACAGAAGAACAGAAGACCGGAAGGAGAGAAGAAAGGAAGTTCAGAAGACCGGAAGGAGAGAAGAAAGGAAGACCGGAAGAACACAGAAGAACACAGAAGAACACAGAAGAAGATACAGAAAACGAAGAACAGAGGGCAGAAGACCACAGGAGAAGATGAGGAAGAAGAGAAGTAGAGTGAAGACGGGGGAAAGAAGAGTACAGAAGAAGATTACAGACGAGGAGCGAGGAGGAAGAACAGAAGAACAGAGAAGAAGAAAAGAAGAAAAGAAGCAGGAGAGAGGGTGAGTAGCGCGGGGCAGAGCGAGGGGCTGGGAGGGGGGGTACTTACTGTGAGGTGGGTCTCAGGAACTCAGGAACCTGGAGGAGCTGCAGCGGCAGGGGGAGCGACCTACCCTTGGGTCAAGGGTCGCTACCACAGAGTCACAGAGTCACAGAGGCTCTGCGACGCCCACAGCAACCACTTACACAACATGATAGCATCTACAAGAACTTCAACTCCCAGCCCTGCAACATCCCCAGCCTCCAACTAACCACCACCACTGACCACCAGCTCAATGCCTGGAAACAACTCAGCAACACTGACACAACTGCCCTTATGAGATCCAACAACTATGGAGCACCCACCTACGCCTGCCCCACAGACTCTTCAACCTCAAAAGGAACAAGATCAGTCACCACCTCACCACTATCATCAACGCCTCACTGGCCATGGCCACCTTTCCAGATGCCTGGAAAAATTCCAAGGTCAGACCCCTCCTCAAGATATCCTCAGCTGATCAAACAAACTACAAAACTGAAGACCAATCTTGTTGATCCCTTTTCCAGCCAAAGTCCTGGAAAAAGACATCCTCCTTCAACTCACTGAACACCTGGAGAGAAACAACCAACTAGACTCATCTCAATCGGGTTTCAGAAGCAACCACATCAGTGAGACAACTCTGATTTCTGCCTCAGATGACACTGGAGCGATACTTGACAAGGGAGAATCCACCTCCATCATCCCTCTCGACTTATCAGCCGCCTTTGACACAGTCTCCCACCACACACTTATCCACCACCTGCGCCACATGGGAATCATTGACGATGCACTTAGTTGGATGGCATCCTTCCTCACTGGACACACTCAGAAAGTAAGCCCCCCTTCACATCAAGGGTCAAGCATAACACCTGCTGCATTCCCCAGGGCTTGTCCCTCAGCCCCACATTTTTCATCATCTACATGACACCACTCACGGATATAGTCAGATTGCACAACATCATCATCATCCCCTATGCTGATGACACTCAGCTCATACTATCACCCTCCGCTGAACCCAACATTACTAAGACAAATTTCCACAGCTGCATGAAGAACATCGCAGCTGCATGATGAATGTCTCAGCATGGATGAAGGGCAACTGCGTAAAGCTAAACACAGAGAAGACAATGTTTCTCATCTTCAGCAAAAATCCCACCCTCTGGAATGACTCCTGGTGGTCTTTAGAGCTTGGCCCTGCCGCCATGCTGAAACATCATGCCGCAACCTCAATATCATTCTAGACAGCCAGCTCTCCATGAGAAGTCAGGTCAATTCCTGCTTCCACAAGCAGTGCGTACTCGGAAAAGTTTCAAGTGGATCCCCATCAACGCAAGAAAGACTGTCACTCAGGACCTCATTAAGATCCACCTTGACTATGTCAAAGTCTATGCAGGCACCACCACCGAACTCATGCAGAGGCTCCAATCAATACACAACACAGTTGCCAGACTGATTCTTGACCAGCTCAAGAGAGCTCACATCTCCCAACACCTGAAAGACCTCTAATGGCTCCCGGTCCAGAAGAGATGCCACTTAAAGCTCCTCACCCACACCTACAAAGCCCCCTACAACCAGGGACCTGCCTACCTGAACCAACATCTGAATTTCCACCACTCCAGCAGGAACCTCCCCTCTGCACACCTGGCCCTTGCACAGATCCCCCGCACTCATCGCTGCCATATGGAAGGGGGCTCCATCTCCTACCTGGCCTCCACAGCCTGGTACACCCTCCACCTCCGTACCTCCCCTACACTGAAAGGTATCAGGAAAGGGCTCAAGACCTGGCTTTTTGAGTGAAGACCTGCTCCTAGTACCTGGGTCCCTGCACAGGAGACAAGTCGTGCTCTACAAATATCTGATTGATCTTATATGATCTGATAGATAGATAGATAGATAGATAGATAGATAGATAGATAGATAGATAGATAGATAGATAGATAGATAGATTTTTAATTTGTTCATCATTGAAGGGGGGAATGTTGCACTTGTATTCTGTAGTTACTTATACACAGTCACTAGGTAAAGTAGATCACCCGTTCATTTTTGTCGTTGTAGACATAAAGGGCCATATTTACATGCCTCTTGCCTCGCTTAATGCCACCATAGCATTATTTTTTAATGCTATGGTGGCACTAAGGTGGCCTTTCCCCCACACCAGATTTACAAAGTGGCGCAATGCATGCATTGTGCCACTTTGAAACCCCTTGCACCACATTATGTCTGCACGAGGCATGAAGTATGCAAGGGGGCTGTTCTGACGCAGGGAGGCCCGAAAAAATGGCGCAGTGAAATCTAGTAAATTTCACTGCACCATTTCTTCCATCATTATTAACTCCTGCAAAGGGCAGGTGTTAAAATGACGGACCTGTGAAAATCAGTGGGCCTCCCTGCGCTTTGCTGCAAAAATGTCTAAATTTTTGACGTCAGTGCAGCAAAGTGTGACAACAGCGTCAAAAATTCTGACGCTGTTGTGGTAATAACCACCATGATGCACCATATTGTAAATACAACACAACCGTGATATTGTTAGGGGGGCAAGCGTGATGCAAGGGAAGTGCTGCATCGGGACTGATGCGCCACTTTCTCATAAATATGCCCCAAAGTGTCAAGCAAGGGAGCAGCACTGAGCTCAGTTAACACAACGAATGCAACGAGATAGAGGGGCTCATTTACACAGAAATGGTGTGGCGCTGCAAGCCAGCTTGCTGCACTGTGCTGCATCATTTTGAAAGAGCAGGGATTCATCGTATTTACAGAAATATGATGCATTCTTGTACTTTCTTCTGCACTGGCACACAAACTGCTTCCTAGCACCAATGCAGGCACCCTTGCACCAGGGTGCAAGGGTGTCTGTGTTGAAGGGATTATTGTTTATGTGCAGGAAGGGACACCTTCCTGAACATAAACAATCATTAATGACTTTTTTTTTCTTTCTATGTGTACTGCAGTAAGAGAAGAAAATGTGGAGAAATCATGTTAATTCTCCCCATTGCATCACTTTAGGGACACCCCTAAGGAAAAAGTTCTGAAACGTTTTCTTTCTTCTCACTGTCTCTAAACCTTCCTTTATCATGTCTGATGTAGAGTCTGCTCTTAAAATGGTCAATACTACCTATGACAATCACAGTAGGGGTGTTTTTATTCCTGGAGGCCAGGTTGTTAGAGTCCAGTCAGTTAGGGACAGATCTCCCTCTGTTGTTTCCAATTTATCTTCTGTGTCCAAGCATTCCCAACCCACCCACCCTGAAGACATCATGTTAGAAAGGGAACTCGAAAAGTTAAGAGTGGAAGAGACCAGACTGAAGCTTAAACAGCAACAGCTGGCTCTAGATAGGGAATCCCTAGACCTGGAGAAGGACAGACAGAGATTGGGGTTAGGACCCCATGGTGGCAGCAATAGCAGTATTCCTGATAGTAATCCTGTTAGAGAGCATGATTCCAGGAATCTGCACAAGATAGTCCCCCCTTACAAGGAGGGGGATGACATCAGCAAGTGGTTTGCTGCACTTGAGAGGGCCTGTATGGTACAGGGGGTCCGTCAAAGGCAGTGGGCTGCTATATTGTGGCTATCCTTCAATGGAAAGGGTATGGATAGGCTCCTTACTGTTAGAGAAAGTGATGCTAACAATTTTGCAGTTTTGAAGGATGCACTCTTGGATGGATTTGGCTTAACCACTGAACAATACAGGATTAAGCTCAGAGACACCAGAAAAGAGTCCTCACAAGACTGGATAGACTTTGTTGACTGTTCAGTGAAGGCCTTGGAAGGGTGGTTACATGGCAGTAAAGTTTCTGACTATGAAAGCCTGTATAATCTTATTCTGAGAGAGCATATTCTGATTAACTATGTGTCTGACTTGTTACACCAATATCTAGTGGACTCAGATCTGACCTCTCCCCAAGAATTGGGAAACAATGCAGACAAATGGGTCAGAACAAGAGTGGACAGAAAAAGGTCTGTCGGGGGTGACAAGGATGGCAAGAAGAAGGATGGTAAGTCTTCTGACAAGGGTGGGGACAAAACTAAAAATGAGTCTTCATCAGGCCCACAAAAATCCTCTGGTGGGGGTGGTGGGTCCAAATCCTCTTCAAATCAAGTTAAAAAGCCTTGGTGTTATTTGTGTAAAGTCAAAGCCCATTGGACAACTGATGCCAGTTGTCCAAAGAAAAACACCAAACCTCCCACTACCACAAACCCTACTGCAAATTCTAGTGCCCCTAGTAATAGCAGTGGTTGTGGAAGCAAACCTACTAATAGCCAATCCAAGGGAGTAGCTGGGCTCACTTTTGGTAATTTAGTTGTGGTTGGTCTTGTTAGGGAGACCACAGAGGCTGTGTTAGTCACTGAAGGTGCCATTGATTTGACCACCTTGGTTGCTTGTCCCCTTAATATGGATAAGTACAAGCAACTTCCCCTAATAAATGGTATTGAGGTTCTGATAGAGAAACTGGTACACCCTGAACAACACCTACTTGGTCACCAGTACCAAGTGACAGACGCTCATAACAACACTCTTAGCCACCCCATGGCTGTTGTGAATCTCAACTGGGGGGGGGGTTACTGGTCCAAAGAAAGTTGAGGTTGCCTCAGATTTACCTGTAGACTGTCTACTAGGGAACGATTTCGAGACATCAGCTTGGGCAGAAGTGGAGTTGGAAGCTCATGCAGCAACGCTGGGCATTCCTGGGCATATTTTTGCTTTGACAAGGGCTCAGGCCAAAAAGCAAAAAGGACAGGGTAACTTGGATTCTGGAACAATGGACCAAGTGCTCCCTAAAGCTAGGGGTAGCAAGGATTAATCCCTACCCACTATCCCTCCCTCTACAGATGATTCTCCTTCTGAGGAAGAAGAATTTCCTCTCTGTGCAGAACCTTCACCAGATGAGCTGGCAGCAGACACTGCTGAGCTTTTGGGTGGAGGGGGGCCTGTCAGGGAAGAGCTGAGTGTGGCACAGCAAACCTGTCCCACATTAGAGGGTCTCAGACAGAAAGCTGTCAAGCAGCAAAATGGGAATGTCAGTGACTCGCATAGAGTTTACTGAGAGTACAACCTCTTGTACACAGAGGCAAGGGACCCAAAACCTGGAGCAGCCAGGAGATTGGTCATTCCCCTGCAGTACAGAGAGTTCCTCCTAACTCTGGCACATGATATTCCTTTGGCTGGGCATTTGGGCCAGATCAGAACATGGGAAAGGCTTGTCCCCCTGTTTCACTGTCCTAGGATGTCAGAGGACACAAACGATTTGTGTAAGTCTTGTGTGACCTGCCAAGCCAGTGGAAAGACTGGTGGCACACCAAAGGCTCTCCTTATTCCACTACCTGTGGTTGGGGTCCCCTTTGAAAGGGTAGGGGTTGACATAGTTGGCCCCCTCACCCTCCAACTGCTTCAGGCAATATGTTCATCTTGGTGGTTGTGGACCATGCCACAAGATATCCTGAAGCAATTCCTCTAAAGACCACTACAGCACCTGCAGTGGCAAAAGCCCTCCTGGGAATCATTTCCAGGGTGGGTTTCCCAAAGGAGGTTGAATCAGACAGGGGTAGCAACTTTATGTCTGCATACTTGAAAGCTATGTGGAAGGAATGTGGTGTAACATACAAATTCACCACACCTTATCATCCCCAGACTAATGGACTGGTAGAGAGGTTTAATAAAACTCTCAAAGGTATGATAATGGGACTCCCTGAAAAACTCAGGAGGAGATGGGATGTCCTGTTACCTTGCCTCATTTTTGCTTACAGGGAGGTACCCCAGAAAGGAGTGGGCTTCAGCCCCTTTGAACTCCTCTTTGGACACCCTGTAAGAGGCCCACTAACACTTGCGAAGGAGGGTTGGGAACAACCTTTAAAAGCTTCCAAACAGGACATAGTGGACTATGTACTTGGCCTAAGATCCAGAATGGCGGAGTACATGAAAAAGGCCAGTAAAAACCTGCAGGCCAGCGAAGAGCTCCAGAACCAATGGCATGACCAGAAGGCTGTTCTGATCCAGTACCAACCAGGACAGAAGGTGTGGGTATTGGAGCCTGTGGCCCCAAGAGCACTCCAGGACAAATGGAGTGGACCCCATCTAATTGTTGAAAAAAAGGGTGAGGTTACCTATCTGGTAGACCTGGGCACTGCCAGGAGTCCCCTTAGGGTGATTCATGTCAACCGCCTAAAACCCTACTATGACAGGGCTGATCTCATCCTGTTCATGGCAACAGATGAAGGACAGGAAGAAGATAGTGACCCTCTCCCTGATCTCTTCTCCTCCACTGAAGAGGATGCTTTAGTGGAGGGAGTAGTTTTGGCAGATTGTCTGACTGCAGAACAGAAAGACAACTGCATAAATCTCCTTGGACAGTTTTCTGAACTGTGCCAGGCACTACATCTTGGTGTGAACACACAATTGATACTGGAGACAGCTTGCTTGTCAAAAGTAAAATATATAGGCAGCCTGACCATGTCAGGGACTGCATAAAACAAGAGGTTCGGAAAATGCTTGATCTAGGAGTGGTTGAACCTTCTGAAAGCCCATGGGCGAGTCCTGTGGTGCTTGTACCAAAGCCTCACTCAAAAGATGGAAAAAGGGAGATGAGGTTTTGTGTTGATTACAGAGGGCTCAATCAGGTAACAAAAACTGATGCTCACCCTATACCCAGGGCAGATGAGCTCATAGATACACTGGCATCTGCCAAGTATCTAAGCACCTTTGATTTGACTGCAGGGTATTGGCAGATCAAATTGGCTGAGGATGCTAAACCTAAAACTGCATTTTCAACTATAGGAGGACACTACCAATTTACAGAGATGCCCTTTGGTTTGAAAAATGCACCTGCCACTTTTCAGAGGTTGGTGAACACAGTCCTGCAAGGGTTGGAGGTTTTTAGTGCAGCATATCTTGATGATATAGCTGTCTTTAGCTCCACCTGGGATGAGCACTTGGTCCACCTTTGGAAGGTTTTGGAGGCCCTGCAAAAGGCAGGCCTCACTATCAAGGCCTCAAAGTGCCAGATAGGGCAGGGAAAGGTGGTTTATCTGGGACACCTGGTAGATGGAGAACAGATTGCACCACTTCAGGGGAAAATCCAGACAATCATGGATTGGGTTCCCCCTACAACACAGACCCAGATGAGAGCTTTCCTCGGCCTCACTGGGTATTACAGGAGATTCGTTAAAAACTATGGCTCCATATCAGCCCTTCTTAATGATCTCACTAGTAAGAATATGCCTAAAAAGGTATTGTGGACAGCTAGCTGTCAGAAAGCTTTTGAGGAGCTCAAACAGGCCATGTGCACTTCTCCTGTCCTAGAAAGCCCATGTTACTCCAAGAAATTCATTGTTCAAACTGATGCATCTGAATTAGGGGTAGGGGCAGTCTTATCACAACTGAATTCTGAGGGCCAGGATCAACCAGTTGCTTTTATCAGCAGAAGGTTGACCCCTAGAGAAAAGCGTTGGTCTGCCATAGAGACCTTTGCTGTGGTCTGGGCACTGAAGAAGTTGAGGCCATACCTGTTTGGCACTCACTTCATTGTTCAGACAGACCACACACCTCTACTTTGGCTAAAACAAATGAAAGGTGAAAACCCTAAATTGTTGAGGTGGTCCAAATCTCTACAGGGAATGGACTATACAGTGGGACATAGACCTGGGAGTACCCACTCCAATGCAGATGGACTCTCCAGATATTTCCACTTAGACAATGAAGACTTATCAGGTCATGGCTAGTCTTGTTGTCCTTCGTTTGGGGGGGGGGGGGGTTGTGTAGGAAAGTACCATCTTGTCTGGCATGTTACCCCCATATTTCACTGTATATATGTTGTTTTAGTCTATATGTCACTGGGACCCTGCCAGGCAGGGCCCCAGTGCTCATAAGTATGTGCCCTGTATGTGTTCCCTGTGTGATGCCTAACTGTCTCACTGAGGCTCTGCTAACCAGAACCTGAGTGGTTATGCTCTCTCTGCTTTCCAGATTTGTCACTAACAGGCTAGTGACTAAATTTACCAATTCACATTGGCATACTGGTACACCCATATAAATCCCTAGTATATGGTACTGAGGTACCCAGGGTATTGGGGTTCCAGGAAATCCCTATGGGCTGCAGCATTTCTTTTGCCACCCATAGGGAGCTCTGACAATTCTTACACAGGCCTGCCAGTGCAGCCTGAGTGAAATATCGTCCACGTTATTTCACAGCATTTACCACTGCACTTAAGTAACTTATAAGTCACCTATATGTCTAACCTTCACCTGGTGAAGGTTGCGTGTAAAGTTACTTAGTGTGAGGGCACCCTGGCACTAGCCAAGGTGCCCCCACATCATTCAGGGCAAATTCCCCAGACTTTGTGAGTGCGGGGACACTATTACACGCCTGGACTGCACATAGGTCACTACCTACGTACAGCGTCACAATGGTAACTCCAAACATGGCCATGTAACATGTCTAAGATCATGGAATCGTCACCCCAATGCCATTCTGGCATTGGGGGGGACAATTCCATGATCCCCCGGGTCTCTAGCACAGAACCCGGGTACTGCCAAACTGCCTTTCCGGGGTCTCCACTGCAGCTGCTGCTGCTGCCAACCCCTCAGACAGGTTTCTGCCCTCCTGGGGTCCAGGCAGCCCTGGCCCAGGAAGGCAGAACAAAGGACTTTCTCTGAGAGAGGGTGTAACACCCTCTCCCTTTGGAAACAGGTGTGAAGGCTGGGGAGGAGTAGCCTCCCCCATCCTCTGGAAATGCTTTGATGGGCACAGATGGTGCCCATCTCTGCATAAGCCAGTCTACACCGGTTTAGGGATCCCCCAGCCCTGCTCTGGCGTGAAACTGGACAAAGGAAAGGGGAGTGACCACTCCCCTGACTTGCACCTCCCAGGGGAGGTGCCCAGAGCTCCTCCAGTGTGTCCCAGACCTCTGCCAGCTTGGAAACAGAGGTGTCTGTGGCACACTGGACTGCTCTGAGTGGCCAGTGCCAGCAGGTGACGTCAGAGGCTACTTCCTCTCTTGGTAGCCAATCCTCCATCCTAGGTAGCCAAACCTCCTTTTCTGGCTATTTAGGGTCTCTGCTTTGGGGATCTCACCAGATAACGAATGCAAGAGCTCACCAGAGTTCCTCTGCATCTCCCTCTTCACCTTCTGCCAAAGAATCGACCGCTGACTGCTCAGGACGCCTGCAAAACCACAACAAAGTAGCAAGACGACTACTAGCAACCTTGTATCGCTTCATCCTGCCGGCTTTCTCGACTGTTTCCAGGTGGTGCATGCTCTGAGGGTAGCCTTCCTCCTCTCTGCACCAGGAGCTCTGAAGAAATCTCCCCTGGGTCGACGGAATCTTCCCCCTGCAACCGCAGGCAACAAAAGACTGCATCACCGGTCCTCTGGGTCCCCTCTCAGCACGACGAGCGTGGTCCCTGGAACTCAGCAACTCTGTCCAAGTGACTCCGACAGTCCAGTGACTCTTCAGTCCAAGTTTGGTGGAGGTAAGTCCTTGCCTCCCCAAGCTAGACTGCATTGCTGGGTACCACGTGATTTGCAGCTGCTCCGGCTCCTGTGCACTCTTCCAGGATTCCTTTGTGCACAGCCAAGCCTGGGTGCCCGACACTCTAACCTGCAGTGCACAAACTTCTGAGTTGTCCTCCGGTGTCGTGGGACTCGCTTTTGTGACTTCAGGTGGACTCCGGTTCACTTTTCTTCTAAGTGCCTGTTCAGGTACTTCTGCGGGTGCTGCCTGCTTCTGTGAGGGTTCCCTGACTTGCTGGGCACCCCCCCTGTCTCCTCATCCAAGTGGCGACATCCTGGTCCCTCCTGGGCCACAGCAGCATCCAAAAACCCTAACCGCTACCCTTGCAGCTTTCTGCTTGGGGACACCTCTGCAAGCTTCTTCACGACTTGGGACATCCATCCTCCAAAGGGGAAGTTCCTAGTCCTCTTCGTTCTTGCAGAACTCCAAGCTTCTTCCAACAGGTGGCAGCTTCCTTGCACCCTCAGCTGGCATTTCCTGGGCTCCTGCCCACTCTCAACACTGTTGCGACTATTGGACTTGGTCCCCTTGTCTTACAGGTACTCAGGTCCGGAAATACACTGTTGTTGCATTGCTGGTGTTTGTTCTTCCTGCAGAATCCCCCTATCATGACTTCTGTGCTCTCTGTGGGTAGTAGGTACACTTTACACCTACCTTTCAGGGTCTTGGGGTGGGCTATTTTTCTAACCCTCACTGTTTTCTTACAGTCCCAGAGACCCTTTACAAGCTCACATAGGTTTGGGGTCCATTCGTGGTTCCCATTCCACTTTTGGAGTATATGGTTTGTGTTGCCCCTATACCTATGTGCTCCTATTGCAATCTACTGTAATTTTACATTGCTTGCATTACTTCCTTTTGCTATTATCTGCATAATTTTGGTTTGTGTACATATATCTTGTGTATATTTCTTATCCTCATACCGAGGGTACTCACTGAGATACTTTTGGCATATTGTCATAAAAATAAAGTACCTTTATTTTTAGTACTTCTGTGTTTTCTTATGATATTGTGCATATGACACCAGTGGTATAGTAGGAGCTTTACATGTCTCCTAGTTCAGCCTAAGCTGCTTTGCCATAGCTACTTTCTATCAGCCTAAGCTGCTACAAACACCTCTTCTACACTAATAAGGGATAACTGGACCTGGCACAAGGTGTAAGTACCTCTGGTACCCACTACAAGCCAGGACAGCCTCCTACAGGGAGCACTCTGTGTAGTGGGCTTATGTGCACATGTGAGTGGAAATGTGTCATGATCAAGGCAAAAAATGGCTTTTCAGGAGACTGGAGGCACAGTGGGTAAATAACAAGCAGAATGTGACCACTCACCGTTAGTTGGTAGTGGAGTTATCAGCAGGGGCGGCTCCTCCATATGGGAGGAGGAGTGTCACCTCTCCGCCAGCAGCAACCAATGCGAATCATTTCACAAGGAAGGGATAATAAACTCTGTTTATTATCCCTTCCTTGTGAAAGTGGCTGGGCCACGGGGTGACAAGCAGAGGGTAGTGCACTGTGCACTCCCCTCACTGCGCATGTATGTTTGGCTGGCCAGAGATGGCGGGCCAAACATACATGGGCAGTAGGCTGTCTCCAGTCTGGCAACACTGTTGCCGGGCTCGAGAGAGCCTGCACAAGCTCCCAGTGTGCCTGGGAGTGCCCAGCTAGGGTGCTCCCAGCCAGTGCAGATGCTGCTTTGAGCTGGGTCAGGATTGTCCGGAGGGCAGGCTGGGAGCCTGTGTCTGCAGTCTTCAGAGGAGCGAGGAGCAGCGCGGCACAGGAGCCTAGGTACATTTATTAACATTTTAATTTATTTTAATTACTATACGAACTGGTCCCCCCATGACCCCTTTCCCCCCACCTGATGCGTCCTGCCCCAAGGAATGCCCGCGACTGGTTATCAGGCCTCTGATCAAGGTCTTTCTTGATAATCACTTGCTGCTAATGGATTAGTTCAACCTTATTCTTCTCTTTTTTTAGTAGTACTGGGATGCTTAATGGGGCTCTCTGGACAAGCTACAGTAGAAGCAATGATACAGTGTGACCCACTGATTTATGTACAGGATATCACGTAGCCAAGTGGTGATTGATTATGCTTGTAAATAATTGAGTTTTGTTGTAACTTTTAAATGAAAATGAACAGTTATGTCTCACGTTTGGTCACACCGCACACTGGAAAACTAAATATTGTCAGGGATATTGTACTATAGTAAGCAAAACTTACATGAAAACAGTGTACAGACAATTATCAAACCACATCACTTGTGCAATTTTTTGAACTATTTATGCTTTGTTAATTTGCTTAACATGTATGTAATAATCTGTTGTCTTGTTCCAATATATGTAGTAGATAGTCATGAATCAAGTAACAAGAGGAAGGTCTTTTGATTTATACAATCTATGTAAGTTTCACTACTACTTGAATATGTTTGCTTCAGTATTATCCTTGAGAAAATAGTAGAGAAAGTGGGGAAAGTACACAGGCTACAAGGTCGAATTGTCTGCTGTCTGTAAGGTCCATAAACAAAAAAAAATGTTTTTTTGAAAATCTCAAAATAGTTAGAACACAGGTACACCGTATTAAACATTTTCTAATACCCAGCAGCTACTATTAGTTGTGTAAAATTGAAAATGTGTAACTGATGTAATTATTCATTGTGATCCAGATATTGCATTGCTGATTCACAGGGACCTGAGGATGCACAGAACATATGCATGATAAAGAGTTTGGGTTTGGAGGAAAATTAAATTGAGCTACCCTTTTCAAGTCAAAGCACATTTTCTAATAAACAGCTCAAAAACAGACTACGGCTTTCATTACGACCCTGGCAGTGGTTAGTAAAGTGGCAGTAATACCGCCAAACGGCTGGCGGTAATTACCACCAAATTATGACCATGGCAGTGATATCTCCCATAGACAGCCAATGTACCACACCGACTGCCAGGGCAGAAACAACAGTGACCACAGGGGTAGCGTTTACAGCCAGTCAGGAGGCAAAGTAGCGCCCACCATATTTTGACACAGGAAACCTCCACCTTTTCCGGAGTGGTACCAACGCCATTCGATTTGGCCATGAAACAGATATGTACACTTGTATTAAAAATGGACACTGCCCAGTCCATAGTTCAAAGGGCCCAAATGGCCCCAGGGCACAGTCCAAGGCCCAACTAGAATCCTGCACCAATCCGGATGAACACTGCAGGGACATCAGTTGTCAAATAGGCAGGCACCTCAGGGGCGGGGGGGCACCTCAGTCGGGTGCGGGAACAAGCCCACTGGTTCTGGAGGTGGCAATATGCCCATTGCTTTGTCCTGGGGAGTGCAAGGCCACAGTCTCTCAAGTGGGTGTGTTCCCCACTGGTTCTGGAGGGGGCAACATGCCCTGTGCTTTGTCCTGGGGAGTGCTAGGCCACAGTCTCTCGAGTGGGTGTCTTGCCCACTGGTTCTGGAGGGGGCAGCCCGCACAGTAGCCCCTGGAGGGTGGACTACATGGCGACTGCCCGCATTGATGGCTGCACTGTGGTGGTGGTTGGGGAGGCTCCTACTCAGCCCCTGCACTCTGTGATAGCTGCACTCTGGTGGTGGCTGTGGGAGGCTCCTGGTCAGCCCCTGCACTCTGTGATGGCTGCACTGTGGTGGTGGTTGGGGGAGGCTCCTGGTCAGCCTCTGCCCTCTCTGATGGCTGCACTGTGGTGGTGGTTGTGGGAGGCTCCTGGTCAGCCCCTGCACTCTGTGATGGCTACACTGTGGTGGTGGTTGGGGGAGGCTCCTGTCAGCCTCTGCACTCTGTGATGGCTGCACTGTGGTGGTGGTTGGGGGAGGCTTCTGGTCCGCCCCTGCACTCTCTGATGGCTGCAAAACCACGGCTGGTGGTGGGGGCCCTGTGACCGCTGCTGGCAGTGGCGGTGTTTGGCTGACAGCTTCCAGTGGTGTAGATTGCCTCCTCTCCTCCTGGTCATGGGTTGGGGGTCCCTTAAACTTCCTGGTAGGGGTGAATGGGCTCTTCTCCCCCTCTGCCTGGTGGTGCAGGCTCCTTCCCCTTCTTTCCAGCTGGTGCAGGCTCCCTCCATTTCTTTCCAGCTTGTGCAAGCTCCTTCCCCTTATTTCCAGCTGGTGCAGGCTCCTTCCCCTTCCTCACATCTGGTGCAGGCTCTTCTCCTTCTTTGTAGTTGGTGCTGGACTCTTCTCTTTCAGGTTGAGCTGCCTCCTTCCCCTTCAGTATTATTGGTCTGGTATCCCTAGCACCACGAGTAGGTTGTGCTACCACTGTTGTAGTGGACTGTTTGGCTAAGGTGCTGGGATGGATCCTTGCTACCCTGCCCATACATGCAGGACAGGGGGAGGGGTAGGGAAGAGATCAATTGTGGAAAGGAAAAGCTTTTTAGGTACGTTGGGGCAGGAAGAGGGAGGAGTAATGGGAGTGGAGGAGGAGGGAGTGGTCGTCGGAGGTTTATTTCAATCAATCAATCAATCAATCAAAAAAATGTATAGAGCGCGCTACTTACCCGTGAGGGTCTCAAGGCGCTGGTGGGGGGGAGGGGGTGGATTACTGTTCGAACAGCCACGTCTTGAGGTTCTTTCTGAAGAGCAGGAGGTTCTGAGTCTTGCAGAGATTGGTGGGGAGGGAGTTCCAGGCCTTGGAGGCGAGGTGGGAGAAGGCTCTGTCTCTGGTGGTGGCGCGTTGGATGCAGGGGACTGTGGCGAGGTCGGCGGAGCAGAGGTGGCGGGTGGGAGTGTGGAAGTTCACTCTTTTGTTGAGGTAGGTTGGTCCTGAGTTGTGAGGGATTTGTGTGCATGGATGAGGATTTTGAAGGTGATCCTCTTGTCGATGGGAAGCCAGTGAAGGGACCTGAGGTATGGGGAGATATGTTCATGGCGTGGGATGTCCAGGATGAGGCGGGCGGCTGTGTTCTGGATTCTCTGGAGTTTGCATTTGAGTTTGAGTGTGGTGCTGGCATAGAAGGTGTTACTGTAGTCTAGCCTCCTGCTGATGAGTGCGTGGGTGACGGTCTTGCAGTTCTCTATGAGTATCCATTTGAAGGTTTGTTGCGGTATGCGGAGTGTGTTGAAGCAGGAGGAGGTGATGCCGTTGATTTGCTGGGTCATGGAGAGGGAGGTGTCCAAGATGATGCCGAGGTTACGTGCATGGTTTGAGGGTGTTGGTGTGGAGCCTAGGGAGGTGAGCCGACAGGAGTCATCCCAATGGTTTTGTTGGGGCCAAAAATGATGACTTTGGTTTTGTTGGAGTTGAGCTTGAGGTGGTTAGCTTTCATCCATGTTGCACTGTCGAGGAGTCCAGCTTGGAGGTTGGTTTTGGTGGTGGTAGGGTTTCGGGTGAGGGAGATGATGAGCTGGGTGTCGTCTGCGTAGAATAAGATGATGATTCCGTGTGGTCAGAGGATGTTGGCGAGCGGGGTCATGTAAATGTTGAAAAGGGTGGGGCTGACGGAGGACCCTTGGGGGACTTCGCAGATGATTTTGGTGGCTGTGGAGCGGAAGGAAGGGAGGTGGACTGTCTGGGTTCTTTCGGAGGTCAGCCAGTCTAGGGCCTTGTGTCGAATACCTGCGTTGTGGAGGGGTGTGCGGAGTGTTTGATGGCAGTCAGTGTCGAAGGCAGCAGAGAGGTCAAGGAGGAAGAGTGCGACGGTCTCGCCTTTGTCGACTCTGGTTCTGATGTCGTCAGTGCATGCGATGAGGGCAGTTTCCATGCTGTGGTTCTTGCGGAACCCAGACTGGGAGGCGTTGAGTGTGTTGCTTTCCTCTAGGAAGTGAGACAGGCAGGTGTTCACTTGTTTCTCAGTGACCTTGGCAGGGATGGGGAGGAGTGAAATTGGGTGGTAGTTGTTGAGGTCATCGGGGTCTGCTTTGGGCTTTTTCAGGAGACTGGTGATTTCTGTGTGCTTCCAGGGGTCTGGGAAGGTGGCGGCATTGAACGAGCTGTTGATTATGTAGCGAAGCTTGGGTGCGATGGTTGGGCTGGCTTTGTTGTAAATGCAGTGGGGGCAGGGGTCTGAGGGGGAGCCTGAGTGAATGGAATTCATTGTTTTTTCAGTTTCTTCTTCATTAGTAGGGGCCCATCTGAGTATTAGGTTGGGGGGTCTTTTCTGATCGAGCCAGTGGTGTGTGTGGCGGGTGCGTGAGGTGTGAAACTTGTGAGTGTCTAGGATTTTGCAGTGGAAATGGTTGGAGAGGGAGTCGCAGAGGAGTTGTGTGTGCGTGGGGTCGATGTTGCTGGCTTTGCGTTTGGAGAGCTCTTTGATGATGGTAAAGAGTTCCTTGCTGTTGTAAGAATTACTGTCTATGCGTTCCTTGTAGTATGCTCTTTTGGTGATGCGTATGAGTTGGTGGTGTTTGCGAATGGTGGATTTGAGGGTGGAGTAGTTGGTGATTGAGGGTTCCTGTCACCAAGCTTTCTCTGTTTTGCGGCATTCACGTTTGGAGGCTTGGAGTTCAGTGGTGAACCAGGGGGCTTTCTTGATGTTGCGGGTGGTGATGTTTCTTCTGAGTGTGGCCAGTGTGTCTGTGCAGGTTATGATCCATTGTGTGAGGTTAAGGGCAGCAATGTTGAGGTCGTTGGTGTGGGGGGTTCTGTGCGAGTTGGGTGTTCAGGTGCTCTGTGGGGATCTCTTCCCACATGCAGTAGGGTGTGGTGTGTTGGTGGTGGTGTTGTGGAGGGTTTGGAGAAGTGGATGCAATGGTGGTCAGTCCAGTGGAGTTCAGTGGTGTGAGTGTAGGTTATGTGGTTGCTCGAGGTGAAGATTGCATCTAGTGTGAGTCCTGCTGAGTGGGTGGGTGCTGTGACCAGTTGTTTGAGTCTGAGGTTCGTGAGGTTATCTAGAAGGGATGAGGAGTTGTGGTTGTGGGGGTGTTCTAGGTGAAAGTTAAAGTCATCGAGAGGATGTAGTCTCTGGAGGTGAGGGCGTGAGGACTGATGGTGTCGGCGATGGCGTCACAGAAGGCATCGGCAGGGGGAGCAGAGACAAGGCGGAGCCGGTAGCAAGAAACGGGCGGTGAGAGCCAGCAAAAGTAAAGAATAAACAGGGGGGCAGGGGGTCAGAGACGGGCAGAGAAACACGACAGGAGTATAACAGAAATAACTAACAGGTTTTAGAAACACAGCAACACTACACGGCAATACAAATTACTTACACAGAGTCTAGCAATACGGCAACAATACACGGCAATACAAATTACTTAAACAGATTATAGCAAACACAGAAAGGATTACTCATGTGAACGAATGCAGGGAAAGCCTACCACTAGACACCAGGGATGAGGCGCAGGCGTGTGCCTGCGGGTGGTGGAGGGGCTCGAGCCTCGAACTGCTGTCCAGGTGGTAGTCGTCAGTCACAGGCGCACGGGGCAGGCTGGGGGAGCCAAGTGAAACTCGGCCAGAACACGGTCAGGAAGTTTACACGGGGCTCCGCGCAGCGACCACTATTAAGAGGGTGTGGTGGGAGGGTGGAGCAGCTGGGAGGTGGGAGGGAGGGCCAATGGGTGTGCGAGGGGGTGGGCCACAGGGGAGGCAGCAGCAGGGGGAGCAGAGAGTGGCCAGAGTTGGTACCAAGAAACGGGCAGGGAGAGCCAGCAAAACAAAAGAATAAACAGGGTAGGCAGGGGGTCAGAGACGGGCAGAGAAACGCGGCAGGAGTAAAACGGCAGTACAAATAACTAACAGGTTTTAGCAACACGGCAACACTACACGGCAATACAAATTACTTACACAGAGTCTAGCAACACAGCAACCATACCCAGCAATACAAATTATTTAAACAGAGTCTAGCAACACGGCAACAATACACGGCAATACAAATTACTTACACTGGTTATAGCAAACACAGAAAGGATTACTCACGCGAACGAATGCAGGGAAAGCCTACCACTAGGCACCAGGGATGAGGCGCAGGCGGGTGCCTGTGGGTGGAGGAGGGCCTCAAACTGCTTTCCAGGTGGCAGTCGACAGTCACAGGGGTACGGGGGCAGGCTAGTGGAGCCAAGTGAAACTCCTAGCCAGAACCCGGTCAGGGAGTTTACAAGTCTGCTGGATTTGGATGCAGGTGCATGGGCTGTATGCTGTTGTGAGGTGGATGACTGTTGGGTGTCTGAGTGCTTGCGTTTGTGTCCTTTAGGAGGGGGGACAGACATGGTGGGAAAGGACAGAGGGGATGCGTGCATAGATGTTGTGGAGGTGTCTGCCAGTAAGGGGTGTGTTCTGCTTGGTGTGGTGATGATGTTGGTAGTGGACATTGATGTAGTGCATGCAGGTGTGAGTTTAGACGTAACTGGGTAGGAGGTGGGGGAGGAGGGGGAGACAGTGGAGACATTGGATGCTGTTGTGTCTGCAACTGAATGGTGTTTGTGTGAGTGCCTGTGGGATGAAGTGTGGTGCTTGTGTTTGCCCGGCCACTCTTGGGTGTTGTCTTGTGTGCATGCGTGTCTGTCTGTGTGCTTGGGATGGGTTGGGGTTGAGGAGAATGGGACTTGGAAGTGGAAGTTGGAGGGGGTGCAGCTGAAACAGGGACAATGGCTGCCATCAGAGAGGAGGCCAGAGCCTGAATCTATCTCTGTTGGGCCACCAATCCACCGTAAATGCCCTCCAGGAATTCATTACATTGCTGCATCTGGGATGCCAACCCCTGGATGGCATTCACAATGGTTGACTACCCTAAAGAGATGGATCTCAAGAGGTCAATAGCCTCCTCACTCAGAGCAGCAGGGCTCACTGGGGCAGGGCCTGAGGTGCCTGGGGTAATGGAGATGCCCACCCTCCTGGGTGAGCGGGCACGGGCAACTCACTGAGGGGCTAGTAGGAGGGCGGTGCTGGTACGTGGGTGGCAGCTGTCCTTGCAGCTGGGGTGGTTACTGAGGTGTCCACCATCACCAGGGAGCGTCCATCGGAGGAGGCATCAGAGTCTGTGCTGTCCCCTCCAGTCTCTTCCTTGGTGCTCCCCTCGCCCTCCTTCCCACTGGTGCCCTCAGCGTCGGTGGACTCTGCCTCCAGGGTCCTGTGGGATGCAACTCCCTCTGTCGCCGGTGCCTCTGCTCCTCCGCCAGATGATGCTAATGCACATAAGAATAAAGTAACAAAACAAGAAAGGGGGGGAGAGAGACAAAGGATACACAGGGTCAATGACTGCACCAACACCACTGTTGGCATACACAGCACCTACAGACACAGGAAACAGGCCTACACACTATGCATGCCACTACCAGTGAAATGGCTGGTCACCAAGGAATGAGGCGGGACGGACACCACCAACTTCAGCACACCTTGCACCCACGCAGCCCTGCCCAGAAGTGAATACTAACAAGCTAGGTAAGCAGCATTTTACATTCAAACCCTTAGCCACCAGAGGACCTACACTGCTATGTCTGGCCTGGCCTAGGGCACCCAAGGACACACAACCACCACCCGGATACCACTCCACCAGCCGTAAGTTGTAATGATAGCCACTGTACTCACCCCCTTGTGGCTGCTGTGATGCCCTCAAGCGCCCATCCAGCTCAGGGTAGGCCACCACCAGTATGTAGGCCATCAGGGGGGCAAGGGTTCGACAGGCACCCCTTCCTCATTGGGAGGGCATCCCCAGCTGGGCCTCCGCGGTATTCAGTGGCCAGCATCTCAGGTCCTCCCGCCGTTTCCAACAATGGGTGCTCCGCCTGCCATAGACCCCCAGGGTCAGCACCTCCTTGGTGATGGCACACCATATTTCATTCTTTTGATGGGCGCTGACCTGCAGAGGCAATACACACAGGAGAACACCATTAGACAAACAGTCCAGCCTGTCACACAAATGGCCCACCATACCCGTTTGCATCACCATTGGCACACACATAGCCCAGCCCACAACATGTACACTGCCAGAGGACATCAACCCATCCCTCTTACACGAGGCCTTCATACACAACTCACTGCATTCATGCCACATGCATTGTGCCCAAAGTGTACTCACCTGTTGGTCTGGAGGCCCGTACAGGAGTCTGTATTGGGGTAGGACCCCATCCACCAGTCGCTCCAACTTCTCAGAAGTGAAGGATGGGGCCCTTTCACCGGTCACACTGGCCATGGTAGGTTCCAGTCACAGGTCACAGCAGTACCTGCAGTGTAGGTCCTCTCCTATGGAAAGATCAGGAAACAAGTGAGGAATCAGATAGAAAATGGCGGTCACATCCGTGGCAGTGAATACCGTCACCGCCAGCGTAGATCCCCATTGAACACTGTTCCCCATAGGGCCCAATATTAACTAATGAGGAATTGCACGGCCGTTCACGACCGCCTAACGCCACGGTGGACAACGTCAGTAACATTACCTCACTTCCACCTGTCCCTCCACACAGGGCAGACGGTTGCCATTTCAGGGAGGGTGAACAGGCCTATTGATAATTGCTGTGTCACCGGATCAATAGGCACATACTTTATAAATTACACTGTCACATAACATGTTTGCACAATGTGGACTGCTGTTGTGGATCCATTGTTCAGTTTGTGACAGACTACTCACTCTTGTGTCCCTTAGATACCTAACGCTGCAGATTAATATAGGATGGAGATATACCCCCATGTACAGACCCTTGGTGTACTTGGCTACACTGGAGGTCAGGCGCAAAATACTCACATATAGACTGGATAGGGCCACAATCACAGAGCTGTGTGCCCAATTGGAACCTGACCTGATCTCAGCTATCTGTCATCCAACTGGGATCCCCCCTCTTGTGAAGGTTCTATCAGTGCTCCATTTCCTGGCAACTAGTTCTTTCCAAGTGACTGTGGGCTTGGTAGCAGGAATGTCACAGCCAATGTTCTCAATCGTGCTAGCAAGAGTCTTGTCTGCCCTGATAAAACACACGTGCAGCTACATTGCTTTTCCCCAGGTTGAGGATTTGGCCAATGTGAAGACCAGGTTTTATGCAGTGGGACACATCCCCAATATAATTGGGCTGATTGACGGAACACATATTGCATTTGTACTCTCTGCCAGAATGAACAGGTGTTCAGGAATAGTAAGAGTTTCCACTCCATGAATGTGCAGATGGTGTGCTTGGCGGACCAGTACATCGCCCACCTCAGTGCTAAGTATCCAGGGTCAGTGCATGATGTCTTTGTCCTGAGGAATAGCAGCATCCCAACTGTGATATCCCAACTACAGAGGCACAGGGTGTGGCTAATAGGTGAGCCCTGGTTCCCACCAAGTATGTGTTGGTGTATGCCTATGGTGTTGGGCATATAGGATAGTGTGTGTCTAAATGTTGTCCCTCAATATTTGCGGGTGACTTTGGTTACCCAAACCTATCATGGCTGCTGACCCCTGTGAGGAATGCTAGGACAAGGGCAGAAGAATGTTACAATGAGGCACATGGGCGTACCAGACAGATCATTGAAAGGACCTTTGGCCTCCTGAAGGCAAGGTTTTGGTGCCTCCATCTGACAGGTGGATCCCTGTGCTAATTACCCAAGAAGGTCTGCCAGATAGTAGTGGCATGCTGCATGTTGCACAACCTGGCCCTCAGATGTCATGTACCTTTTCTGCAGGAGGAGGAGACTGGAAATGCCCCTCTGGCAACAGTGGACCCTAAGGACAGTGAGGATGAGGAGGCTGAGGATGAGGATGTGGACAACAGAACATCAGTGATTCGTCAGTACTTCCAATGACACACAGGTGAGACGGTGCAACTTCACATTTCTATGAGTATTGGTGTATTCTGTGTGGCATTGGCATGCTGGCATTACCTACTTCTTTGCCCTACTTACTGTTACCTATGGATGTTAATTTTACAGATGTTGGAGATATGACAACATTCTCCTGGTGTGATAACAACAGCCAGCTGCAGGTCATTAATTCTATGCTCATACCACTTACAGTTCATTTGCAATAGTCAAAGCTGTTTCAATCAATACAAATTTGCAATATTGGAAATACTAGAAGTCGAGTTTTATCCAAGGGTGTTTATTGTTGTGCTTAAATGTAGAGGGGAAAGTGCAATGGAATGGGGCGATGATGGAGGAAAGTCCAGGGTATTGTTCCAGTCTGTTGGTAGCACAGGTGCATTGTCCATGGGGACATAGTAAGGAGAGCAATGGCAGTTCAATGTGGACAATGTGACAGAGTGGGACACAAGGGGACAATCAGGAGAGTCCCATTTCCTGGTGGTGGTCTTGGCAAGTGTATCTGGCTTCTGTCTGGTTCACAGGGAACATTTGCGGGATGGTTCACCTTCTGCAGGGGAGGGGTGCTGGTCACCTGTTGGTCCTTTGGCGGGGCTTCCTGGCCACTAGCGGCAGCGGAAGTGGAGGGCTGTTCAGATGACTGGCTAGTGGCAGGGGCCCGCTGGTGTGCTGTTGCCTCTCTCATGACATTGGCCATGTCTACCAGCACCCCTGCAATGGAGATCAGGGTGTTGTTAATGGCCTGCAAGTCCTCCCTGATCCCCTGATACTGTCCCTCCTGCAGTTGCCTGTTCTCCTGCACGTTGTCTAGTATCTGGCACATCATGTCCTGGGAATGTTGGTAGTCTCCCAGGATCTTGGAGAGTGCCTCCAGGAGAGCCGGTTCCCTGGTCCTGTCCTCTCCCTGGTGCCCTGCAGTTCTCCCAGTGTCCCTGTTGGCCTGTGCCTCTGCCCCCTGATCGGTGTACCCACTGCCATTGAACCCAGGTCCCTGATTGTCTTGTGTGTGAGGTTTGGCCTGGAGTCCCTCTACAGGTGGGCACACTGCTGATTGACGTGTCCTGGGGTCAGAGGTGTGGGTACGCTGGGTGGGTGTTGTGGTGTTGGATCCTGATGGGGAAGGCTTTGTGGTGGTCTGTGAGTGGGCTTGGGTGACCAGCTGTCCAGTGGTCCCTGATGGGCCAGGTAGATCGTCCAGATCCTAAAGTCAAGAGTTACTGTCATCACTGTGGACCTCTTCTGTTGGGGTACTAGATAGTGTTGGCACCTCCTCTCCAGTGGCATTGGCTTGGTACCTGTGGGGATGTAAATGATGTATTATGCTTCCGGTGTCTGACATTTGTACTTCTGTAGCTTCCCCTCTATGGTTGTTGTTCCCCTACCAGCTTTTGCTTGTATATGTTGGTGTATTATGGTTATGTTAGTTTTCCTCTGCTGTGCATACTTTGGTGTTGAGTGTCCATGCAGAGCTAGGAGGGGTGTCCATGCATTGGTACAGCCTGCTAGGCTTGGCATTGGTATTCGTGAGATGTGATGGTGGAGTGTGTGGGTTGTGGTGGAGTGATGGGAGTGAGGGTGAGGGTGTGTGATGTCATGCAGGTATGGGGTGTGATAGTTGTTAAAAGTAGGCTTACCAGTGTTCAGTCCTCCTCCAACTCCGGCGAGTCCCTTAGGATGCAGTAATGCCAAGACTTACTCCTCCCATGCTATGAGTTGTAGGGGATGAGATGGGGGGGTTCACCGCCAGTCCTCTGCATGGCGAGCTAGTGTCTTGCTGCAATGCTACATACCTTCCCCCATAGGTCGTTCCACTTCTTCCTGATGTCGTCCCTTGTTCTAGGATGCTGTCCCATGGCGTTGACCCTGTCCACGATTCTCCACCATAGCTCCATCTTCCTTGCTATTGATCTCTGCTGCACCTGTGCTCTAAAGAGCTGTGGCTCTACCATGACGATTTCCTCCACCATGACCCTTAACTCCTCCTCAGTGAAACGGGGGTTCCTTTGTGGTGCCATGGGGGTTGTGTGATGTGTGTTAGCGAGGGTGTGTTAGGTAATGGGGTGGGGAGTGTGATGTGGAGTGCGTGAGGGGTGTATGGGTGTGAGTGGTGTGTGTGTCTAGTTGTCTCTGTTATATTTTTCTCACTCTCCTGGTGAAACAGTTGTTGGTAGAGGGTTGTGGGTAATGTGGGTGTGTGTTTTATAGTGGTGTGGGGTTGGTGTGTGTATGGGTGTCTGGTGTGTGGTGTTTAAATGGGTCAATGTAGTGTTATTTTGTATGTGGGTGTCCATTGTGAGCGCGGTGGTATGTACCGTCAATAGTTTCCCACCGTTGAATGTCCGCCGTACTGATTCGTGGGTCATAATGTGATGGGTGCTGTTCTGTTGGTGTACTGGTGTGGGTTTTGGGACCGCCAGTTTATCTCTGACCTTTGGTCTGGTGGATTAGTGTATGTGGCTGTATTCTGTCAGATTGGGGGGGTGTCATAGTATGGTGAACGGATATTCACCTGCGCGGTGGTAAGTTGGCGGCCGTCAGCGCAGCAGTAAGTGGCATTTATCGCCAATGTCAAAATGAGGGCCAAAATGTAGGAAGAAAGAATTCTCAACTAGTGTGCCATTGGTTGCCTATTTTAGCTGAAACTCCTATATTCAACATTAGCTGAAAATTTAAGAAACCCAAAGTATTTTAACATTTAATTTCCTGATGTTCTTAAAGACGTTTCCCTTTCATACAGAGGATATGATGATTCAATATTGGATCGTATTAAATCACTGTCAGAAAGATGAAGGGTTTTCTGAGCGTGTAGGTTACAAATTGGCCCCAATAAGTAGAAAGTATATCTCTCTCCTGTAAATATGAAGAGACAGCTTAATCTAACACAAAAAAGACCTTAAATGATATATAAAGTGTTTTTATCTTTTTATTTTTTTAATGATCAAACCATAAATTAATATGGATAACTCTTCTAATTCATTCAAAATATTGAATCAAAAATATACTTAAAGCTCCCCCTTATCCAAATCATAACACATAACAAAAATTCAAATATACAGACAAAGACCATATACGAGTAAAAGCACATAGAACATGTAACAAACATATAGACAACATCAAGGCATCGGAATCACAAAAAATAACACATATCTGCATATCCCAAAACATAATTTATAGATCGCAAATCTTCCCTCAAAACAGATATAAATCTCATGTATAGATTATAGTAAAAAACTAATTAATGTGTGGATAATCTCCACATTGTTTCAAATGAAAAACTCAAACAGAGTCTGTGCAATCAATATAGTGGTAGGTATCTCAGAAATCGATGTTCATAGTCTCAGTTAAAATTCTCACTAATGAGACTTAATCCGGTTTGTCTTAGAAGTGAAGTTCTTTTTGAGAAATGTTAATTTATCTGTTTATAAATCGTCATTCCTGCCGACGCTTGTTTCAGTGGACTTACACTTCCAAAAGTATTCATCTTACTAACAGGGCATTGTGTCCATTATTGCGCATAGCGTCATTTATTCAAATCGGGTCAAAGCAAACAAAGAAGATAGCCACAGATAATACGGGGCGAGGGCCAAGACTAACAGGATGAAAGGCAGAGAATCATCGGGCACATAGGAGGAGCAGACAATATGATTGCTTCTGTCAGGGACTCTGTACTTTTTTGTTTGACTTACAAATTGGCCCCAAAACACACAATTGGTGCACTGTCTCGATTTGCACCATGATGCATCTTTAACCTGGTGTGTCTGGCAGAAACCACAGCAGTGAACTCAGTTACACAAATTACACTCAGGCTGGATTTATCAAAGTGGTCCCTTTCCCTTGCACCACGCAAGGTAATGCCAGGACAACACAGCTCTAAGGCCAGATATACCAAGCTATACACCTTCCATGGCCATGCTGTGCTTGGTAAATCTGGAATAGCGTAAGGCAGCTCAAATCACTGCTTTGTGTTATTGTGCATGCGGGAGGCATTCCATGGGTAGAACATGGTTGTTTCCCAACTATTCACCCATGGATTTTGGCGCATTCCCAGATTTACCATGAGTGGTTGACCAGGGAATGCTACGCCTTCTAAGGGGAGGTGTAACAAGGAGAAATATCTTTATTTCCCTTGTGCTTCCTCTTTCTACATGTGCTGTATTCTGCAGCGCCCATGGAAAGAGGAAAAGGCCTCAAAGGCTTCTTTCTTTTTGTGGAGGAAGTTGTCCCTACACGAAAACAATCCTTGCTGTAACATAGGCACCCTTGTACCATGACACAAGGGCGTCTGCGTTGGTGGTAGACAGATAAAAGTGTACCAGCACAAGGAGAAGCCAGGAGTGCACAATACGATGTGAAATACAGCACATTGTTGTCCTCTCAAGCAGCGCAGCAAGGTGTCTTGCTGTGTTGCATTGCACAAAAGATTGATAAGTCTGCCCCTCAGTGTTCAGCGCTAAGGGGAGTGCATTAGTGAATGACAGCCTTAGTTTGAAATGATGCTATGTTATTGATTAGAGTCTTACAGGCCCCAGTTTGAAGAGGGTGACAGAGATCTCCACACAAGCAAATGCAATAGGTCAGTTGGCCCACCTCCAGGGGGGTGTCAGACGTATCATTGGGGCCCCCACCACACCTTGCATCCTGACAGTTTCATTGGTCTTGAAACCAGAATACAGCTGTAAGAGAGTTCGGATGCGAGGGATTCTTCATTTGTATGGGGGCGCACTCACACGCAAATGATGAAACAGCCCCTTGGGACTGCACTGGTCCACATCTTACACATGCCATCGGGATAATTATTACAAAAGGGACTGCGCAAGAATATGTAGCCTCTTCCTTTTTACCAAAGTGCTCCAGGGTGGCAAACCCATGTGCAAATGCCAGTTACACCTCTCGGGCACAGTACTACATCCCAAGACATGCAGGAATTACATTTCAAATGCAGGAATCATAGGAAAAGAGTGAGAACATGTGCCCCCTGACGTTTGTGGGGGCGTTAATAAATGTTTATACTACAAAAACGTAAAGCTCAGAGATGGTAGAGGTCAGAATTAAGAGTTGCATAGATTATATTTCCCCCTGGTCATTGCTATATGCAATGAAATTAAACCCAGGTAAATGTCATTATATCAAATTAGTTTATATTCGCTAGGTGGAAAATGCCTAATAAATAAGTGAACATGCAGGATTGTGGGACAGTAAGCACCAACAACACAATATGCCTCTTGTTAGACAGCACACCTTGGAATGTGTGTTACCTATCACACCGGATACATTTCAGCCACAGTGGTGGTGGATTTTATCTGGTGCAATAATTATCGCATCCAGGACCTGCACACTCGTCTTCATGCTGTCCTACGTAAGAAAAAGGTAGCTATTGCACAAAGGCTGCTTCACTGTTTTATATGGAATGCAGAAACTTTACACACACATATGGAAAAATATGAGACGATTTATCAGTGTGGAGCTAGCGGGTGGGCTCTACATGACTTACAGCTGCGCCATTATGTTAGCTAGATAAAGAAAATTAAATATATTTGGACCAGACAAAATAGATTGACACTACATAATTCTGGGGAAGATTAAATTTTTTAATGTGTTCAATTGACGTATGACAAACACATTGTGAAAGCTCTGCATGTTTAGACAATTACATCATCTGATATGTGTACATATTTTGGACTTTCAAAGGCATTGATATGTCTAGATTTAGATAGCCTGTATCATTGGCGAAACTGAAGTTTTCTTGAAACTATTGCTCAGGGTGGGCTAAGTTGAATATAAGACTTCTTCTATGGGAATACACGGTTTGCTTTGAGTGATGGTTGGTTTTTAAATATAATTATACACTTCCGTTTCAATGTCTCAAATTGATGAACTGTGAACACCCACGTCTCACTCTCATATGTATGTGGTCACTTAGGCCCATATTTATCCTTTTTAGCGCCGCATTTATGTAGTTTTTTGATGCAAAGGGGGTGCAAATTTACAAAATATGATTGCATTTTGTAAGATTGTGCCGCTTTTGCTTCAAGAAATGGCACAAATGCGGCGCTAAAAAAGGATAAATATAGGCCTTAATACTTTGTGATGCTGCACCTATAGGGGCATAATTAAGAGCCCCTAGTGCCACCTTTACACTGCCATAGTGTCATTTGTTTGACACTAAGGCAGTGCTAAAGTGACTTTTCTTCTGCACTGTATTCACAAAGTGGCGCAGGGCATGCATTGCGCCACTTTGTAATCCCTTGATGCACATTATGCCTGTGCCAGGCATAATGAATGCAGGTGGGGTGTCCCGGCACTAGGAGGCCCACAAAAATGGTGCAGTGAAATTTAACAGATTTCAGTTTGCTATTTTTGGCATTGCTTTCAATGTCTGCGCAAAGCAGGTTTTAAAATGACACACCAATAGAAATCTATGGGCCTCCTTGCGCTTTTCTACATTCGCGTCAACATTTTTGATGCTAGTGTAGCAAAGCACCAAGATAATTTCAAAAAGTTTGACAATACTGAACTAATGACTGACATGGTGCACAGTATGATAAATACGGCACACCCATGGTGTTATTAGATACTGGTGGGGCACAGAAAAATGGTGCATCACAGCTAATGCGCCACTTTTTCTTAAATATGGGCCATTGTTCCTTACTGGTTAAGTTGTTTTCTTTTGTTTTATTCTGTGTGTTCTTGGTTCTGCTTGTTAGCTATATTAACTTCTCACTCACCCTACCAACCGTTTATGTTAATTGCATTTAATTTTTCATCAGTTTGTGCTTTTTTAATCAATACGTCAATACTCTTTTTTTAGCCAGTTCTGCATTTCTTCCCCAAAGCTGCCTGGCTGTCTTGATTTTTTTTCTTATAATTACCCAATTATGTTTGTTTTCTATAAATCATCTATTAGCCTGTCCTTGGTAGATATGACTACTAAAGATTTTGATCATGAGATAGATTTTGGAAGAGCACATTGTCTTTGATCTTCTGTATGAAAGAACACGTTATACTATTCCACTCCAATCAAAATGGTACCAGCCATATAATTAGTTGTCATCGTGTGATTTCTCGTGTAAGTCATTAGTGCCTGATTACAATCCTTCCTCCTTATATGAGTCGAGATGAAGGATTGCTTACGTTTTATCTCTCGCAGTATCTCCCACAGTAATTACTTACACTGTGATCCTCGTTTTCTTGCTGATATTGCATTAGTTTTCCTGACAATTAACATTTTTCACTGTCATTTTCGTTGGTATCGCACCTCTGAAATTCAAATTAAGACTGATTACCTTTGTGGGGACTCTTTTGAAGTAACATCAACGTTGGGATTTTTTCAGTCCTAATAAAATATCCACTAGGGTCGCTGATCAATTTGCAGACTTAGTTCTCATACATGTTATGTTGTATATAGTCTATGCCAACATCAAGTTAAGGTATTTAAATCAAAATACGACATAATCAATACGTATATTGAACATTTCAAATGTATTGTTCCTGTTCAATTATTAAATGAGTCGGACTGAGAGCAATTAGCAATCGTTGTACGTTTTAAAGAGCCTGTGTGTGTTTGCATTGCTTATTCTACATTTATATTATGTTTACGTGCGCTGATTTGGTGAAAGAATTCAGTGAAATGTATGAAGAAATGAATCAGTCTAACTTGGACTTTACAGATATAATTACATACCCCGATAAGTACACCTAACTGCGCTACAGCCCTGCAATACTACAGAAGAGGAATGACTTATGTTTACAAACACCATTAATTTTCATATGTTAAAAGAACGTTGCAAGGTTATTATATCTCATCTTCTCACTTGAATTGGACATCTCACGCTTGTAACACAATTAGCAATGAAAAGGAGAAGGAATATGGACGTCTTGACTTCAGGCAGCAAAAGAAGTGCCGCTTACATCTGGCTATAGACTGCTAAAGCTGCCTGTCAGAGCTCATACCATCAGCATCAAAGATCTGCCCAACAAGGGGCTTTAAGTAAGCCCCATCATCCTTTGATTAGTTTAGATCATTCCCTTCAGCCATTGCTTAATGAAAACGGCATTCATATTTTGGATCAGGATTTTTATTTTTTTCCATCTCATGAATACCTATTGGCTAAAAATTAGACATATTAAGGGTGACAATGTCATTGATGGGCTATGTCTTTATCTGCAAGTGAAGGTCTTCACCATACTGATGTATTTTTACTCCAGAATCTATATTTCAGAGAAGTATTCCAGAGAGAAAATGAAAGATGTTGGTCCTATGACAGGACCTTGGAGTACACCTTAGTTCATAGGTGAAATAAATGAAGTATTGTTTCCTACTAATGAAGGACTTGATTGTAGAAGCCCATTTCTGGTTTTAAATAGATTGCATAATATGACATGATCAACAGTGTCAAAAACCTGAAATGTTGGGTATTACTAATCAGCAGGGGTCATCTTCGTCTGTTACACCATAGATGTTTTGAGCACATCTGACCTTAATAAATAAACTTCCAAGGGGACGCAAATAGGTCGATGAACCTTTTGACTCACAATTAAGATGATCCTACCATAATTCCAGTACATGCAGATCAATAATCAAAAACCAATACACTATATCAATAATCAACAATAATCAATAACATTAATAATCAATAGAGTCAGTAATTGTTACACACCATGACCTTTCAGTCATGAATAATCACACCTTATAGTAAATGTTAGGATATCTAATTCCCTATATTAACAAAGCAAAAGTCATGTAAATTAACCTCAAAATCAAATGATACGCACACAGAAACAACACTGACTGTCAAAGCAACTGAAAAACGTAATCTAATCAAAGCTTGAACTATTAAACATTCTAAGGTTACAGTGTAAATTAATAACAAGAACAATTTCGCTACAAGATCACATACAAGTAGGTTTAGCAAAGAAACTTATCAAGCATCACTTCTTATTAGCAGATTTTCATTAGTGAGGATCCGTAACTAAAACCAGATTATCATCAGCATGTTGGGCTTAATGCAAAACAATTTAGTAACACGATTTTGGAAAACCATCTAACTATGGCTCTCGCAAAACATTGGGTTTGGTACCTAGAAGGGAAAAGCAAATATGCATAACAGACACATAAGCACAATTTTTACCTCTCCTCAATTGGATCGGCAAGACAAGATAGGCTTCGTCATCAGGACATCAGTCAATCAGGAAGGCATCAGGATTCAGAATCAAAGTTCAGAAAACACAAAGGGGGTTATTACAACTTTGGAGGAGGTGTTAATCCGTCCAAAAAGTGACGGTAAAGTGACGGATACACCACCAGCCGTATTACGAGTCCATTATGGTGGTCATTACAACCCTGGCGGACGGGGTTAAACCTGCGGAAATACCGCAAACAGGCCGGCGGACAAAAAAAGGGAATTATGACCCTGGCGGAAACCGCCAACAAATACAGCCACTTTAACACTCTGACCGCCACGGCGGTACAGACAAGCAGCGCGGCGGTTACCGCCAACAGACAGGCGGGAGACAATGTACCACCCACACTATTACAACCCGCCAATCCGCCACCTTTTCCGGGGCGGATTCACCGTGAATAAAAACACGGCGGAAACAGCTTTTGCTATGGGAAAACGCTCACCTCAACATACTCCACGAGGAACGATGACTCCATGGACCCGAAATTGCAAATACTCCCTGCCCTTGTCTTTCTGCTCCTCTACAAACAACAGCTACGTAGGCGCAGAAGACACCAGTGAGTACTGCACCTACGACACGGGGAAGGGGGAGGCAAAAGTTAGGGGGACACCCACCAAACACACCCACCCCCACCCTCGCATATCACAACATGCACACCAATGCATTCACAAAGATAACAGTAACAACCCACAATCCCCCGGAAGAATGAAAAGACAATGCGAAATTCGGTCAAACATTATAATGTGCCAATATACATGTCATACAAAAATATACAGATATATATTAGTAAATCACTCAGAATCATATACAATACGAGAAGTAGTGCAGATATGTACACAACAATGTCCGTGCACCAACAGTCCAAAAATGCATGGGCAAGGCCCACAAACGACACCTGACCACAATCGGAGAGAACACTGCCGGGGCATCAGATAGAAATACTACAGCACCTCAGGGGGAAGGGAAGGGGGGCAACTCAGCCAGATGAATGCGAAGCCAGATCCACGACGGGGCACCATGCCCATTGATGTACCCTGGGGAGTGCAAAGCCACAGTCTCTCAAGTCTCTACAGTGGGTGGTTTGCCCACTGGGCCATCCTGGGGAGTGCAAAGCCACAGTCTCTCAAGTCTCTACAGTGGGTGGTTTGCCCACTGGGCCATCCTGGGGAGTGCAAAGCCACAGTCTCTCAAGTCTCTACAGTGGGTGGGTTGCCCACTGGACCATCCTGGGGAGTGCAAATCCACAGTCTCTCAAGTCTCTACAGTGGGTGGTTTGCCCACTGGGCCATCCTGGGGATTGCAAAGCCACAGTCTCTCAAGTAGATGCAGTTCTCTACTGGTACTGGTTGATGAGGATGAAGCTGAGGAAGAAGAAAACGACAACAGGGATTCAGTCATACAGCAATATTTCCAGTGACACACAGGTGAGAACATTTTCTGGTTTAACATTACATTAACTTTCACACGTCTACCTCTATCCTGTTCCTACATTTCACTCACTATTTGTTAATTGAGTTGTACCCTTCCATTTCAGTTTCACAAGTGTGGTAACCTATGTGTCAACTGCTTGCATCCTTCAAGGGCTTGTGATGTGTGACATAGGTATGTGAGCCTTACAATGGGTAACCCATAATGACACTGTGATTGATAATACGGAGTACCAAATCATAGACTGACTACAGATTTTTTGGTGTTTCAAGGGTGTTTATTTACGTGCTCAAAAAATGAAGGGGGTTGTAAAATGGTGATGGGTGATGGTGGAGGAATGTCCATGGCAGAGTCCAGTCTCACAGGTGCACTGCCCATCTGGGCCTAGGAAGTGGAGCTGGGGCAGTTCGAATATGGACAGGGTAACAAAGTGGGACAGTGGGAGGACAATCAGGGTGGTCTTATTTCCTGGCGGGTGTCTTGCCATCTTGCTCTGTCCTGTTCCTGGATCTCAGGGACCGCTTGCGTGGTGGTTGTCCGTCTGCAGGGGGTGGGGTGCTGGTGTGTTGGTCCTGTGGCGGGGCGTCCTGTCCACTAGCGCCAGCGGAGGTGGTGGGCAGTTCATCATCGTGGCTAGTGTCAGGGGCCCCTTGGAGTGCCACAGTGTCCCTCAAGGTCTTTTGAATGTCCGTCAGCACCCCTACGATGGTGCCCAGGGCGGATCCGATGGTCCTGAGCTCCAAATACTGATCCTCCTGCAGGCGCAGGGTCTCCTGCAACTTGTCCAGGACCGTGGCCATCGTCTCCTGGGAGTGGTGGTATGCTCCCATGATGGAGGAGAGGGCCTCGTGGAGAGTTGGTTCTCTTGGCCTGTCCTCCCTCTGTCGCACAGCAGCCTTCCCAGTTCCCCGGTGTTCCTGTGCCTCCGTCCCCTGGACCGTGTGCCCACTACCACTGCCCTCAGGTCCCTGTTGTTGTTGGGGTGGTGGGTTAGCCTGGGTGCCCTGTAGTGGTGGACACACCGCTGATTGACCTGTCCTGGGTAGGGAAGTTTGGGCCCGCTGGGTGGGTGCTGTGCTGGTGTTACCAGAGGGTGGCAGCTCGGTGTTAGGCTGTGGCTGGGCAAGGGGAACCGACTGTCCTGAGGGCCACAATGGTCCGGGCTGGTCATCAAGATCCAGTGGGGCAGAGCTGCTGTCGTCACTGTGGGCCTCTTCTGGGGGTGGAGTGGTGTTGTCTGGACCCTCTGGTGTGGTGACGGTCCTTTGGGTTCCTGCAGGGGTATGAGAACATGATTATTGCATGTGTGTGTGTGTCATGGTGTGCAATGGGTGGCTGTTTGTGTACCCCAGTGCAAGCATTTCTGTGTGGGGGCTTGTGTGATGATGGTTGGGGGGGGGTGTTCTGGGCATGTGCAGTGAGCATGCTTTAGTGAGGGGTGCCTATGCTTAGTTGTGTCATGCAGGGCTTGGTGTTGGGATGTGTGGTTTGTGTTATAGGTACATTACTGAGGATGTGGGGTGATAGGGGAGGGTGTGAGGGTGGGGGTGTGTGATAGCATGCAGGTAGGGTGGGGGATGTGATAGTTAAGATTTGACTTACCAGTGTCCCATCCTCCACCGACTCCTCCGAGGCCCCCAGGATACAAGATGGTCAAGACTTGCTCCTCCCATGTTGTTAGTTGTGGGGGAGGAGGTGGGGGTCCGCCGCCAGTCCGCTGCAGCGCGATGTTGTGCCTGGAGACCGTTGAACGCACCTTCCCCCGTAGGTCGTTCGACCTCTTCCTCATGTCCTCCCTATTTCTTGGGTGCTGTCCCACGGCGTTGACCCTGTCCACTATTCGCGCCATAGCTACATCTTCCTGGCTATTGATGTGTGCTGTACCTGTGAGCCAAATAGCTGTGGCTCTACCCGTACGATTTCCTCCACCATGACCCTGAGCTCCTCCTCGGAGAAGCGGGGGTGTCTTTGGCATGACATGGGGTGGTGTAGGTGATGTGTGGGGTGGTGTATGTGGTGATGAGTGTGGTGAGTGTAGTGGTATGTGGTGTTTTGTGCGTGGATGTTGTGTGGGTGATGGTGTTGTGTGCCTCTGTGTGATGGGGTTGTCAATAGCTGTGCTCTCTCTCTGGCCTTCTCTCAGAATTTCTGGTTGTAGGGGTTTGTGGGTGATGTGGGTGTGTGTTTTACATTGTGTTGGGTGTGTGGGAGTGTTGTTTGTATGTGTGTCAGGTGTGTGTATTTGTAATTGTCCAATGTGGCTGTGTTTTGTATATGTATGTGTATTTTGAGCGCGGCGGTGTGTACCGCCAATGGAATACCGCGGTTGAAAGACCGCCGTGTGGATTCGTGGGTCGTAATAGCATTGGCGTGTTTCTGTTGGCGTGGAGATGGAGGATTTGTTTCCGCATGTTTATCGCTGACCTTTGGTGTGGCGGTGTTGTGTGGGTGTCTGAATTTCAGCGGATTCCGAGATGTGTGTTATAATAGCTGTGGCGGTGTATTGGCGGTCTTCTGCACGGCGGTATGCGCCTTTTACCGCCAATGTTGTAATGACCACCTATATCCTATGGAACTCGTAATACGGCTGGTGGTATATCCGTCACTTTTGGGACGGATTAATACCTCCTCCAAAGTTGTAATAACCCCCTAAGTCTTTAAACAAATTGAAAGAATAGAGGTAAACCCTCAAGAAGAACAGAAAAAATAGCATCAGGCAAAAGCACAATGGCTCGAATGCTGCTTTCTTTTCAGTGCAGTCTCATTTAGTTCAATTCACAGAAACTAATTCCCAAATCCCTATTGGTCAAGGGATCGCATGTTCACACTTTGTCCAATAAAACTAAAACTCCAAACTTATAAATTCCACCATTACTCCCTTCACATGTCACTGACTGGTTTTTCCTGCAATGTCCTCATCATCCGGCTCGTCAGGTAACAATATTGTTGCAGCTTCTGCTCCAGTCAGTGTCTCCATTGTTCTCCTCCTGAGAAAGTCAGTCTTACACACATTACATACATATTGTTACATTTAGCAAGAACAGCATCTTCTAGCAGTCGGTTCTCATGAGAAAACTTTCTCAGCTCCGAGCTCATTTACACAATACAATGGAAAATCACAGTTTAATTTTCTATGACAGCCAATTATTAAACGTTAAAAGATACAGCTTGACATGAGGCCTGGCAACTAGGCCAAGACCTTCGCTAAGTTAAGGCTTACAACTAATAAAGCTGATACATAATTCATAACCTTTAATATGACATATTACTATATTAGTCAAACATATGCTCAATATTTCATAGCATTAATAAGTACACTTCCTGAACACTGACGGCCACTCATCGTAATCACATTTTCAAATGTGTGCATTACTTTTCTACGTTATTATATTTTCTACACAAATCCATTACTCAGAATACATGAATATTCATTAATATTTTTTATTTAAAAACACCTGCCCTAGCAATGTCATGTGACCCTTTAAAATGCTGCTGGCTGAAACCATCTGTGAATCCTGATTGGTAGTCAGCAAGTTGATCATTTTCATGGATGGTAATTTAGTGATATTCATAACGTTTTCCGTTACAGTCACATGAAGGATCTGGCCTGTTTTTAAGGATTCGGGAAAAAACATTGCACCAGTGGCATTGATCATGAGATGCCAGGATTTCTTTAAAAAACTCTTAGTTTGCTTTGATGATATGAACTGGAATGATTACTAAAAAAAAAAAAAAAAACCTTGTGGGCTGTAGACTGCTGTTTTATTCTTGCTATTGCTTCATGTGATATAGACTCAAACATGTCTCACACAGTTAATGCAGTTAATGTTTTTGGTTGGAAGTAGTCATTTTGGGAGAGGACAAGTGCAATTCATGACACTTTTGTCGGTAAACAATGTAAGTAATTCATTTAAATTATCTGCTAATGGAGGTGGTGTGGATTTGACAGATAGACCTATCAGAAAATTAATGCTGCTGGATTGGGAAAGGAGTTGATTTGCCCATTGATGCACTCTTTTTCTACTGTTAATAAAGTATTGTTGTAGCTCATCCTTAAACATTTGATATTGGTGTAGACCAAAGTATTGTTTAAAATGCACTAAGCTGTTTCTTCATTGATTCGATTTTTTTCACGCTTTGAAAACTGAGTTCATAAACCATGATTGGCTCGGCATCAGCCCAGGATCATGAAGGTATCTTGAGGGTCGAGGGGGGTTCAGTTTGGGTGGTAGGAGTTCCTGGACAACAGGTACTGTATTTTTTGTAGGTCAAATCCATATTGTTTCTGTCATTGATTTCATCAGTTGAGGTTGGTTGTTAGGATGGGAATGGTACATAAATAATTTGACCAAATGGTGTGAGCTTTTATTAGAGATGATTCTTCACAGATCTGTTGGTGCTTTGCACTTTTTTGGTGCTGATTTTTAACTTTGTAAAAATTAATATCTCTGGTTCCCCTTATTGGGGTTATGTCCCATTGATTCCATTTTGTCCTTAAAATATTCTTTATTTGATAAATTGTAGTAGGAATTCTATTAGGGTGTGCTTCAACTTTATGACTGTTTTGTTACTTCTAAATGCTTTACACATTTTTGTAAGTTAAGCCTGTCTTACCTGTGCTATAACTACCAGGGGCTTAGTTCAGGTTTAATCTGCCAAAATCTTTACTGGGCCTAACAGGACTGTCACTGATGGCCATGATTAGGGCAGTTTCAGTGCTGTGATTGCTGTGGAAGACGGATAGGCATATGTCAAGCAGATAGTTCTGTTCTAGATGGTTAGTGAGTTGTTGGTTGACTGCTTTCTGTAGGACTTTGGCTGGAAAATGTAGCAGGAAGATAGGCTAATCATTGTTGAGTTTGTTGGGGGTCAGATGATGGACTCCTGAGTAGGGCCTTAACCTTGGTATGTTTCCAGTTTTTAAGCAATGCAGCCATTGTTACCGAACTGCTGAACACACTGTTGAGTTTGAGCCTGATTATCGGGCCTCCGAGGTTGAAGATGTGGTGGGGGCATGGGTCAATGGGTGCCCCTGAGTTAAAAGAGGTCATAATCAAAGTGGTGTCATGTGGGTTGAATTGGGTCCATGTTGTCAATTGAATGTCTGTGCTGGTAGAGGGGAAGGTATGTCAGATAAATTGTTTATAGTCGCAATATTGTTGTGAAAGACATTGGTGAGGTTGTCACTGAGTTCCTGAAGTGGGTAATGCTGTTTGCTGCAGCTGCAGGGTTAGATTATTCCCTGACGATGTTGAAAAGTTCTTTGCTGTCATTTAATCTATATTTGATGTGCGTCAAGGGCGTTCCTCTTCATTTCACAAAGCTGCCACAGGTAGAGGTTGAGGGCAACTTAAAAAGGGTTCCTGTCTGTGGCCTCTTTGCTAATTCGCCATCTTCTTTCTACTCGGTTGAAGTGACATTTTGCAGTTTGAATGTCCTCAGTGTACCAGCTAGCATACATGGTGGACCTCCTGTGTTTTCTGTTGCTGATGGGGGCAATGCTGTCAGTGCAGTTCATGAGCCAACTGTTGGAATTCCTGACATTTAGGTCCAGGTTGCTGGAGGAGTCAAAGGGGGTAGTTTTGAAAATTTCGATCTATTGGGTCCCAGAGACTTTGACCCAGCTGTGGTGGGGGGTGCATGGCAGCATGGGGCATCGTCATTGGGGTGGTGACATTGAAGTGGATGATGGAGTGGATGGTCGGTGTGAGTTTGTTGGTGTGGTTATATTGTACTCATTCGCTGGAGGTGAAGATGGGCTCCAACGTGTGTCCAGGTGTAAGTGTGGGGTCATGGATAAGTCAGGTGAGACTGATGTTGTTCATGATGTCACGGAGGTTTGGGGAATTGGTGTTGTTGAAGTCTGACTTGAAGTATGGCTTTTCTTTGAGTATTGGGACACCATTGGTACATTGGCAACTCCACATCCCATTCTGCTGCAATGTTGGCATAGGCGTGCCTTTACTGGGTGGGAGGTTTGACCTATGATTATCAGTTCTCAAGGGCACCATTTACAATAGATGACTGTTAGACTTGGCATCCTTGGCGTGGTCTCCCCTAACTTTTTGCCTCTGCTTCCCAGGTTGTTGATGTGTGCTGGACTCTGTTTTTGCTGTTTTTTGATACTCTGGGCACTTTACTATTGCTAACCAGTGTTAAAGTGCTCCTATGTATAATGTATGTGTAAATTCCATATCCACAATTGGAATATTTGATTTACCACTAAGTCCCTAGTAAAGTGCAATAGAGGTGCCCTGCCCATGGGACCCCTTCCCTTTTGTGAATGATCACAAAATTATTTTTTCAGAGCATGCAGTGGTCCTATGGACCACTGCATACTCTGAAAAAACCCGTAACAAAAGGTTTCGGTATTTTTTTCTATGTGCAGCTCGTTTTCCTTTAAGGAAAATGGGCTGAAGATAGAAAAAAAAAGAACTGCTTTATTGAAAAGCAGTCATGGACATGGAGGTCTGCTGTCTCCAGCAGGCCACCATCCCCGTGAGTGCCTAGACTCGCTATGGGGTTGCAAACTGTGACCCACCTCATGAATATTAATGTGGTGGGTCTTTGCGACCCCATAGCGAGTCGCAGAAGGTGTCTGAGACACCTTTCTGCATAGCAAATTGTGAGTTGCAAATTGCGAGTTCTTCCTACATCTGGCCCCAAGATCCTCCCATCCCTCCTATCAACACATGCAGCATAGACCTACACTAATTCAGGAGAACATCCTTTATTACATATGCAAAATATATTATTTCCTCATATATATACAAAATATACAATCCCCCATCGTATCATCAAAAAAAGAAGGACAGAACAAAGTGCAAATAGATCAAGTGCTCGTGATTTAGAAAGAATATATTTTGTAATAAGTTTCTACCCAGACCCCTTCGGGTTTTTCTTGGGTTACCCTCTGTAGTTGGTAAGATACAATGGCTGAAGATGGCAGACGTATGAACTGAGAGCTCCCAGGCTCCTAAATCCACCCCCATCAGTCAATTAAAAGGGCCTCCAGGGTGGCAAGGTGTACTGTGGGTGTCTCCCGCCATCGGCAATTCTGATTCTGTTTCCAGATGATGGTGGATGGTAGCAGGGCTAACCAAACGAGAATGGAGTCCTTACATAAGGGACACCACCATGCACCTGCAGCCTGCAGCTGCAATCATAACACTAGCAGCGGAGGAGTAGACTTTGTGCAGGCAATGCTGCCAATTCCCCTGCTGACTGTTATACCTTATAAAGGCTGGGAGAGGATGCCTTTTGCATAGAGCTGCAGTGGGACCGGTAGCATGGGGCCAAGGCAGCTGTGGAGCAATGATCAACCATATGTGATTATAGTTCAAGGGCTGGTGTGTGATTTGTGATGTGGTGCCGAATGCAACCACTGTCCTGATTTTGATCAGCTTGGCCCTTTGATCTGCAAGGTAGTGAGCGAATGCAGACATGGAGAGAGTGGTCACTAACCATACTGCATGCATTCTGTGGGGGCGGCTAACTCCACTTGTAATTTGGTGAGCGGCTGAGCAGCATGATTGCCAGGGCCTTGCTTTGCATGGCAGCCTCTACTCTGTGACTCTGGGGGCTCAACCTGGGAGCACAGCCTGGTCGACCCTGATTAGGGTGTAATTTGACTTGCCGTCTTTGGTTTATCACCGCAGGTTCATGGACATACATGGACTACACTGTGATCACCCTAAAGTGAGTGCATGACCTTCTTTCCCTCTCTGCCATTGTACAGTGTACTCCCATCATTGTGACTACTAGTGCCATCCGTGGAGCCCACTCCCCAGTGTACGGCCCACCCAGAGGGGTTTGGGATCAGACTGGCTTCCCCCATGAGGCCATATCTGTTTACAGCCCTAACTGCTGCTAGTTATGGAGTAACTTGGGCCAGTGCCTTTTCTTTTGCTGCGAGCCTTGTTGCATGAGCAGAGAGCTGAAATTGTGCTGACTACTTTCTACTGCACCATTTTTCTGCTGCTCTGGGACACCACTAGTGTAACATTGTGTGCTGAGTACACTGGATGATGTGTCTGCCACCTGAGGCACAGCTTGTACTGCCCTGAGAAGTTTGTGCTACCTGGGACTGGTTGGCAATCAACATAGGTCACAATATAACTAAAACTGCAAAACTGTCTAGTCTCACCCACTCTCAGTTTAACCCATCGGAGTTCTCCTCCATGATGGCACCTGAGGACTGCATACCTCCCACACTGGCTGCTTTTCAAATTTGATGTCATCTTGCACGAAATATGGGACTTTGGAGTGACCATTGAACAAAGCCTTGGTGCAATTACTACTAATCTAATTTGCCATAAAGACAATCATTGTAATTTGGCTGACAGTGTCAAGTCCAATGAAATGAACTTCTCCTCACTGAGGCGCTGACAGACAGGTCAGACCTGTGCCCTTTCTTAGCTCCGCAAGCAGGTTAACATGCTTCATAACTGGGTTGAGAACACTGAAGGGTGAGCACATCTGAATAACCTCCAAATTATTGCTGTGCTGAAAGGGTGTAAGGGGCTCAGTGCCACAAAATACACTGAAGATTGTCTGTGGAAAGCAGTGAGACAAAGTGGTTTATCAGAACTGTTTACAATCCAGAGGGCTCACCTGGTTCCAATGAAAAGACTGCCCCTGGGTGCACGGCTGGACTCATTTGAGGCCCACCTATGGAATTTCAAGGATTGGGATGTGATCCTCCTTTGACCCAGGGAGAGTGCACCCATTATAAAGGACAATGTCCGGATCTCATTATTTCCGGTCTACACACTTGCAATTTAGTGACAGAGCACTTCTTACCAGGCAGCCAGGCGGAAATTGTGCATGGTGGGTCTGATGTATGTCCTCCTGGTCCCAGCCAAACTTAAGATGCTGCACAATAAACATATCATCTTTTTCAATATACCAGAGGCTTAGTGGGATTGGATGGAACAGCAATTTCCTATTTCTCGGAGACCAGAGACCACAGGGCTTCCAGGGCCTAAGGCTCAACAACCGTTCCAACAGTGATGCTGTGGTCCTGGTTCCTGTGCCTTGACTGGTGCGGTTCCCTCTCTGCAGAAAGCACTGGAGGGCCAGAGAGTAGCTCTTGTGTCAGCACATCCTCTTTGGGAAATGCGACCACCCACCGGGTCCAGTTTGTCACCAGGCAGCGTCTCAAACTCTGACTCCTGTGGAAGTATGACACAGTTTCCGTCAGTCACCCCAAAGAGTGAAAATGAACTCCTTGTCTGACTTTTGTCAGTACTGTTACTGGAGGGAGCAACCTCCAGCTTTATGGTTTGGGTTGTATGATACCCCCTCTTGAACTGCTGCCATGGACTCTGTTAGGCCCCCTTCCTAGGTGAGCACTATGGTATTCCTCCTGCCACCGGCTGGGTGTGAGCCTGTGCTGCCTCTGTCGTAGCACCGGTGATATCTTTGGGATCCTTCTGGGGTTGCCTCTCTATCTGTATGTGCTTCCTTTATTATGTGCAATATTCATTTTAATTTTTACTATGTTCTGATTCTAGGACCCAAGGTCTTGGTGGGCCTGGTAACTAGATGTTTCTTTCTTACCACCAATGGTTGTCAGATTCAACGATGCATTCCCCAGATGAGGCTGCACACTTTGTTCTTTTATCTTTTTTTATTTTTTTTTTACAGTTTTGGACGAAGAAGCATTGTTTGCTGGACCTTGTATTAGTGGTTTGCTCTAGGTTACAGGTCATCTTCACATGCTGTCCGCCTCCTCTGTACTGGACGGGACACCAGTAGTACTTGGTAGTGTTTATGCACCTAATACAGAGCAAGATGCTTTTGGCACATTTATCTACAGTCTTTAGAGTTTGGGTGCAATGTCCCTGGCTGATAGGGAGGACGTTCCTGCTGTTTTAAATATTATTTTAGACTGTTCCCACCCTTCTCTACCTGGAGCAGGTTTGATCCGGCAGGTCAGCGCTTTCCAACAATGGGTTCAGGGGTGGGCCCTATCAGATGTTTGGCACAGTCGTAATAATTGCATTCATTAATCGTCATTTTATTGGCCCCCACATTTGATTGTATGCATGCTTAGAAAGAGTTCTTTGCACGACTTCTCTCCAAGAAAATTTCACTCATGCAACAAACCTAGGTAAGACACTATCGGATCATAGTACTCCGGAACTTACATTGTCATGGGGTCAGGAGCTGGCTCCTATCCCTTCTTGGCACATGCAACCCAAGCTCTCAAAGGATGTGGTGTTTCAAGATACCATGGCCAACAAGATCGATACCTACTTTGAGGAAACCACTGATACTGCCTTATTACCATTGGTGGAAAGGGAGGCCTTTAAGTTTGTAGTGTGTGGGCAACAATTAATGTGGTTGTGGGTGCCCACAAAAAGGTCCTTCATGACCTCACTTGCAACAAGAACAGTCTGGGTCAATTAGAAAAGGCATCAGCAGAGAATGAAGAATATGTACCGCTATTGCAGGAAGCCAGAATTAACTATACTTGAGCGCATGCATATTAATGATAACAGGGCCTATACACAACAGGCACACACTGAGGCTGACAAATCCACTGCATTATTGGCATGCATGATTTGACCGACACCCTCACCCACACCTATCCTCTCCATACTCATTCTCACAATGACCTTGTGATTATCCAAATGGATATTGATGTAGCATTTTGTGACTTTTAGATCACCATTTACACTGCCCATCTGGTGGATTGAACTGCTCTACACTCCTTTTTAGAGCAATTGACACTGCCTAGAGTGTCGGCTGTGGATAGGGAGGCTCTAGGTGATCCCTTCGCTCCCAAGGAGATTCCAGGTGCCATTGATAGTTTCACTCATAATAGGACTCCAGGATCTGATGGCATTCCTATTGACTTTTATGCCACCTTTGCTGAGCGCCTGCTGGCACAATTGGACTTGCTTTATAAGGCCTCCGTGAAAGAAGGAATGCTACCCCCACTAGACAGGCATTGATCACCTCTCTATTAAAGCCAGCCAAGACCCTGGATGAAATGGCTTCTTAAAGGCTCCTGCCTCTGCTTAACACTGAATATAAAATCCTGAGCAAGGATCTGGTGCACTAGCTCATGATTGGAGACCATGATTGGAGACCATGGCCAGTAGCCGAGGGCCAGTTGCCTTTCATTAGATCTCTAGCTGGCCCTGGTTGAGCCTTGTTTGCTACCCTAACATGATTTGGTATTCACCAAACTTACCTGTGTTGGTTTCAATTACTAGATTTCAATTACTGGACAACTGAACTACTGCATGGGCTTGGATGGGGCTGTATGCCTCCTCTCCATACACAGTGTACTGTGGCACTAAACAGGAATGCCCGCTTTCCTCGTTACTTTCTGTTCTGGGGCTGGAACCTCTGATTCATTGGATTTGGCAAGATGCACAGGAGTGGGGATTCCTCAGGAACCTGGGATATTTGCTGCATTGTAGAATGCTGAGAATATGCTATTGTATGTAAAGGATCTCTGTGCGGATCTGGCTGGGATCTCCCGACTGCTTTCCACATTTGGCAACTTCTGCGGCCGGTCTCTACTTAAACTTTGCTAAATCCTATAACATTTCTTTTTTGGACACCTTTGCTGAGCCCACCATGCCTTTTGGGGTTGTTGCTATTCATGTTGCACCCCAGACATTCTGTTATTTAGGTATACAAATATATTGTGAAGCACAAGATTTGTTGGATGGGGATCTCCTAAAAGGGACTGTGTGTCTCAAATTGGCTTTAGGATTACTTTACTGTTGTCAGTGGTTGATCGCCTGACTCTTCTTAAGATTATTATGTTGCACCTACTATTATACGATTTAGTAAATTTACTGGTGCTGGTACCGGCCCAGGTGTTCAAGTTGTTGACACTATTGATACACTATTGATTGATTTGGTATGGGGCACTGGACGGCACAGGATTAGTTGGATCAAGATGCAACTTACCCCCCCATGAGGATAGGAAAGGTGCTCTGGATTTTAAATCGTTCTGTCTGGCAGGGCAGCTGCAATGGCTATCCTCCTGGCTGGCAGGCCATATTTTGACTGAAATTGGGTATACGAATACTGTGCTTAACCAGAGTAAACTACACAGTCTGATGTGCCCCGGCTCCATTTCTCCCTGTCCTTGCCCTCTCCTACTATGTATAGCTATTACATACTGGAAAGTAACCCTACGATGTACTGCCCCATGTACACATTAAGCTCCAAATATTTCTTTGAGAGATCTCCCTTTGTCTACGGGTACCCTCACGGTGAGGAAGTTGCATCCCTGGGAGCAGTGTGGAGTGACAATGATCAGTGTGCTCATCAAAGGCTGCACTAATGACTCATCCCAATTTCATCCAAGTCTGTCAGAAACACTCTTCTTAACCCACACTAGTATTATTCATTATGTCCATCAACATTGGGTGCTGTGTGTTTCTGAACCAGTTACTCATGACTTTATTCAGGTGATGCATGTTATAAGTCGACGGCCACCTAATTCTCTGGCTCTACTGTGGTCTGTGTATAGACTTGATAGTTTCCTTAGCTCCCCTGCAGACCAAATGGGAGGAGGACATTGTGTGTGGTCTCCATGGTACGGAATATGGGCCTCCCTCCTCGAATACCCTAGTAAAATTTCTCACAACTCCTGCTTTAAATTCATATAGTTTTCCAACTTACATTGTGCCTACCTTACACCAAAATCACTCCACTCTCTATTCCTCTGTGTCCTCTGCCTGCCCCGTTATCAAACTCCTAATGCAGATCTTTGACGTATGTTATGGGTCTGTCTCTTGTTATTCTCTTACTGGGTGAACATCCAAACCTCTTTGTCAGAATTGACTGAGTTGGACCACTGGCAGACGGATTATATCCTAGGCCTAAGGGCTCCAGAGTGATGGCATGTTCTGCAGATTTAGCATTTTTACTGGCAAAGTGCCTTCAAATGAGATGATGGAAGTCCCCAGCAGTGCCCCTTGTCTCCCACTGACAGGAGGAGATACTGAGATGGTGAACAGCTGAAAGCGGTGCCTTGATTAGAGAGGTCTACCGGGGGTTACAGAAGTGGTCCAGAGCTATGGAGTGGGACACTCCACTTGAATCCCTCGAGGCTCAGGAAAATGCACACAACTAATTTTACTTGGTTCGTGCTTTATCTATTGTATGCCCTGTCCTTCATGGTATAGAGCCACTGCTATACTCTAAGATGTAATATCACCATGCTACCCTGTTACGTTTCTGTAATTGGCCTAATGGCTTGCATTGTCGCTCCTGACACCTTTAGTTATCAATGTTAGTTGTTGATGTGCTCATTGGTCCCAATAGGAATGTCTTCACAGGAAGATCTCTGCCCAGTTGTATGTTGTACGCGTACATACGAATGCCATGACGATGTCAAGCTGGAGGGCGGGGTGGGATGAGGTTAATTGCGTATGATTCATGATTATTCTGCTTGCATTCCAATGGACTTAGTGTATTGTGGTTTTGTTTTGCTTAACATTTTGCTGCCTGTGTTGCAATTACCGATAATCCATGCTTCTGCTTCCATGGCCCGACAATTGGTAACTGTTCATTTCTTTAAACCAATATATGGTGGCACATATCTGTATATGAAAAAAACATTTGTATTAAAAAAAGCAAGTTGTTGACACCTATTCATCACTGTTTCCTCACAAAGTTACCATGTTTGTATTACTTTGCTTATGAGGGTGAATTTTTATGGCCACTTACATCAGTAAGTCAAATACCGTAAGTTGAGACACGTGGTGTAAGTCCATTTGCGGGTGAAAATCAGCACCATCACTCCCTTTTGTGTGTAAAAGGCCGCTTTATTGGAAACAGGTGCACTCACAATATTTCCGCCCTTGGCCTTGTGCCTTACAAAACTAAAGCCTCACTATATATAATCTCTCCTATCAAACACTCCCCCCTCCCCTACCCTCCCTTCCCTCCTCCCATCCCCCCTTTGCACTTGCCGCTCATTAGTCTAGTCCTCCTTTCTTCCAGCTCCTGTTTAATCTGTCTAGCACCTTAATAGTCAGTTGCTAGCGTCTTGAGCGTGCAAGTCTCCAGCCCCTAAAGCTCCATATCATCTTTGTAGCCCTGCTACTGTCCACCCTCATCCAATCTGCATTTGTCTTGTCTTATTTTCTTCCCATCCGTTCTTGTCTGTCATGTGCCCGTTCTCTGTCTCCGCCACCAGATAAGAAGAGGATCCGGCCCCCAGGGCTATCCTCTCCTTTTCTGCCCCCCCCAATATACCCTAGTCCGCTGTTACCCCAGGGCACTTACGCTTCCTTAAAAGTCATTCGTAAAACTTCCTTCAATTGGAGCAGGTACAATTCCATGCCCACTAAGGACAGGTGTACTCCGTCTCCCCGAAAAAATTCTTTGTCCTCAAACCTGTCTGTATGTTCCATATATGTAAATCCCTGTTCTGCGCAAAACGTCCGCATCTCCTTATTAATCTTCCTCCTTGCCTTCTCAATTGCCCCCGGTTTTCACGCTCCCCTCCACACTTGACGGGAACAAAAGCTGTCCAAATCAAATGGAAACCATGCCACTGCTGTCGCACTACCGTCAAGTCCTTCTTCATGTCTTGCAAAACATCCAATCCTGTCCTCTTAACCAAATCATTCTCACCCAGGTGTACTAACAGTACATCCGGGCAACAACCCCGTCCTTTTAGCCTCTCTAAAGTCCCTAACAGGTCGGACCTGCCTTCCCACCGTACTCGATAACGTGCACCATCTAATCCCAAGTTGGCCCCTAATGTAGTCGACTGCACTTGTTTTGCTGCCCATTTCACAAAGGAATGTCCCACGACTCATATGGATATGAACTGCACCGCTGGCCCTGGAACCGAACCTGTAGCGAGAAAAAATACATGTTACTTTCCTTATTGTCGCAAGCGCTCATCGCACATACTTCTTCTATGTATTAGACTTCCATCGCCCCAGCTCCAGGACTGCAGCCCTCTGCCAACCCCGCTGACCTGCCTCTGTCGCCATGCCAATTCTAAAAGAATGTGTTCCATATTGCGAAGCCTCAACGCCTATATGCCTCAAGCAGGACCACAAAACCGCCAGTAGCTGATACGCGGACACCGCGTCGCCTCGCGAATGATAAAAAACCCAGCCCTCATATCTTCGCCAAATCCCTTGCATTCGCTGCGCTAAGCGCATTGGGCACAGTTCCCGCACTGGGTATGCCCGCATGAAAACCTGTCTCCCCCTGCCCTGCTGATCCGTCTTTGACCGCCGCAAGGATACTCCCACCCTGTGCGCTGAAATGCATATATCCTCCCATCGAACCCCATCCCAGGAACTAGAACATAATAACTCCGACACCCGGAACGCCCCAAAAAATATCCAAGACATCAGGGTCTGAAACAGCGCGCCCTCTGCCTCACACCTACAAATCACCTCCGTTGCCGGTATCAGTTGTTTCAACATTCCCAAAGTGATCGGCTGTCGTTCCCGCGCTCTAACTCCCCGTTCCCTGGCCCAACCTTCTAAGATGCGCTGACCCAATTCCCCTGCCGACGGTGCATATCCCCACAATAGTTTGCCCATAAACGCGATACCTGCCAACTTCCCTGCCATGGACAACTTTGACAGTCCACTGTCCACCATATCCATAATGAAATTAACTACATCCTCAACCCGATCCTGCTCCAGCCGCCGACGGCGGGCCCCCGACTCCAAAAAATCCCGCAAAGCCTGTACATACATGCGTTGTGTAGAACTAGACAACAAATTCACAACCAATCACAGAATCCTCTGTCGCCCACGTTCCAAAGCACCGCCGGCATTGCCATTCTGCTCAAAGGGTCATACGCAACCAACCCACGGAATCTCTCCCACTGCGAACGAGATAACACATCCGCATTATTCAGACCAGGCACGTGCCTCGCCCTTAAGTAGATGTCGCACCGCAAACATTCCAACACAAAAACTCAAAGAAGCTGCAGCACCTGCGGGTCTCTGGCTGACTGCCGATTTATCACTTGCACCACCGCCATGTTATCCACTCAGAATAGTACTTGTTTGTGCCGCAACCATTGTCCCACACACACACTGCCACCACCAATGGAAACAACTCCAGAAAGGCAATACTCCGACCTCCCGCACGCCATGCCTCCGGCCACTGCTCCGCACAAAACTTGCCCTGCCAGTAGATTCCGAACCCGACGCCCCCGCCACATCCGAAAAACTGTGCACGTCCCATTCGCACAAGGGCCATGCCTGAATCGGGATTCCATTGAATGATTCCAAAAATACCCACCACATTCTCAAGTCCTCTTTGACCCTGGCGCTAAGCCGTACATAATGATGTGGCATGGTGCCACCCGAAAGTGACATAATGAGCCTCTTGCAAAAAGTCCTGCCAGCGCGCACAACCCTGCAGGCAAAATTTAAATGACCCAACAGCACTTGGATTTCTCTCACTATCACCTTCCGTTTTCGGACCATGTACCGCACCGTCTCCAACATAGTACGCTTTTTCTTCGTGGGCAAGCTCGTCACCATAGCCACAGTATCCAGCTTGATCCCCAAAAAGGACAATGCCGTACAGGGCCCTACCGTCTTTTCAGGGCCCAGGGGCACACCCAGGTCCCCCATGAGCGACTGAAAGCTCTGCAAAGCTACTTTACAGGACGCAGACCCTTTCGGCCCTGCAATGAAAAAATCATCTAAATAGTGCGTAACCGACGCATGCCCTGTGACCGTTACAAAAATCCACTGCAAAAAGTTGATGAAGCATTCAAATAAGGAGCAAGAAATGGTACAACCCATGGGCAGTGCCTTGTCAACATACCAACTGCCCTGAAATTAAATGCCCAGCAATTCAAAATCCCGCGGGTGCACCGGCAGGAGTCTGAAAGCTGATTTGATGTCCGTTTTTGCCATAAGGGCGCCCGGACCCAATGCCTCCACCAATGCCATTGCCATGTCCACTGAGGCATATGACACTTTAGTGAGTTCTTCCGGTATAAAATCATTAACAGACGCCCCTTCAGGCCACAACAAGTGGTGTATCAGCCGATACTGCCCCGGCTCCTTTTTGGGCACCTCTCCGATAGGGGAGACAATCAAATTCTCCAAAGGCCAGTCCGCAAAAGGGCCTTCCATTCTCCCCTCGGCCACTTCTTTCTCAAGCTTGAGCTGCACAAGCTCCTCCTTCCCCCGAATGGAACGCAAATTCTCCGCCCACCGACCCTGTCACGGTCCGTTGTATCCCAGTTTAAACCCGTCAGAAAATCCTTGCAACAACAATTGCCCCTGACGCTCTAGACCATAGCGACTCACGCAAAAACTAATCCTGTCCAACTTAATTGGCGTAATAGCTTTTTACCAAACTACTCTGCCCCCTCTGCTTGGGCTGTCCCTGATTCCCTGTGGGATTGCCTCCTGCTGCCGCCGACTGTTGCCCGATGCTGGCTCCCCCTGAACAATTGGTAAGGGCATGTTTTCCTCTGCATTTGGAGCATTCGTGCCTGAACTTACAATACTCCCTAGTGCACAACCCTTTGTTAAAATCCCAACAGGCTCCGGACTTTCTTCCGCCCGTACCTGCTGTGCCTTATCCCCCTTTTTCACCTGTGCTAGCCCCTGAATTGGTCCCACCCTGGGTGAGGCGATCCCGAAAGGGCCGATAGATGATCGGCAACCCGCTGCCCGTAAAAACTTGCTTACCAAACTTCGCCGGCCCCATCGTATGCTTCCTTAAATCCGAGTCTATTTCGCCCCACTGAGCCTCCTCGTCAGCTGCCATGCGTGCGCAAAACTCCTCATCGTATTGCGCCCACGGGTAGCCCCTGTAATTTAGGTACGCCTTCCGGATAAAGTCCATGTACTTGAATAGGGCCACCGCCCGCTCTGGAAAACGCTCGCAATACACACTGGCGAAAATAAGAAAAGCCGGGACCTTAGGCCGCTTCGCCAGTTCATACTCTTCTTCTTTAGAGCCTTCTTTTGCTCGCACCTCCCTATGCAGCAATTTAAGCATTTACACGTACTCCCCTTTCCATATTTTCTCTTTTGTTGCCTGCATAAAATGTGCACCCAATGGCTTCGCCGTCCCCATATACGGTAACCGCTTGTGCTTCCTGCTGACCTTGCCAACCCCGTATTCTTCCCTGACCTTACCAGAGTCCCCTTCCTTCGCATTACTTACCTGCTCCTTCACCGCATCCGTGACTACCCCCACATCTGCCACGTACACCCCTTTCTTCAGTGGCTCACCCGCGCCCCCGTACCATCCTCCGTCCCTACCGCCACCCCTACTTGCTTTAAAACCTTCAGCGTGTTACCGTTTTGCAACGACAGGGGCTGCTCCGAAACCGTCCACCCTGCATCTCTCCTCTCTCCCGTAGATGTTGCTGGCACCTGCAATGACTGATGAACATCATTAGACCCCCCCGCTGTCCACCATGCGTCCTCCTCACGTATCTCCCCCTCCTCTACATTGTCCTCCTCATAATCCAACCGCTCCTGTTCTCTAACGTCCTCACTGTCACTGTCTTCCACCCCTTCCCCAAAACAAGCCCTCTTGATGAAGTCCTCCACCTGCACCGCCGGTGTGCGTGGTCGCTGCGGGGCTGCCTGAGGCCCCTCCCATTGCGTTGTGTGGCCAGGCCGCTTCGCCATATTCACCAGCCAACTGGTGGGCGCAACACCCAATCCAGTCTGGTACCGCCGTGCTATTGTCTTGGCCCGCACTGTCCCGCCAATGCGTCGAGGTTCAATCCAGCCAGCCGCACAGGGCCCCGCCTTCTCTTCTTCCCAGGGTGCCGAGCCCGTCACGAGCCCGCCTGGGTCCCGATCCTCTCTCCCGCTCCGCTCCCCCTGCAAAAATCCCAATGTATCGTTGAGCATGAGCCCTTTGCCGGGCCCCCTCCCCCCTGGGTTACCCCCTGCTTCCTCCCCTCCCCCAACCTCATCACTATCTGAACTGACTGTACCTGAGACCCACTGCCCTCCGCCTGCCTTCCTCACTCCCCCATAATTACGGGTCGGCGGGCGCACCCTAAGAGTAATTCCGTCCTCCTCTACCTCCTGCTCCGCTTCGTCACTCCATTCCAGGATATGACTCAGTTCCCTGCCCCGAGGAGAAGCCATCCCTTTACCCTCTCCTGCATCATTCCACTCCAAACCCTGGACCTGCTCCCCCTGCCCCACCTGGGCCCCCCACCCTCCCTTATCCTGCCCTAGTAAACCTTCCATATCCACTACTCCCTTCCTGACCAATCCCTGTGCTCTGCCCGGCCCTCCCTCCACCCTCGTCATGCCCCTCTCACTCCCTTTGCCCGGTATGAGCATCTTTTGCCCCGCCTTCCCGTGTGGCCTAGTTCCTACTTGGCTCACTAGTTTTAGGCCCCGGGCCGCCACTGCCGCACCTTCCCGTTCTGAGGGGCCTGCCTCCATTGACATGCCCTGTTCCGGCTGCCACGCCCCTGAGTGGCGCGGCCGCCGCCCCCGTGCTCCTTGTTCCATCGGAGCCGGGCCCGCCCCCATCCCGTCCCCGGCTCTCGATGGTTCCTGACATGCCGGCAGCCTCGCCCCCAAAGGGCGCGGCTGCCGCACACCGCCGCCAGCCACACGCCGGGCGGACGCCCCCGCCCCGGCCCCTCCCAACACCCGATCTCCTCACCTGTGGCGCCGGCCGCCCACGACTCCCACGAGGTAGCGAGCATGCCGCAACAGCGGCCGCCACCCCGCTCGCCGCGGTGGTCGAGCCCGGCGGGCGGCATCTTCCGGCAGCAAGTCGAGGCGCCCTGCCTCCCGCAGCAACTGCATGGCCTGTAGGACACGCCGGTCCATGCTTTCGACCTTCAACCACTCCGGATAGGGCCGCAACGAAACCGACGGGGATCACTACATTTTGAAATCAGGTAAGTAACCTTCTGAACTCTGCCCCTTCTATGTTTTTATCTCTCTAATATTATTGTTGTTTTGTTTTTTTGTTTTTTTAACTCCCGACCAAACATACCACTCGCCCTGTGGAAAAATCTGCCTCTCTAAAAAAAAAACTGCCTCTCTACCAAAATGTCACCAACAAAATGGTGGCAATACAAAATGCCGCCCTAATTTATACCATAGCCCCAGGCTACTAAACCCTGTACCCAAATAGCCCAAACAGCGCCCAAAAACGGCGCGAATGGGCTGTGCCATCTCCCGCAACATTCCCAGGGGGAGACTGCCAATATCGGCGGTCTCCCCCAAGACCCCTTTCCTAGTTTCACAACTGAACAAACAATGCCTTGATTTAGGTAAGCATTTATAGTTTATGTTAAATAACATCTTTTTATTAACAACTGTTTGGTATGGCTATGTCTACTTTGACTGTGTACTAAGGGCCTGATTTATACTTCTTCTGCGCCGCATTAGCGTCATTTTTGGACACAAAAGCAGCGCAAACGTACAAAATACAGTTGTATTTTGTACGTTTGCACCACTTTTGCGCCCAAAATGACGTTAATGCGGCGCAAAAAAGCTATAAATCATGGCTTAAGTTTTTCTCAGGCAACCTTTGAGTCGTACTCACAATCAGGGTCTAGCATGAGAATAAGGACCTTTGCAATTCTTTCTATTGCAGGACCTCGTTTTCAACTATCGTAAAATTAGCTATTATAAATTGGGGTAACAATTTCAGATAGCTTTCACTATTGGGTCACCTGTGAGGAAAATGTACATAGGTCATCTATTCACGTACAAAACACCAGCTAATTACAAATGCACCATGTCACATGATGCTAAAGTGCGACACGGTGAGGGTATTTTTTTTCATTTTAATTTGAAGGAACAAGGATTGATGCCCTCTTTAATGCCTGCAATCCGATGTTTTCTAGTGCCCCTCCCTTCAATATGCTTTTTCAGTTTTTATTGCTTTTGTCACCTGCATGCCTCTACTTTATTTTTTCTTTGATTTGATTTTCGTGGTAGTACTTTTTTTTCCCCAATGTTACATTTAAAAGTCTATGGCCAAGCGCACTGTATATGCAGCAACAAACATTTTGCTATGGATTAATGGCAGTTCTCATATTTGAGCGCACATACACTTAACTTTATTAAATATATACACTGTCCGTCTTTCGGTGTTAATGGTTTTGAGGTTATGTCGTTCTCAGATGACACCCAGATTGTGGTAACTTATTCAGATAATGTCTCTCCCACTGTAGATTGCTCTTGTGCATTCATTTTCTGTTGACACTACTTAGAAACACAACTGCCTCAAACGTAATAGTGACCAAAGCGTTATTGTTATTGTTTGGCAACCATGCATCCACCTGGTCCTCCTTATGGTGACCTCCGGAGCTGGGATCGACCCATATACCCTCCTCCTGCACCAAATATATAGGCAACCTCTCCAACTTTAATATCTCATTTCCTATTTAGATCAGTCATAGTGCTACTTTCAGCTTTACTGTGTTTAGGATTGACCTGGAGTAATTTTTAGCACGCCAGCATAACCTCATGTCATTTCTGGCATTTCTCGTTGCAGAAGTGACGTGTTGGCAGGGATTACCTCATTATGCCATGTTGCATAAACAAGTTGTCCATTTGGTTGCAAATCCTGTCACAGGCGCAGGGGGGACAAGCAGATACACTCAAATGCGAGCAGCAGTTGTTTAACACAGGCACTGCTAAAGTTAACTTAAAAATCCATTTTGAGCAGAGTGTTCACGTAATTATTAACCTTTTTAAAGTTTTTTTTTTTTTTTTTTTACAGACGAAGCCCCATAGTGATTGAGGCTACTGTAATCACAGAATCAACCTCTTCTTTCTGTCCTGAGGAATCCTCTCTGTTATTTGATCAGCTCTTGATCATTCATTTTTTGGATAGTACGGCTTAGGTGTAACTCAGCGAATTGTTTTCTGTTTTTCCCCGAGCAATTCCAACAAAATTGTTATTTTCAAAGTAATTTTTTACTGTGAGTAGCTCTCAATTTTGCTAGGTGGCATAATTGCATAGTTCCCGGAACTTCACACACTGAAGCATAACAAAAAGTTCCCCAAATTAAACAAATTACACCTGCATAATTTAAGTGTTGTCCAAATCAAGCGAAAACAGGCCCATGTGGGATTAGATAAAGCATGTCCGGTCAATGGACTTTTAGGATGGCGGAGGTCTGGGTTTTTAAATATTCCCTTTTTTCCCTTGTGTTTTTATAATTCTTTTTCCAGATTTGTCAATATATAATGATGTTTTGCTGTTTTTAGCCTAGACTGAAATTGGCCATTGATGTCATTGTAATGTATTTTTCACCTTCTAACTCTGCTAGTGATGATTTGTTACTCTGGAGGCAAGTGGAGGACCTTGATTTCATAGCAAATTTAGATTTGGCCCAAAAAGGAAGACGTTTTCCTTTTTGTCTCCTTCTTCCTCATGTACTTGCCCACTATTTGGTTTGTAGGTTTTTGTATGTGTGAATTGGTTGATGAATGTGTGTTCTGCAAATTTGAAAGATATTCTGCCTTCAGTTGTTTTTGTTTAAAGCAATGTATCTCCTTTTTTGATATTGCTTCTTTTCTGGTGGACTGTAAAGGGCAGGCTCATAGATGGATCCAAGCAATTTTGAGTAGATAATTGTGCGAACCATTCCTTGTGATGTTGCATATCTTTGTTGGGTGAGGAAGGTTCTTCAGCTAGCCATGTACTCTTTGTTCTCCATGCCTATTACTTTGCTTGCTATAGAGGCAACTAACGTTTTGAGAAGCGTGTCTGTTTGTGTAATTGTGTGTGCGTGTGTATTTGTATTTTTTTTGGTGACCATTTAGCCTTTGTTCTTTATACCTTGTTCTTTGTTTACCATGTTGGCACCACTAATTTGCCTAGAAAGTATGTGTGTATCATAAATGGCCATTTTCTCTGTGTTCTCCATTCCATCTTCTACACTTGCCTTATCCGTGAACATCATTTTGTGAAGCCAGTGTGTGTGTGTGTGTGTGTGTGTTGGTGTGGGTGTGTGTTTGCATGTGTGCGCATGTGTATGTGTGTGTATGATGTATGCAGGTAATTGTTCTCCATGTGGTTTGCTTGTAATGTATGCCATCACCATATTGTGAAGACAGTGTGTGTAATTAATTTATGCCAATTTTCAAGGCTTTTTCCTAAGTTCATTAATTGTTATGGCGCTTTAAGAGCCCTTGTTATTTTTGTTAATTTTATTTTATTCATATAATACTTTCTTGTTATATTTATTTGTGCTTGTGGCTTCTTGTAGTATTCTGCAGTACATAGTTGTTGTTTTAACTGATTTAATGGATTTTTGCCTGTATCCTGCAGGCCTTCTCTAGAGCTTCCATGGGCCCTAGGAAGACACCCAGCAATAATCTAATTCATTTTTGACCACCCATAGCCCCATTGAGACCTTCTCATTGGCCCTAGACAGACACCCGTATTTTTTTATTACTTGATTTTTGAACCCACTCCCCCCAAACTATCATAGGAGTCCCAATGGACTTGGAGGCACACCAGGTGTTTATTAATTATTTCATAGATTTGTACCTGGCCTTAACTATAATATTGGTACAATGGGCCCAGGTATGTTTTTATTAGTAATTAAATTGATTTCTCCCCATTCCCTCCTATCAAAACACATACATTTCACATGGTACCAGAGGAGACAGCAGCTTTTTAAAAACGAATCCCTGCAGTGCACACAATGACCTATTAATGGCTTCAGTATTACCTCCATAGCTCTAAGACCATCTTAAGGTCATCCTCATCACTGAAAAAGAGAATGCTTATGGATTTTGTTTTAAAAAAAACAGTGGTTTTGTATTGTCCTTTTGTTTAATCTATCCCAGTGTTTCACACCCAGTCCAGACACACAAGTGATGTTTCATTTTTATCATAAGAACTGTAGGAATGCTGAGCGGTAAGAATTTTGTGGACCCCTTACCCTCACATTTCAGAACTTCCCTCATAGATATATGTCAAAATGAGTGACTTTGAGCAGCTTTAATTAATGTATAACAGGGCAACACAGGGGGCCTGTTTCTAGAAGCATTCCTGCAATGCATGCAGATATCTTATTCTAAATATTCCACTAGCACAGTGTATCTATGACATTTCTATAATTTTGTTGTGTGTACCGTAGAATAATTTTAAATTGCTGTTTTCTTGTGTCTAAAAACCACATTCAAATATAATACTCAAAGATAACCTGGATATTCATGTTTCTTTCAATATTATACTAATATAAATTTTTTTAATTTACTTTTAAGGCCTTATGTTTGTTATCACATCCTTCACCTGCCACAACCTACACAGAACAGACAGAGAGTAGTGACTAGTAAGTATACAGTATGGTCTTTTGGGTTTGGGTCATACTCATCCCTCTATTTATAAGTGACAGGGTAGGTGTACAGATAGGGGCATATTTTTACTCCATTGGCACCAAATTTGTGTCATTTTTATGACGCAAGCTTGACACAAAACTAACTCCATATTTATATTTTGACGTTCAACACGCCAAATGTCAAAATATTGGAGCTTGCACCATTTTTTAGAAGCGTGGACCTACCTTGCTTCAATGAGTTGCAAGGTAGGAGTTCCCATCTACAAAATGGTGCTAACCTCATAGGCCCATATTTATCACCCTGTGCTAAAATGACGCACAGGTGGGAGGAGGGGCTAAATAATGGTGCAAAACTTGCTTTGCACCATTATTTAGCACCTGGGTCAGATCAGGCGTTAGGGGATCCATGGACCCATTTCATGGATAGACACCATGTCCCAGGAACACCCACACCCACACCAGAGGGACACCGGAGGATAGGGAACCCCATCCCAGGTAAGTAGGGTAAGTAGAGGTACGTATATGTTTTTAATTAAAGTGCCACCAGGGGCCCGACGTGGGGCCCCCTGCATGGCACAGGGTGCAATGGCCATACCCAGGGAACACTTGTCCCCTGTGCTGGCCATTGGGGTGGTGGGCATGACACTCCTGTCTTTTCTAAGACAGGAGTCATGTGGTATGGATTTTTTTGCATCAGAAAATTACGCTAAGCTGGTTAGAGGCATTTTTTTGCCTCTAATCAGCTTAACATGTTTTGGTGCAAAAACCCCATCACCTATACCTCCACCCCCACCTGTCTAACCTCATTTTTTTTAATGCTAGCCCAACCTTTGCACCAGCTTGCGCCATTCCATAAATATTACGCCAGGCAGACACACAGGAATGTTGTAAGCCGGTGCTACATTTTGTGATGCAAAACTGTGTTAGTGCTGTTTTGCATCAAAAAGTATAAATATGCTGCATAGTGTTCAACATCCCTATAATCACATTGGCCCTATATTCACCTATGTCATTAATTATTGTAAACCATAATTATTGCATGGCTGCTCTGGAGCTTGGCCTACCAACTGCACAGCACCTCCTCTCTCAGTTAAGGTGGCTAGAAACCTAGGAGTTCTTATTGATACAAACCTATCCCTCAAGCCCCAGATCTCAGCTGTAGTTAAAACTGCATGCTGTATCCTTAGGATGTTAATGACATTCCTTAAACTCCTGTCTTGGAGGGCCAGAAAACGGTGGTTTGTAAGTGTTCCTTATGATAAATTTACCATTTCTGTGTACCCTAAGCTTCAGCATTGGTATGGGATTACTATCATTTGTTGTTAGGCCTTGTGTTAACTTGTATAAAACACTAAATAAGTCTGTTTTACCTGTCAGCTACAGTTAGACAACTATTTCTAATGTGAACTGTGTGACCTACACCACAAATGATGTCAGGGAACATCGTAGCAGCAGCTATTAGACCCTCTACTATCCTTTCATTTGTTACAGGTGGGAACATCTGATTTTTTTATATCATGTATTTTCACAGCATCATCTCTATGTTTTGTGAAATGTTATTTGCATTTGCAGTGTGATTTTATTGTGTGATTTTATTGTGGTATATTGCTTACCTTTGAATATTTTTCCTGTACATTGATGCACTTGTGTACTTTAATTTGTAAAGTTTTATTTAACATTTCACATTTCACATTAGCCTTCTCTCTATCGGCTGGAAATGTTCCATCCTCAAAGACATTAGTTCATAATCTGATGGGAGGGATCATCCAGAAAGGCAACATCTGTGGCTGGAATGTAATGAGTTGAATTGCAAAGATGTAATAATTCCATGCATGGATCTATGCCTACCTTCATATGAACATATCAGCTCTATTCTTACTAAATTAAATGGGGATTTATTTCTCTTTTATTTTTTAAAGTGGTCTATAAAGTATTGTGACAGAAGTTTTTTACTGTATTCATTGTTTTTCATTTCGATCTTGCAGGTACGGGGACACTGATCCCAATGATAATGCTGAACCATCTATAAGTTATGGGCGTTGGGCAAGGGGGTGCTAGAGAGCCCGGCAGCTGCTGCTTTTGGCTGCTGTTGTTTAACAGGGCTCTGCCAGCTGACACACTTATCTGGCACTTATCAGGGGTCCCTGGGCCTGATCCTGCCAAAAGAATTGGGGCAAACACCCCTCATGCAGACAGGCAGCTGCAGGTATCACCATTTTAGTGAAATTACCTTCCCAGTAGCCACATCAATCATATGAAGGAGTGGGTGTATGAGCAGGAGGATCAGCTCAACCACCTGGAGGCCTAAACAGCAAATGCGGAGGATGCTCAATCAGCAGCGGGGGAACATCTTCTCTATATGGACAAAGTCCTCAAGGTCATTAAAGTCAAAATGAAGACGTAGAAGCACACTCTCAGTGCAACAATCTCTGCATCACTGGTAACCCGGAATCTACCGCAATCAACAGAATGGAGGACTTTGTCGAGAAAATGATGTGTTCTCACTTTAAGGCCTCTCCTCTCTGTCTGCTGTCTTCATTGTGGAACAGTCACATAAGTGTCTGGACCCCCGTTTCCCTCCCCAGGTGCCTCCATGGAACCCATATTTACTAGACTCTTCAACTACTGATCAAGATGTGATCCTCCGGCTCACCCGTGAGTAGTACTCTATTCAATACCAAGGGAACAACATCAACATCTACGCTGACTTTACACTAGCAGTGCAGGCAGCCCATTGTGAATTTATCCCAGCAAAAAGACTCCTCCAAAAGCTGGACATAATTTACTCTCTGCCATAATCTGCAAAGCTGCCTATACACCACGATGGCAAGCCACACTACTTCACTGATGCCAAAGCTGCACTGAAATTTTTCTTGCAAATCTTGTCCCAGAAGCTGGCTCCTTGGGCTTCCCCACCTCATCCAGAAAACAGCAGCCTCAGTGATCCTGAATGATTACCATGGAAGGAATCACATTATCTTGACCCTCTGGTGGCCCCCCACCTCGCCACTGATTGTCAACTGCTGCTGGTCTGTACTCTGATCCATCACCCGTGAGTGGAGTAGACATCTTCAATGTGCCTTCCCTTCTTGGGAGCACTGTGTCAGTACCTTAGGAGCCCATACCGACTTCACCCTGGGTGCTCTGCCACATTGGCTTTTGAATGGGTCATTCACCTCAAGGAATGTGGGTTGTGGGTCTACATGGGGGTGGATTGTGGGCTTTCAAGCTAGTTTTTGGGTTAAATTGGGCAGGGGTACTATAGTTTGGTGAGTAATCATTTCAGATATCCCCATAACATGTTTCCCCCCAGTACCACAGCACATTGCATCCTCACACTGCACAGCAAAAGGCCGGTCTTCATGCACACATGCCATGCACTTCAAGTGATTTTATAACCACTACCAGATGCCTGACATGGAACGTCCACAGGCTTAACAATCAGGGGATGACCAGGCTAGTTAATGCCTACCTTAACAGGCACCACATTGACATCTGCTTTCTCAAAGAGCTCCATCTGACTTCAGGGACCTCCTCCTGATTGCGAGGGGGGTGGTGTGTTGAGTTGCATGTGTCTCTCTACTCTAACTACGCCACAGGGACAACCATACTCCTTCATAAGAGGCTGCCCTGGCAGCTGTGGACACTCTGCGACGTATGTGGATGGCATGTCCTACTAGCTGGCACACTCTACAGGCACCCTGTTGTCCTAGCTTCAATTCATGGCCCCAGTACTGACAGCCAACAATTCTTCTCCTAAGTATTGCTCCTGATCACTGGCATAAGGATGGGTGCGGAATTCTGGAGGGCAATTTTAAAGTGGTACTTGATCACAATGTAGACCTCTCTGGAGCTCCTTGACCCCTGCATCCTCATGCTGCATATCAACTTCACACATTCATGAATGTCATTTGCCTCATTGACATCTGACTCACACATCTTGCACTAAAGGTAGATGCGTTTTGACGGTATTAGACGCATAGTCGTGCATAGATAGTTGGCTGCTCACTTGGGATGTCCTCACCTGAGCTGCCACTACTACACTTCTGCCACGCACTCAAACAGATCATTAGTCTGTTTTACTGGAGATCTCCCCACCACTGGCTACCGGCCTGGCCTCAGCTCCCACTGTCTGTTAGCGGGAGCACTGCAATTGTAAAATGGTGTTATTACCTACATTCTTGTATCTTTTCCTCAATTTGCCGATACCGCTGACCTCACATTTTGTCGTGGCACCTATGCCCCAACCTTGTGAGATGCTTACTCTGCCATTTCACCAGCGAGGCATAGGTGCCCCTGACATGACTTTATATTCACTGTGCACACAGGCACAATATATTCACATTTGGCTCTAACCCACACATCTCCATACCCACCCAGCGGTAGAGATAGATTAGGCAATCCCCAGCTCTTTGGTCACAGCTATCTACCAGCCCTACAAGCAACCAAGGGCAGAAGTTGACATGGTGGAGTGTGCCTGACTGGCGTGGTATGGCATGAGATGCCATGCACTGCTTCTTTGCATTTGTGCACCTTCTATTCCTCTTCCAAAAAAACCCAGGTTCCTGCTGCTGTAGGATGATGGTGCTGGACCATGAGCTCATAAGCATAGTCTTACTACATTTGCAGTTATATACCCCAGTAGTAAATTTCTCCCTCCGTTTGTGACCAACGACCTCCCCCTGTCCCACAACAGTAAATGTCCTTTTATGTCTTCAGCGTAGGGCCACATGCAGTGTGCTACATGCCACTTTTCCCTCCCCTCTATGCTCCACATTCTTGAACACATACAAACCCCTCCCTATGTAACCTTGTCACTCAACTGTATGCTGAGATGTAGGACAAGGCACCAGTGCACACCCCAGTGGCCCCCATTCCCTGATCCCTTGATATGGACTCACCCATCACTGATGCACAGTTGTCATACTGCTATGAACAACTAGTGGGTCGCTTACCCAACTATAGGTTTCATCTTATACACTTCAAGTTCCTCCACTGACTGTACCACACCCCAGTGCAGCTCCTCTGCATGGGACTTGCCGATGAGGACCGCTGTCAGCGCTGCACTGCTTTGTGGGCCACCTTCCTACATCTTGTCTAGGATTGCCCAAGAGTGGCAGGCTTCTGGTTCGAAGTATTTGTGAGCCTGTTTCAAATTACCAGTCACCCAACGATGCAGACACTGTTAGCAGGCCTTTTGGGATATGTAAAGGATGTTCACCTTGAGTTCTGGTGCCTTGCATTTGCTTTTGACTAAACATCGGGTGGCGATACACTGGGGGGCGACGGGAGGCAACAAAAGTTTAGACTTGGCTTCTAGACATAGCATATTGCCAGGAACAGCTGTCTACATATTGGGAATTCATGCTGCTCATATCCCCCCCAAAAGACAGATGGGAAGCATTGTTGACATATCTAAGACAGAGAGATATGCCACCGGCTGCCTCTACTGGGATCATGTAGGGTGATGTCATATCCAACTCGCCTGATGATGCTATTGGTCCACCTGGTGACCTGGACTCTGCCCCCCCTCACACACCTGAAATTGTGTGCCTTGGAGCTACTGGAGTAGCTAGACATTTGTTCAATTATGTGTTTCTTGTAGGGGTGCTAGCATATGGTTCAACTATGTAATGTAATGCATTCACTGCTTGTTTGACTACTTCTCTGCTAGGGTGATGATGCTATGCCTGATCGAACAATTTCAATAATTCTCTTCTGTGCCTTGTGCTCTTTCCCTCCTCCCCTAGCCCCCTACACTTTTTTTTCTCTTGGCAGTCCTCCTGCCTGATGTTATTTTGACCAAATGTCAGAAAGAACAGTTTAAAATTAAAACAGTGGGTGGTGGGCAATCCAAGGAGAACATTCAGACTTCCTCTAGGCAGCTAGCTTGGCTCCAGTACTGTCCAGGAAGAAGAGAAAATGTTTGGGAAAAGTCAGTCCTCCTCCAAGCAGCTAGCTTGGTGTCTAGCACTACCCAAGAAGAAAAGCAACAGTTGGAGCAGGAAATAGCTGAGGGGGAAGAGTAAAGGGATGAAGTGGAGAACATTGTTGGTGCCATTCAGAAAATCTAGGATAATACCGCTTCAGATAAGAGCAGCAGACATCCTCCAAGATCAATTGAGATGACTGCCAATTTCGAGCCAGTAGCTAAGCAGGCAATGATTTTTCTTCCCTTTGTTAAAGACACCTGCACAGAGCCCTCAACCTAAAGGTACTTCTGTACACACCCCTCTCATGCAAGTGTATCTATGGTCTTTTCTCAAATATCTAAGGGAGTAAACACCTCTGGTGAATAACAGTAGCCCTTTTATAATTCTCCTCTCTCCAACCTTGCAGATGGGAACCATTTTCATAATGGACAACCTGCTTACCACATCAGATAGCCATGCATGAATGGTGAGTTGACAGAGCCAAATTCTGTTCTCTAGGAGGAACATTTTTCCAACAGTAATTCACTGTGCCACGGATCTTCTTGCAAGAGAAGCAAATCTTTGTGAAATTGTGGCCCATCTTTAATGACTCCCTTAGATTATTCACATTTAGACCTGGGTCTTGGATAATGTTGTAAAATATCACTAATACATGGCAAAGATGCACTGTTATCATCTTTGTAGTTTGTGAAATTACACAAGAAGAGTAATTCTGTGTTTAACTCTATTTTCTTAGTGAAAAAATGTCCTTTCACATCCAAAATGGATGGAAGGATGCATTCAGCTCTAGGAAATAGCGCTAAATGCAACAGAATGCCAAAAGGAGCTACCTAAGCTTGCTAAATGTGATCTTGGGTTAGGATTTTCCTTTAACTTCTGTCATTTAGCACTAGTTTTGTAGAGCAAAAGTCACCCTTACTTCCAAAAATGAATGCGACGATGCATTTTACACTAAGAAAATAGCGCACTGCACAACACTTCAAGCAGCTGTTCGTATTCAGTTAAATTTGCTCTTGGGGAGTATTTTTTTTCTAATTACCCTTAATTATGTACACATGTATAATCATGTTATTAGCGTTATTCTGTGGCAAAAAATAACACAAAATTGTTGAAATTACACAATTACTCTGGTATAATTGAAATTTCACCCGGGACTTATAAGAGATTATGCAGTGAGTTGTATATACTTGACAAACCTGTGCCTTCACCAAGGAAACTGTAGCCAAGTTTGGAAGTTATCCTTCAGTTCCAGAAGGTAACATGTGACCTGGAAAGAATACAAGGTTAGTAAAAATTCATTCTAATTTTTTAGGATTTGTGACTTTAATATAAGCAAACATAAATGCAAACTACTGAATACTGACAGAGTGTACCAATTCTTTGAAATACATGGAATTCCACTGCAATTAGAAAGCCCTGCCCTATATGGCTCTTTCTGGACTTGATAGTCAGGCCTGGCTGTTGCCGTCCCTAAAGCACTTCCTGGAGGTGAAAGAGGTGGTCCAGCTAGCTGCTATTGAAGATAGCTCTGTCATCCAGATAGGCCTCCAACACAGCAAGGACTTGGTTCGCCCACTCCTGGAAGGTGGCAGGAGTGTTGTTCAATCCAAATGGCATCACTCTAAACTAATAGTGTCCCTCTGGGGAGGAGAAGGCTGACCTCTCATTGGCTTCTTCTGTTAGGATGATCCACCAGTTTCCTGTCAGACATCAGTCTTGGTTACAGAATTTAGCCCTCCATAATCCACACAGAACCTCAGTTCAGGTGTGGTGTCCGGTGGGGCAGCTTTTGGTACCAGAACCACAGGGTTGGACCAGGGACAACTGGAGGGTTCTGTATACCCCAACTTCAGCATCTTAGAGACTTAGCTCTCATTCAACTGGTGGGTTCTATCACCCCCAACTCCAGCATCTTAGAGATGTAGCTTTTATCTGACAACTGATTTGTTCTTAACTGGGAGGCTGTACCCTGTGCCCAAATCATGGGAACACAGGTAGGTAATACCAAGAGTATGGGAGAAAAGAAAAGAGTACTGTTCCAAAAATTGGTGACAATCCCTTTGCTGTTCAGGGTCAGAGTGGAGAAAAGGATTACTCCTACAGATTCATCCTTCTTCTTGGAGACTAAGAGATCATGAAGAGGTTCACTCTCCTTTTCCTCATGTAAATCAGTCACCAGCAGTATGGTGACCTCAGACCTCTCAAAGTATTATATGAGGTGATTGACATGAAGAAACTGGTAGGTTTGCCTGGGGGTCTTAAGGTCCAACACATAAGTGGCCATACCTTTCTTTTCAATCACCCCAAATGGCCCTGTCCAGTTTGGTCATACCACTCTTTCATCACAGCTCAGCTGGATTCTAAGTTGTCACAATCTTTTCACAAATTAGCCATTTGGCTTTGGAAGGCCAGCCAGCAGCTCACTACATCCTGGGAAACTTTCTTGGAGCTTGCTCCCACTCCTCCGTCACAAAAGCAAGAAGTCCTCCAACAAGGTGCCCATAAAGAAGCTCAAAAGGGCTGAGGCTCACTCCCCTCTGTGCAAAAACAGTGCAACAAGATATTCTTTTTCCCTCAGGCCCTCAGGAAGACTTGTAATTATGACTTTCAGGACCTTATTGAATCATTCAACAACCCCAGTGAAGAACTTCCGTAAGTTACTCCACACCCTTTCCACATGGACTGCATGTATGTAGGCAGGAAGTTGGTGCCCCTGCCAGACACCACGCCCTTGGAGAAACCCACCCAGGGAACCATCCGGACTAGGGTCCTTGCCATTTGTCCTGGCAGGGGAATCTCATAAGTCAGCTCCAGTAGAAAGGCTCTGTAGCATTGGGGGACAATGAAGGAACTTAGGCTCACTGTAAAGGGGGTTGTCCTCCCAATAAATGCAGTAGTTCCCAGAGATATCACCTGCTGCTTTAGCTTCAGCCTGTTTCCTCATGCCCTCAAGGGCTGAGTCCTACAAAATGCCTCCTTGGTGGGTCCTCCTTTCACATGCCATTTATTAGGTGTAGGCAGGTCACCAAGTGGAGCAGTGTCCTCATCAGTGGACTCTGGGGTGGCCACCACAGGTGCCCCATCTGTCTCACTGGGGTTCACTCAGGGGCTGCTTTCCCACTCCCTCTGCCTTTTCCCTTTTTAGCAGCCAGCTGGGCCATTGTTCAAAGCTCTAGCCCTTCTTAACTCCCTTCCCGGGCAGTGAGGGACCCTGTGGTAACACTGATCCAATCAGGTAACCCCAACATCTCCACATGAGTCTTGAGTTTTGCTTCCTTGCACACAGAGGAATCAAGATCAATACCTAGCAAACAGTCCCCAAGCCTGGCAGTGCTTACAGCAGCCTGCAGAAGTCCTGACCGCCCCCCACTCAAATGAAACAAGGGTCACTGGATAGTGACCCTCCCTGTTGTCAGCCACCATAACTTGGTGGAATGCATTAGGAATCACCTTCTCTGAGGACACCAGCTGACTCCCTACCACAGTCATACTGGCACCTGTGTCCCTCAGGCCCTCAACACCTTTCCCTTTGATGGAGACCCATTGCCTATAGTGGGTAGTATTTGATGGTACATTGATCTTAGGAACCACCTCGCAGTCACCCAGGGACACTAGGGTAATCCCACTAAACCCCCCGTTATATGGGAAAAACTCCTCCCCCAGGCCTTTGATAGCCACCACTGGGTTCTGTTCTTACTTTCAGTGGGAGGGTGTGCTCTTTTTAGACACTTGGACTCCACCAAGTAGTGTCCATACTAGTGCCCCTACTCTCTGCCCACATAGCACGTAGGCAGTTTGGGCTGCTGACTTTTGTCAGGATACTTTTGTTTCTGGTTGTCAGATTGGGAATGAAAGCCAGACCCTCTCCTATGTCAACAGTTTTGGGAGCCTTTAGAGAACTCCTTCTTTTTCTCTCTCCCCCTCTTCCTTCTGTTGGGCACCTGGACCACCCTTTTGGGAGTCCCCCAGATGCCTTTTTGGACTCTCTGGTGCTGACTCAAATGTCCGCCTCCTCAGCTAGCTTCCTGGAGTCAGTCAGCTTTCTTTCCATCAGAGGTTGGTGCAGCTCTAGAAAACAATTATCAAGCATATGTTCCTTCAAAAACAAGTTGTACAGCCCTTCAAAATCATCAACCTTGCTGCCCCTCTCCCAGTCCTGAAGAGCCTTACCAGCACAGTCCATGAAAACCACCCATGTTTATGTTGAGAGTTAGTGATTAACACTGAACCATTCATTGCCCATACTTCTCAGGTGCCTACCCAACCTTACTGACTAAAATGGTCTTCATGGCAGTGTTATTGGTTTGGTCCTCCACCTCTAGTATAAGGAGTGTGTACCTTCCCACTGTGGGTATGTACCACCAAAGACTGCGCCCCAGAACTCTTCTGGTACCCTGTGCACTTTTAAAGCCACTTCATAGGCTGGTAACCATTAATCTATGTCACCCCCACACTGTAACTGGGCAACATATCTTTTGGGATGTAGTACTTTGACTAATGTGCAGACAATGCAGGTATGCTGCCACCATTACTGATGTTCCTGGATCCCTCAATAGGGCTCTGATATCCAGCTATGCCAGGCTCAATTCCTGAGCAAACATAACTTTCTTTTTCTCCATAGCCAATCTATTTGCCTCCGTCTCTTTTTCCGAGTTGAGCTTAGCCAGCTCCAATTTTAATTTCCTCTCCTCCCTCCTGTTCTCCAGCTCCTCTGGGGACAGGCCTTTGGATGGCATGCTGCTCTCTTCCTTAGAAGGGGCCCTCAGTCCTAGGAGTAAGTTGCTTTCCTCTCCTGCAGACAGCAAACCAAGGTCTCCTCCTAGGCCCTTTTCCAAATCATCCTCCACATCCAGCTCTTCCTCAGCCTCATTCTCTCTGTGGTCTCATTCAGTGTAGCATGGGCTTCTAACTAGGCTCTCTCAGTTCAACCATCTTGGTGCTGCTTTTACAGGAAGCCCGAAATCCTTGCAGAAATGCTTCAGATGGGCTGCAGTGTAACCCTCAAGTTTGGCAAGGTCAAACTCCATTCTAGCAGGTGCAGATGCAGAACCTCCAACCAGAGACATAATTTAGAGTAAAAAGCAAAAATTCCAACCAGGGAGAACTGAAAAATTTAAAATGTCAATTGAAGAGAGTAGGAAAATTAAAAAATTGGCAATAGGAATCAGAGACAATTGATCCGAATTGATCTAGATGTGATTAATAGTATACACTGATTTACTATATGGTATTGTACAATTACAAGACCTATCCTCATCGCTGATCACCAATGTTAGAAATTGGTTCTGTAGTCGGCAGAGGCATGTACCATGTCCAAGTAGGGACCACTAGTCTAGTCAGGGTAAATCAGATACACTCGCTAAATGAAGCAGTTCTCACCCTCTGGTAGTGTTTAACAGCACTTGAGGTGATACATCGATTTTTGAAGGAATTAGATGCAGAACCCACTTCTGCGGCCCAGGACTGGAGAGGGAGCACCTCAAGCAATGGTAGCACTCATAGATGGCACAGTCCAGCAGGACCAGGAGAGTTACAAGCAATCTTTGATGTCCCTGAGACGGCAGAAGAATAGGGGATAATCCAGTACGCCCTTGAAGATTCTCTGGTCAGCATGATTAGTCCAGTCCTTATCCTCAGCAGGGCAGATATCAGCAGGCAGCAGAGTGGCTCAGCAATGCAGAGAAGAGGCCCTTTGGAATAGTAAGAGTGATAGTCCTTACAGCCCAGCAGTATTTACTCCAGCAGAGTTCTTCCTAAGTCCAGTAGTGACCTGGTTTCAGGGGGTCAGAGATCTAGGACTTATATCCAAAATTGCCTTTGATTTGGGGGAATACTTCAAAGGATCTCTCTGAGGTGCACAGGTCCCCCTTTCAGCCCAGCCCTGGCTCCAGACTTTGAATGCGGGGGGGGGTTATCAGCCTTCATGTGGGGCTCAGGCCACCACCCTTTGAAGTGTAAGAGTCCCTCCCATCCTCCCTGCCTAGAAAGACCCATTAGCATGCAGATAAATGCAGATATAGTTAAGTATTCTGTGCTGTGGCAGTCTGGATGTAATGTGTAAATGTGGCTGTCACCCAGCCCACACCATGTGTGTGTGGAGACAGGCAGATAGACACACAGAGCAATAAGAGCAGAAAAATGACACTACCAGTAAAGAGGATTTATCATTACCATTCCAAAAATATGAAAGAGGATGCAGCTACTCCTTTCTGATCCGGAATTACAGCTTAAAAGTTTATTAAGGAATTCCCAATGCTGGAATTACAGTAATGAAAAACGACTTTGGGAGTTTTTCATTCCCAGGACAGTGTAAAACTTAAAAGTGCATATCCTGCCTTTTACTTGCATAGTATGCTGTTCTATGGGCTACCTAGGGCCTACTTTAGGGTGACATATATAAGAAAAGGGGAGTTTAAGGCTTGGCAATAGGTTTTAAATGCCAAGTCAAAGTGGCAAGCCTGGGACATGTTTACCGGACTGCTTAAGTGGGTGGCACAATCAGTGCTGCAAGCCTACCAGTAGCATTTAATTTACAGGCCCTGGGTATAGGGGATAACACTTTAAGAGGAGCTTACAAGTAAATTAAATATGCCAATTGTGGATGCACCAATGTTACCATGCATAGGGGGAGAAATACATGCCCTTTAGCACTTTAGCACTGGTTTGCAGTAATAAAGTGCTTAGGTCCAGATGTACAAGGCCCTAGCGCCACCGGAGCATCACTTTTTCTTTTTGTATTTGTTCAAGAAGGTGTCTCTTCCTACACAAAAACAATCTCCTCCACAAAACAGCCATCCTTGTACCATGATGCAAGGGAGGCTGCGTTGGTGGTCAGCAGCAATGTTACCGCAGGGGGAAACACAGGGGTGCGCCGTATTGTTGTTAACATGGCACATCCCTGCATTTTGAAAATGACAGAGTGCAGTGCTGTCAATTTTGGCACAGTGTCGCACTCCATCATTTTCTTGTAAATTTGGGTCCTAAAGTCCTAAGTCCAACAAAAAGATACAGCTAAAAACAGGAGGCGAATGGCAAAATGTCTGGGATAAGAACACTCTTAGTATGCTCGGTCTAAAACTCCCTATTGGCTTCCATGAGTTAGAGGCAGATCCTTTTTCTCTCAGAAAGAAATCACGTGTATTACTCTTATTCCTAGCTTAAGGTGTAAAATGTATTTGTTCTGCTTTAGTACCACCTCAAGACACAGTTAATCACACTGTGGACAGAGATGGCTGTTAATTCATTTGCCCATTACCATAACACCTACTATGTCAGAAATCCTCTGCCTACATCTCTGACAATGTTTGCATTTTTAAAAGTTCTTTTTAAATTCTCTTGTCATAACATGTCTCTCTCTCACTGAAGGAAGTTGTCTCTGTATATACTATCTCAAAGTGAGAGATAGTGTGCAGAGTCCTAGGGTTCCCCTTAGAGGTCGATAGTGGCAAAATGTGATAATACTAATGCTCTATTTTGTGGTACTGTGGTTGAGCAGTAGGCTTATCAGAGGGTAGTGTTAAGCATTTGTTGTACACACACAGGCAATAAATGAGAACACACACTCAAAGACTTAACTACAGGACAATAGGTTTTTATATCGAAAAATATTATTTTCTTAATTTATTTCAAAACCACAAGATTCTGAATTTAGGTAAGTACATAAATTGTAAGCTACTTCACACAGGTAAGTATGGAACTTTGAATTAAAACAGTAATGTACACAGTTTTGGTAAAAATGTCAATAAGCTATTTTAAAAGTGGACACTACAAAAATCAACATTTCCTGTGGGAGGTAAGTAATAGTTTCTCAGGTAAGTAAATCACTTACAAGTTCAGTTTCCTGGGCATAGGCAGCCCACCATTGGGGGTTCAAGTCAACCCCAAACACCCTGCACCAGCAACACAGGGCCGGTCAGGTGCAGAGTTCAAAGTAGGGACCAAATAGTATAGGCACCTATGGAGAACAGGGGTGCATCGGTTCCAGTCTGCTAGCAGGTAAGTACCTGCGTCCTCGGGGAGCAGGCCAGGGGGGTTTTGTAGAGCACTGGGGAGGGGACACACAGGCTCACAAAATACACCCTTAGCGGCTCAGGGGCAGCTGTGTGCACTGTGCAAAGAAGGTGTCAGGTTTTGTGTTGAAAGCAACAGAGGGACCTGGGGTCACTCTGGAAATGCAGGCAGGGCACAGGGGGCTTCTCGGGCCAGCCACCGACTGGGCTAGGATGAGGGCCACCTGCTGGTCATTCCTGCACTAATGGTTGGTTCCTCTTGGTCCTGGGGGCAGCAGGTGCAGTGCTTGTCCAGGCGCTGGGTTCCTTTGTTACCGGGCAGTCGCGGCCAGGGGGAGCCTCTGGATCCTCTCTGCAGGCCTCACTGTGGGGGTGCAGGGAGGTTGCCTCAGGGTGTCCACGTCATTGGAGTCGCCTGGGTGTCCTCTCTGTGGTGTTGGTTCTCCTGAACTCGAGCAAGGGGCGTTGGGTGCAGAGTGTGAAGACTCATGCTTCTGGAGTGAGGCGAGAATCTCTTTAAAGTTGGTTTCTTGGTTGCTGTTTTTGGAAAGAGCCGCTGTCCTCTGGAGCTTCTTGGTCCCTTAGGTGTAGGTCAGTCCTCTGAGCCCTCAGAGATCGCTGGTCCTGCTGGATGTGTCACTGTGCATGTTCTTTGAGTCTGGAGGCAGGCCGGTAAGGCTGGGGCCAAGTCATTTGTTGTCTCCGTCGTCTTTGCTGGGCTTTCAGGTCAGCAGTCATTCTTCTTTCTTCAGGTTGCAGGAATCTGATTTCCTGAGTTCAGGGTCACCCCTAAATACTCAATTTAGGGGTGTGTTTAGGTCTGGGGGGCAGTAGCCAATGGCTACTGTCCTGGAGGGTGGCTACACCTTCTTTTTGCCTCCTCCCTGAGGGGAGGGGGGGAACATCCCTAATCCTATTGGGGGAATCCTCCAAAACAAGAGGATTCCAAAACAAGATAGAGGATTTCTTAAGGCAGGGGTCACCTCACCTCACGACACCTTAGGGGCTGTCCTGACTGGTAGGTGACTCCTCCTTCTTGTTCTCATCATCTCCTCTGGACTTGCTGCCAAAAGTGGGTGCTGTGTCGGGAGAGGCGGGCATCTCCACTAGCCCTGGGGTGCTGTAACACCAGGCGTGACCTTTGAGGCTCACCGCCAGATGTTACAGTTCCTGCAGGGGGAGGTGAGAAGCACCTCCACCCAGTGCAGACTTTGTTCATGGCCACAGAGTGCCAAAGGCACTCACCCCATGTGGCCAGAAACCCGTCTGGATGTGGCAGGCTGGCAGGAACTGGTCAGCCTAACACTGGCATTTGGACTGGTATATAGAGGGCATCTCTAAGAGTCCCTCTTTATGAATTTTTCAATAAATCCCATACTGGCATCAGTATGCATCTATTGTGCTGAGAAGTTTGATACCAAACTTCCCAGAATTCAGGGTAGCCATTATGGAACTGTGGAGTTTGTGTTTGACCAACTCACAGACCATATACTCTTTATGGCTACCCTGTACTTACAATGTCTATGATTTGTCTTAGACACTGTAGGGGCATATTGCTCATGCAACTATGCCCTCACCTGTGGTATAGTGCACCGGGCCTTAGGGCTGTACGGCCTACTAGAGAGGTGACTTACCTATGTCACAGGAAGTGGGTTGTGGACATGGCACTCTGTGGTTAGTGCCATGTCGACTTAGTAATTTTCTCCCCACCAGCACACACAAGCTGTGAGGCAGTGTGCATATACTGAGTGAAGGGTCCCCAGGGTGGCATAATACATGCTGCAGCCCTTAGAGACTTTCCCTGGCCACAGGGCCCTTGGTACCAGGGGTAACAATTACAAGGCACTTATCTCTGTTCCAGGGCTGTGCCAATTGTGGGGACAAAGGTACAGTTTAGGGAAAGAACACTGGTGCTTTCAGTCATAACTAGCATCAACAAATGGCAAAAAGTAAGGGGGTAACCATGCCATGAGAGGCATTTTTCTACTCTCAGTCTCTCTAAATATTTCTCTCCTCTCTGTTTCTCTCACTCTCACTCTCCCCCTCTGACTTTCACTTTCCCAATTTCAGCCTCTCTTTTTATCTCTGTCCCATCACTCTCATTCTCAAACAATTCTGGCCTTTGCATAAGGAAAACATGTGTTTCCATGATTTATTAGAGTAAATTGGTGTACAAAGCTCCACTCTCATCTCGGACAGTTCTGGCCTACACATAAGACAAGCATTTGCAATGCACCTGGTCTTGCATTTGTGAGAGTTAGAGCTATTGGCATTATACATTATGATGGTTTTTACCTATGTGCTTTGTTTTGTAGTGTAGTGGGTGTATGGAGGGAGGGACAAGGAAGGCAGTTGAAAAGTGGACGCTATTTAAATTGTTATATATAAGTATTCACTAAACATGTATTTCTCAGTCTACATGTGTATATCGCTTGGATGGTAAATTTATGTGTGACAAGGACCTCCCACCCTTACCAGTGTTTCTCAGTCCACACCGTGGCATGTGATGACACATATGGCGCATGGGGTGTGTCCTAAGCCTCTTGCTGGCTATGTGTGGCAAGAATCTCCCATTACAGACTGCAGGCTTTTTTTTTCAAAGATCGATACAACAAACACCTTAACTCACCCTCAATATTCATTTCACACCCATTTCAGTACAGCACACAGCATAACAACAATGCTGAGATTGATTTAACCCCTGTCTGACATTCTTTTAAACTCATTAATTGATGTGTTTTATACTTTTTGAGGTTTTATGTCTTTTTTATCTCTCCTTCAAGTGATAAATTTTGCAGCTGCAGGGCTGCATGGTTATATTCACTACAGCATTTTCTAAACCATAATTGTCAGAGTCCTGTTATACATAGATTTCCCAGGCCATAATTCATGGGTTTTGATATAAATCTGTAGTTATACAACCAACTGGGAAACTAAAATAAAATGTTGTGTGGAAAGTTAAAACTCTGGTAACAAGCATGCTAGGATTCTCTAATGCACAGTGAGCAAGACAAGCATAAAAACGATGGCATGTTTTGCAATTATGTCAAACAATTTGTATTTTGAGGGACAGCTCTGCAAAGAATCCACAAATTTAAAGAAGCAGAATGAGTGCAAGTGTTCTGGCATATGAGACATAACACTGAATAGATTTTACAGAATGTGAGCATTTTCAGAAAGATAATATCTTGAGGGTTTTAGTTTTTAATTTATCTAATGTAGTGTTGACACATCTGTAACACAGTGGACCAAATGAGGACCTGCCTAAAACATCAGAACCTTTATGACAGAGCCAGAAAATAATTCTGTCAACTGAGTACCCCCTTTTGTGATGTAACCACAAAAAAAGGCAGCCTGAAGGGTGTTCGTGCAAACACAAAGGGACAGGCAAAGAAAACAATGTATGTATATATATATATATATATATATATATATATATATATATATATATATATATATATATATACATGTTACAGGGACATAATAGTTAGTCTCACATTTTAAATGTACGCAACCATAGAAATTCACCAGTTATAGTTAGAGTTACCTCAAGTAACTATAACTTGTGCCCCCGACATGCAGAGTTTTTTCATCAAAAAATGTTACTGCAAATATTACATTGATATTATCAATCATATTAGCAAAGATGTTATGAGTGCCATGATTTGTGGGGTAATTACCAGTGAATGACGAGAGAGTGAGTTATAGTTGCCTTAGGGCACAAGTTATAGTTACTTGAGGCAACTCTAACGATAACTGGTGAATTTCTATGGTTTTGTACGTTTATAATGTGAGCCTAGCTATACCATCACTGTAACCTTTGTTTTATTTAAGTGAATTTCTTTTTTTAATTCTATTTCCTAACTATAACATCCCTGTAACCTTCATTTTTTCAGTGAATTTCTATGGTTCATTTAGCATATAGTAATTTTTATTACTATATATTAATCCATGCCCTGAGGCCAACCCCGTATAACCACTCAACCTTGCGGAGGTTGCCCCCAAGAACTGGTCTGCAGCCAGACCCTTCCGCAAACCACCCGAACCACACAGCCCCATGCTGTACACAGCCATTTGGCAGTGCTCAGCATAATTTTGTCGCAGCCTTTGTGGGTGTCAGAGTAGGTGTGAGAGGATGTATCAGGGTTGAGAGTGGCAGTAAGAGTATGTGTCTCGGTGTGAGAGTGTGCTCATCAATGTTTTAGTGTGTGTGTCAATGTGTGCATCGGTCTGTGAGTGGGTGTAGGAGGCTGTCAGTGGGTATGTGAGTGTGTGTGTGAGAGTCTAAGTTGGTCTGTGAGTGGGTGTGGGAGGGTCTGACTGGAGCTGTGAGTTGGTGCACAAGGTTCTGAGTGGGTCTGTGAGTGGGTGCGGAAGTGTCTGAGTGGTTGTATGAGTTGAAGAAATTGATTGAAAGAGTTTATTTTATTTGAATGTATTTATAGAGTGCATGGCTACTTGGGGCCTCCCAGTGATGATACGGTTCCCAAAAGACCAACGAAGGGGTTAAACTCTAAATAACCAGGTTCTGCAGAAGGAGAGTTCTTCGCTGTTCAGATGGAGCTCTGAAGGGAAAGAGTTCCAAATTTGGTTCCTAAGTAGGACATGGACATACCACCCCACCTGACTCTCTTCACCGAAGGGAGCCCGGCCCAAGCGGCTGTTGAGGATCTGGGAGACCTGAGAGGCGAATAAAAGGAGGCGATATATCCTAATGAGGCAGGCCCTCTACTGTGTAGTGCTCTGTGAATGAAGTACAGAGATTTTAACCTTATCCGTTGTTCCACCTCAAGCAAGTGGAGGAGGGAAATAGAGGATATGGTGGATTGATGTTTAGGAATATTGAAGAGGAGCTGAGCAGCGGCATTCTGAACCACCTCTAGTCTTTTAACCACATACTTGGGAGAGCTGAGGTAAAGAGCGTTACCATAGTCCAGACGCGAGATGTTCAGGGCTTGGACTGTGAGCTTTTTGGCAAAGAATGGGAGGACTTTAAAAACTTTCCTTAACAGTCTGAGAAGACTAAAACCGGTGGTTGCAGTCATTTTTGATTGCTGATCCATGGTGAGCCGGGAGTCAACCCAAACTCCTAGGCTCTTTATATTATCTTTAGGAGGAGGCAGAGCTTTCAGACATTCCAGGATAAGTGCATGAGGATCCTGTAGGATGTAGCTCCCTAACAATCTAAGGTGGTTATTACAACCTCGGCGCTCTTTTTGAAAGACCGCCGAGGGACCGCCGTGCAGAAGACCGGCAGTGCAGGCGGTTTTCCGTTCGGCGAATTATGACTGCTGGCAGCCCTCCGTCCTTTTTCGAATGGAGAGCCGCCAGCAGCCATACTGGCGGTCGGCGGGGAAGTAGAGGTTGTTCCACCTCCACCGCCCGTCATCAGAACACCGCCCGCCAAATCACATTCCCTGATTCGGTGTGGCGGTGTTCTGGTTATGGGTTGCTGGCAGTGGAGCAGCCCCCATGGATCCCGTCCCCTCCCGGAGGATCAACGGACCAGGTAAGTTGATCATCCGTTAGGGGAGGGGCTGGGGGGGTGTTGTGTGTTGTGTGCGTGCATGGAGGTGTGCGTGTGAGTATGTAGAGGGTGTGTGTGAGTGCGTGAATGCATGCGGGGGTGTAGTGTGTTGGGAAATGTGTGCGTGTCTGTATGTATGTATGTCTGTATGGATGTGTGCGTGTATGACTGAGTGTGTCTGTTGGCATGTTTGTTGGTATGTGTGCGGGTATGTGTGTTGGTGGCGTATGCATGCGTGTACGGTGTGTGTCTGTGTAGCAATGTTGGGGGTAGGGGTAGGGAGGGGAGTCCTGCCACCTTTGGGGAGTTGCAGCTGGGTGGGGAGTGTGGGGGGAGGACTCAGGGTGGGGGCGGTGGGTGGGGGAGACCCCTATCAGTGCCAGGGAAGGAATTCCCTGGCACTGATAGTGCTTACCGCCATGGATTTCATGGCGGTTCCCAACCCCATAGAATCCATGATGGTCAGCCAGGTCATGATACCGCTGGCGGTCTTGTGACGACCCCCAGGCTGGAGACCCAAGTGTCCAGCCCAGCGGTCGTCTCCGCCCCGGCGGTAGGAACGGAGAAGTGGCGGATGACCATGGCGATAACCGCCATGGTCATAATTCCATATTTTTTTCTGCAAGCCTGTTGGGGGTAATACCTCCACTTCTCTGCCAACCGACAGGGTCATAATGAGGGCCTAAGTTTGCAATCAGACATCCATTTGGTCACAGCTTGAAGACAAGGGGTCAGTGAGGGGTGATCAATGTTAGAATTGGTAGAAAAGGAGAAGACCAATTGAGTATCGTCAGCACAGGACACCAACGACAGACCATATGGTTTTATAATCTCTGCTAACGGGTACATATAGAGATTGAACATTGTGGAACTCAGGGAGGGGCCCTGGGCACCCCACAGTTAAGGGAGACACAGTTAAAGAGGAACGAGTGATCAAGAACTTGAAAGGTCCTGTTCTCCAAAAAGAAGGAGACCCATTTCAAAGAACTGCCAGTGATCCCTGCGTCCTCCATTCTTTGAATCAGAATGGAGTGATCAACCATATCAAAGGCTGGACTGAAATGGAGCAAGATATTAACTGCTGAACCCCCTCGATCGAGGTGGCTTCTGACCTCTTCCGTGACAGTAATCAATGCTATGTCAGTGCTGTGTTGAGGCCTGAACCCGATTTGAGTAGGGCTTTAGGAAGTTGTGATCCTTAAGAAAGCCTGTGAGATGACTAGTTACATGTTTTTCAATTAATTTGGACACAGCCGGCAGCAGGGAAATCGGCCTGTAATTATTGAGAAGAGCCGCATCCATAGTTAGCGAGGAGTTCTGAAGGTTAGCCAAGACCGGAACAATGACTGCTTAGCCCAGGGTCAGGATGTGTGGAGGTGCTGGGTCCAATGGAGAACCCGACTTTGGAAAATGAAGAAGATTAGTGACCGAATCTTGTGTGAGGGGAGGGAAGGCCGAGACAATGGAATGATGTGAGATGGAATGATTGGGGGGTCTGTTGACTGGTAGGGATTATCCAAGAAAACTGAATAAATATCTAGGATTTTCATTTGAAAAAAGTGGGTTGCTGTGTTCTTGCAACGCTTCTAGTTGATCATTGTGTGGGTAGGGGTGAATAATCTCTTTGCAAATTTGATAGACTTTGTTCGGATTGTTTGAAGACTGTTTGAAAAAGAGACACGGAGAGAGAGAGAGATTGAGAGAGAGGCTGAAAGAGAGAAAGAAAGTGAAAGGGAGAAAGATAGAGATTTTTAGGCTTTGATACGCAATATACTTAAAATTAGATATTTCTGTGCAATTTAAAAAAAAACAAAAAGTATCTGGCATTCTCAAAACTGAAAATAATTTGCACTTTAAAAAAAAGTCTGCGAACTTCACACTGAGTTTCTCCTTTCTTTCTTTTTTAAAACGTCCTTTATGGGCTACCTGGAACCATGAGGGAGCCCTTTAGGGCTCTCTCATGGTCCCTCCTTATTTTTTTCATGTATTTAATTGTTGATGTTTCAAAAGGCCCTTTGTGGGCTACCTGGCATCGCGAGAGAAGCCTTAAGGATTCCCTCGCAGTGCCATTGCTTCAGCAAGCATGGAGCTGCTTTAACAGCAGGTCCCTCCTTGCTGAAGCATTTCATCTCTGTCCCCTGAACACGTGCAGGGGACAGAGATGAAAGCTTCAGATTCTGACAGTGGGACCTATTTGTCAAAACCCACAGTGTTTGCTGTGGCTTAGGGCCACATGTACAAAAATCAGGTTTTGGTACTAACAAATTGCTAGTCAGAGTGACTCACAATTTGCGAGTCGCAGACCCTGATGTACAACAGCATCAATGACACTGTTTGCGATTCCCAATGGGGTCGCAAATGACCTACTTCATGAATATTCATGGGGTAGCTTGCAATTTGTGACCCCATTGGGAATGGCTGCCCTCACAGGGATGGTGGCTGCTGAAGACAGCAGACCACCATGTCTGTGACTGCTTTTAAAAAAAACATATTTTTTTTTTAAATGCAGCCCGTTTTCCCTACAGGAAAACGAGAAGCATTTCAAAATCAAAAAGGAAAACTTTTCTTTTAATTTTTTCAGAGCAGACAGTGGTCTGTGGGACCACTGCCTGCTCTGAAAATATACTTTCGCTACCATTCACAAAGGGGAAGGGGTCCCATAGGGACCCCTTCCCGTTTGCGAATGGGTTAGCACCAGTTTGAAACTGGTGCTAACTGCGATTGTTTTGAGACCGCATTCGCGGTCACAAAACAATCATACATACTATCTGGATTCGTTATTCCGAAGGAACACCCTTGACATGCCCCTTCCCAATATCGAATCGCAAAACCCAAACTGCGATTCCGTAACAAGTTACTGAATTGCAATTTGGGCTTTGTACATCCCAAAAAGCATTTTTCAAGTTGCAAACGGGCTGATTCACCATTTGCAACTTAAAAACCACTTTGTACATCTGGCCCTTAGCTACAGAGCTGTAGCCAAGCCACAGTGAACAGCTATGTCCCGGGGGTGGGCTCCCCGGAACATAGCAGGAATTGCCTCTGGGGGATGGTAGTGCCCAGGGTCATCAGTGGCTCCTTGATGGGGGCCCCCCCTCCAACATATACATAGTCCTAGGGAGGTGGTGAAGCCCGGTACTAAAAAGTGTCTAAAACGGACCTCCTTCACTATATTTTTATAATAGCCCCGGGGAGGTGGAGATCCCCGGGCAGTGGGGGACCAAGCTGCCTCCTGTACTAAATATTACTGAAGCCTCGGAGAGCTGGTGGCCCCTGGGGCAGGGGAAGGACCCAGACACCACCTGCTATTTATTTGATGTAGCCCTGGGGAGGTGGTTGTCCCCAGGTCTGCGGATGGCCCCCTGCTTATTAAGTAATTGAAGCCCTTGGAAGGTGGTGGGCCTCAGGTTGGGGGGTGTCGTACGGCTCCCCGCACATAATTTACATTTTGCCCCGGGGAGGTGGTGGTCCCCAGGGCTGCAAGGGGGCCAGGAGGCCCCCTTACACTAAAAAAAGTTGCCCCCAGGACTTGGCCCACCTAGGGGCATAATAAATAGAAGAGTAGGAGCCCACGCTTCAGTTTTTTACGAATTTTCACTTCAGTGTTGAGAGCCAATCAGATCTTTGCACGTGATCGGAGGGGTCACGAACATTCGTGTCCCTATATATGGAAAATGGTTTTCCCCTTGATTTCTCAAAAGCTACTGAATGGAATTACACCAAAACAAAAAAGGTGACTTTCTGCACCAGGATCTAACTTTCTGCCAAATTTGGTGTAATTTTGTCCAGTAATTTCGGCACTGTCCCTATGGAAAAATGAATGGAAAAAAAACATGTTTTGGGACCCCTCCTTTTTCTCTGCACCCCCAAACCAATCAAACCAAAACTTATCACACAGCAGCTGGCATGACTGGTAAATGTTTTTGGAAAATTTCGTGAAGATTTGTCAAGTGGCACAGAAGCTATAGGCAAGTAAAAAAATGCCTCCTATACAAAACTAGTTCCTAACTTTAACTACCTAGTGGCGAGCACACATCCAAGCACACAGAAGCACACATCCAAGCACACAGAAACACATGTACAGCACATACATGTATGGCATGCACAACACATACACAAAAGCCCATAGTGCACACTTATGACAAGCACTTAAAAAATGGTAAAGAAGGAGAAGCAGGCAGCAGGAGAGGGAGGGGGAGAAAAGAGCACCTCAGTAACATCGGGAGCAGCAGACCGGCACTACTTGGGTTAAATCAATCATTACTTGATCCTTGCTCCAGGGACAGGATCGGAAATTATGCCAGTCTGAAGTGGACGAATTACGAGGCAGTAAGGAAGTGTGCCATGAAAGCCAACAAATGGTGAGCATCAGGTGGGCTCCAAGCCCTTTTCTAACTACAACAGTGTCTCGCAAGCGATCTGCATGGGCTACTGCATGCTGTTGCAGGCGTGACCCTAAGAAAACGTGTATTTCCATTTTTTATTAAAACATTGGTGTACAAATCTACACTTATACATTACATTTATTTTGCAGATAGCTCTCAGAATGTGACCCTCAAGACCTGCCTCTCTGAAAGCATGAACTAATTTATAAATATACGATTTAGTTCGTTGCAAATATCTTTCTATGTAGAAATAGGTCTCCCGTACAACCCTGGCCACTTTGTCTGGGAAATATATTAGAAAGCGATTGTTCTACTATGTTGCATTCTCTCACAGAATCCTTAACATAGAATCATATGCCTGCTGAAATCTTCCTATTTAAACGGTACCCCCCAGGCTGGTTTCTCTGACAAATCCCTATTTCTATTTTTACTTAAAATACAATTTAAGAAATATAGGGCCAGATGTAGCAAATAACCAATTTGCGACTTGCAAATTGCGAGTCCCTGCGACTCGCAATTTGCAAGTCGCAAATTGGTATGCAGTACGGTGTCTCAGACACCGTCTGCGACTCGCTATTGGGTCGCAATGACCCACCTCATGAATATTCATGAGGTGGGTCACAAATTGCGGCCCCATAGCGAGTCTAGTCACTCGCAAACATGGAGGCCTGCTGTAGTCAGCAGACCTCCATGTTCGTGACTGCTTTAAATAAAGCAGTTTTTTTTTTTTTAAAGTGTAGCCCGTTTTCCTTAAAGGAAAACAAGCTGCACTTAAAAAAAAACGAAACCTTTAGTTTCGGTATTTTTTCAGGGCAGGCAGTGGTCCCTTGGACCACTACCTGCCCTGAAAAAAATGTTTTGGGTGCATTCACAAACTGGAAGGGGTCCCATGGGGACCCCTTCCAATTTGCAAGTGGGTTACCATCCACTTGAAGTGGATGGTAACTGCGATACCCTTTGCGACCGCGTATGCGGTCGCAAATGGTATTGCATTCCACTCGGAATCGCAAATAGGAAGGGAACATCCCTTCCTATTTGCGATTCTGAAATGCATATTGCGAGTCGGTCCCGACTCGCAATATGCATTTCTGCATAGCAAAGAGGCATTTGCGCCTCGCAAACGGCAATTTTCGCCGTTTGCGACACGCAAATCCTTTGCTACATCTGGCCAATAATTCTTTATCTAATCCCTCACTCACATCTACCGTAGCCCTCTGTCAAATGCCAACCTACTTTCCTGTGATTAAATTATGTTAAATTAGTTTGATTTATGTAATTCTCATATATTTTTACTAACAAAAATATATTCCAGCCTAAGTCTCTGACAAATGTATTCAAAATATATTTGAAATTTGTGTTGTCTCACACAACACTGACCTGCCTTTCTGGCAAATCAGTTTGCAATTGCACTAAATACATGCATTTCCTTTGCACAACACAAAAATAACTTTTTGTGATATTGTTCGCTTTAATAAAGATGACAAATACGTAACCTCTTAGCGAAATACTTGTTCTGCTGTTTACCTAGGGAAAATAATTTAATTCCTATTATCATGCCTGAAATAATACATTTTACTTCCAATGGTTAACTGGAAGTAAAAAGTAACAATAACATCAGCGATCTTCCTTCGTCACAGGAGTTCAATAAACACTTGTACAGCTGGCCCAATACTTCCAAAAGTTCAGAAAGTTTGGTAAATCCACAATCTCACGAACTGTTGTTAATTTTGATTCTGACCATTTCCTTCCTCACAAGCCATTTAGTTCTCCCTACTCCTTGAATAAATGTATTTCCTCACCAATGCACACATCCTGATAGGCCTGTCATTTTTTGCTACCTGGGGATGAAACATAAATGATGTTTATGATTTAGAATTTAGTTGTACAAAGAAGTGATGAAGTTGTGCCATTTACAGGGACAGAAGTTCTGCACATTATAGAAATGTTCTCTGGTCAATTTCTCAAAAGCAAACATCTGGCTGGGATCATTAAATATTTACTATTTGGAATAATTGGTAAATCAAACTGCAAACGCAGGCTATTTAAACAGGTTTCCAAAGCTTTTAGGTAGCTTGTCTAGTTCTCAGAAAATGTGCTTTATTTACATAGAATACAACCAAAATCAGTGGAAGCATTGGCGTTAACTCTACTGTCACCTGTATTCGTAAAATATGTATTTATGCTATATGAAGCTGTAAGACACGTTAGTACCCTACTGTAATAAGGTATTGTACCTGATTTGTGATGGTAAGTTCATGTTGCCAAGAACTGGAAATGTAGAATGCAGGTCATAGAGCAGTTTAAACGATGCATGAGATAAAGATTTATTTCCAATCTTTCATAGCAGTATTTCTCAAATTCCACAAACATTAACAGATTTGGAAGCATTTAAGGCTGTTTATTTACTGTACTGCTGCACATCATCACAAGAAAGCAGTGACACACCTTGAAAAGCATTTTGAATACATTCGTTTGTAAAAGTGGGGCATATTGAGAGGGAGAGAGAGAAGCAGGGAGGGAGAGAGCGAAGCAGAGAGGAAGAGGGAGAAAAAAAGCTGACAACGCCACTGTGTATTGAAATCATTTTAGGGTATTACTGGTTGTGCCATCATACTGTAATTTTAATGAAGAACTTGCGGTCTTCTCATATTATATCGGGTTCTTTTCCATATATAAAACACAAAATGAGGAATGCCGAGTCTGAACAACCCCTCTTTTAAAATGTGTGTGTCTTACAAATGGATTCTGATGTGAAAATGTTCTTGTGATATGGGAATAATATAACTAGAAGCATGTCAGATTCTATCACAGATGATCATTAATGTCATAATGTACCACCTGCCACAAGCTTCAGATCTATATAACAGAAACTAAAAACATGTACAGAGCTTTTCGATCTGTGTGCTGACAGCAGTGCTCAGAAACCCTGTAGTCTTCTTTCTCTTGCTAAATAGTTGACCTGCATGAGGGCAGTCACACCTGAAGTGGGAGAACTGTGAGGAGCCCTTGAGACAACAACATTATGAAAATATGGAATTGGGTTTGGGACAGGAAAGCCCCTTGCATGGTGATGGATCTGTAGCCCTGCCCTGAGTGCCCCGGCTGCAATGATGTTTGTTAGAAATGGGGTCTTTGGTTGACAGTCAGGTTACTCCCTGTTCAACAAGGACCCTCACTCTAGTCAGGGTAAGAGATAACCACCCTCAGCTAACCCCTGCTTACCCCCTTGGTAGCTTGGCAGAGCAGTAGGCTTAACTTCAGAGTGATAGGTTTAAAGTATTTGTGCCAACACACACAGTAACTTAATGAAAACACTACAAAATTACACAACACCAGTTTAGAAAAATAGGAAATATTCATCTAAACAAAACAAGACCAAAATGATAAAAATCCACCATACACAAGTCAAGTTATCAATAAAAATGCAAAAAGAGTCTTTAAGTAGTTTTAAACACACACTAGCGCTGCTAGAGTGAAAATGTACCTGGTGTGCGTCAAAAATAACTCACAACGGCGGTACGTGAGTTGAAAATCCAGCCGCACGATGATCCGAAAATGCCGCAGCGCAGGTTGTGATCTCCCAGCCTCTCTCAGCGATGCTGCGCGTCATTTCTCCTGCCCCGTGCGCCGATTCTTCGGTCGCGTTTCCTGCGAGCGTCGTTTCTCAGTTTTGGAGCCGGCAGCGCAGCGTTTTTTCAGCCGCAGATTGGATTTGCGTCAATCTTTTCCCCGCACAACGCTCTGTGTTTGGATTTTCCTGTCTTTAGGCTGTCAGCTTCTCCTTTCAGGGTCCCAGGAACTGGATGGGCATCACATGGCAGAGTAGGAGTCTCTCCAGAGACTCCAGGTGCTGACAGAGAGAAGTCTTTGCTGTCCCTGAGACTTCAAACAACAGGAGGCAAGCTCTAGATCAAGCCCTTGGAGATTTCTTCTCAAGATGGAAGGCACACAAAGTCCAGTCTTTACCCTCTTACTCTGGCAGAAGCAGCAACTGCAAGATAGCTCCACAAAGTACAGTCACAGGCAGGGCAGCTCTTCTTCCTCAGCTATTCAGCTCTTCTCCAGGCAGAGGTTCCTCTTGGTTCCAGAAGTGTTTCTAAAGTCTGTGGTTTTGGGTGTCCTTCTTATACCCAATTTCTCCTTTGAAGTAGGCCTACTTCAAAGTAAAGTCTCTTTTGAATGTGAAATCCTGCCTTGCCCTGGCCAGGCCCAAGACACTCACCAGGGGGATGGAGACTGCATTGTGTGAGGGCAGGCACAGCCCTTTCAGGAGTGAGTGACCACTCCTCCCCTCCCTCCTAGCACAGATGGCTCATCAGGATATGCAGGCTACACCCCAGCTCCCTTTGTGTCACTGTCTAGTGTGAGGTGCAACCAGCCCAACTGTCAAACTGACCCAGACAGGGAATCCACAAACAGACAGAGTCACAGAAATAGTATAAGCAAGAAAATGCCCACTTTCTAAAAGTGGCATTTTCAAACACACAATCTTAAAATCAACCTTTCTAAAAGATGTATTTTTAAATTGTGAGCTCAGAGACCCCAAACTCCACATGTCCATCCGCTTCCAAAGGGAATCTACACTTTAATCAGATTTAAAGGTAGCCCCCATGTTAACCTATGAGAGGGACAGGCCTTGCAACAGTGAAAAACGAATTTAACAATATTTCACTGTCAGGACATATAAACCACATTACTATATGTCCTGCCTTAACCATACACTGCACCCTGCCCTTGGGGCTACCTGGGGCCTACTTTAGGGGTGTCTGACATGTAAGAAAAGGGAAGGTTTAGGCTTGGCAAGTGGGTACACTTGCCAAGTTGAATTTACAGTTAAAACTGCACACACAGACTCTGCAGTAGCAGGTCTGAGACATGATTGCAGAGCTACTTATGTGGGTGGCACAACCAGTGCTGCAGGCCCACTAGTAGCATTTGATTTACAGGCCCTGGCACCTCTAGTGCACTGTACTAGGGACTTACTAATAAATAAACACGCCAATCATGGATAAGCCAATTACATACAATTTTACACAGAGAGCATATGCACTTTAGCACTGGTTAGCAGTGGTAAAGTGCTCAGAGTTCAAAAACCAACAGCAACAGGTCAGAAAAAATAGGAGTCAGGAGGCAAAAAGATTGGGGATGAACCTGCATAAGCAAAATAGTCCACCAATGTCCATATCCCTGGTGCTGATTTGTGTTGTCATGGGCAAGCATGTATTTTGCATGTGCACTTGGACAGATGCCTGTTTCATGGATTGTAGTTTTTTCATACTGGGAGAGGCATCCAAAGCTCTATCCTCGTAGTGCCGAAAGGCCAATGCCTTTGCCAACATTTAAATCAACCATTGTGGTGGCAGCATACTGTGTAGTGATAAGTAAAGGTGAGCAGCCCTGTTTCACTGGAATGAAGCCTACAGTACAAACATGTAGGACTAAGGCCCTGGGATAACGTTTTGATACACATATCACTGTGGCTGACATCCAGGTGTGAACCTCTAGGCTCTTCCATGGCCTTTGTTCTGGGGCTATAAGATTTGGAATCACTCCAGTTGTAACAGACTGCTTTCTGGTTAAAGCACGGGGCAGATGACAAAACACTTCAAAAGGAAGCAGACCCCTAATACAAACTACAAAGTCTTAGACCCTCAATCATATTTGGGTGAATTATGTTAAATTGATGCAGCACTGTGCTGTACCAAAAACAGCAGCGCTGTGCCACTTTTGAAATGGAGGGTTGCACCGTATTTAGAGGAATATGGCACACCCCTGCATTTCCCTCTGCGCTGGCTCTGAAAAATCTGCCTAGCTCCCAACCAGGCATTCGTGCACCATAGTGCAAGGGTGTCTGCGTTCAGGGGATAGATCGTTTATGTGCAGAAAGGTGTCCTCAGCCTATAATGGTGATTTGGCACTTCTACGTGTGCTGCAAAATGCAGCCCACATAGAAGTACCAAAGCATCATTTTGAATGATTATGTGCAGGAAGGTGTCCCTTCCTGAACTTAAACAATCATCCATGGCATTTTGCTTTTTCTATGAAAAAGCAAAAAATGAGGAGGAATAAAAGCATTCCTCCTTGTTTTGCCATGGTAACGCCATCCCTTGGGATCGCATTAGTTTTTGGCACTGCCTCAGGTTTACAACAATTCGTAAATCTGAGGCAGCATCAAAGCAGTGGGTGTTGGGGTGGATTGTAGACAGCAACACCCATTGCATGCCTGTCTGAAGCAGAAAACTGCATCGGAGGGGCCTGTATTTACAAGGAAGCATATCGCCACAAACAAGTGGCATTACACCTCCCTATAAACATGGAGCATTGCTTAGCTTTACTGGAGCGGCATGAAAAGTGACTAGGGCTCTTAAATATGCCCCTTCATGTCTGGAAATGGACTTTAAGAATGGGAGCTTGAGGCCCGCACAATTGTGAATTGTCAAGGAGGAAGATGGGCTGTGCAAGGAGGACAAGCTCTGCAATACATCTTCCTGTGACTAGGGGTGGAGGGTAACACCTAGCAGTCTCCCACTTGAACATCAAAGACAACCTGGGCCATATTTATACTTTTTGACGCAAAACTGCGCTAACGCAGTTTTGCGCCAAAAGAATTAGCGCCGGCTAACGCCATTCTGAAGCGCCATGCGGGCGCCGTATTTATTCAATGACGTTAGACGCCGGCACTGTCTGGTGTGCGTTAAAAAAAACGACGTACACCAGGCAGCGCCGGCGTAGGGGGAAAATGGAGCTTGGGCGTCCACAAATGGTGCAAGTCAGGCTGAGGCAATTTTTGCGCCTCAACCCGATTTGCGCCCTTTGTTTACGACACCCAACCCCCATTGAAATGACTCCTGTCTTAGCAAAGACAGGAGTCATGCCCCCTTGCCCAATGGCCATGCCCAGGGGACTTCTGTCCCCTGGGCATGGTCATTGGGCATAGTGGCATGTAGGGGGGCACAAATCAGGTCCCCCTATGCCACAAAAAAAACAAAAAAAATACTTAACTGAACTTACCTTAATGTCCCTGGGATGGGTCCCTCCAGCCTTGGGTGTCCTCCTGGGGTGGGCAAGGGTGACAGGGGGGGTCCCTGGGGGCATGGGAGGGCACCTCTGGGCTCCTTCAGAGCCCACAGGTCCCTTAACGCCTGCCCTGACCCAGGCGTTAAAATCCAGCGCTAATGCAGGTTTTTTAGACCCGCCCACTCCCGGGCGTCACTTTTGCCCGGGAGTATAAATACGACGCATATGCATCGGAGTCATTTTTTAAGACGGGAACGCCTACCTTGCATATCATTAACGCAAGGAAGGTGTTCACGCAAAAAAATGACGCTAACTCCATGAACTTTGGCGCTAGATGCGTCTAACGCCAAAGTATAAATATGGAGTTAGTTTTGCGTTGAATTTGCGTCGAAAAAAACGACGCAAATTCGGCGCAAACGGAGTATAAATATGCCCCCCTGTCTCTAGTGTCTGGAGCACCAGAGTCTGCCTTCTTGCCAATAACTTTCAGACCTTTAAGGAATAAGGAAGAGGAGAGCTGAAGGAAGCGAGGTCCAGTGGGACATCTTGATGAGTGGACCCCTGCAGCTAGTTGTGAGGCGAGTGTTGCTGTACCAGTCTGGCTGTTGCCCATGTGTGGGTTTAAATTGGTCACCCCATATGCCAGAGGGCGTTGCTGTAAATTTGCTGTGCCATTAGGGCAATCACCTGTGTGTGGTGTGTAAGTTGACAACCTCGTATGTCAGACAGGGCTGCCATAAAGTGGAACCTGCAGCTATGCCAATCAGGCCATCACCAGAGTGCAGGCAGGTGTGGTGACTCTATACACCAGAGGTGCTCACTTGAGAAAGTCAAGGATCATAGCATGGCAGATGCCATCATTGTGAGGAGAGGCCGCTGTGGTGACTCACATGGGCCTGTGTGCCCTGACTGAGAATCGGAGCCACAAACTGCCAAAATCCAACCCCCGTATGGGGAAGACCAAAAGAGGATTACTGTTACATCACATGAGCACCATGGACACCAAACCACGGCCCCTGCAGAGCCACATGTGGGGTAATTACTGAGGGAAGCATCTGTAGGAGCCACACCTGTGAGAAAGACACTCCGATACTCTGGTCAGACTATATGTGCTGATGCAAGTAAGACAGATTGAAGAGCTGGAAGGCTCCAGGGGACTTGTCTGCCAGATAGTGCTGATACATTTTTGAATTTTCTGACAGAGTTGAGGTGGGACACCTGAGACTTGGACAGCTTCTAAGGTCTAACCTGAATGTTGCCTATGAACACTAGAGCCTGGACCTCAGAGACTTGTGTGTGCTGTATTTCACCTGGTGTTCATAAATAACTACTACTTTTGTCATATAAGACAGTATTTGACTGGACAGTCATTTATTGCTATTCTTGAGCATTTTTTGAGTTGTAATCCTGTGTTCACCCTCCTGTGTCTACCCCAGCCCCAAAGAAGCCTTTGCCTGCTAAACCCACACTACCACTAAGAGCCAAGTGCAGAAGGGATGCTTGGAAGAGTTGCTTAGGTTCCACAGTAAGTCTGGCTCTGGTAATCAGGAATAAAAGGTCTCAACCTCCATGGTTGGGCCAAGTAGCTGCTACTTGCCCTGTGGTCCTCTGAAAGGAGCTCTGACAAATGACTGCAAGTGGTGGGGTACCTAAAATTTAGGAGCTTTTGATACTGGTGTGGCATTAACAATTTACAATCTACTCCAATAGTACAATAAGACTAGCTTTTATGCACAAAGTCACCACAATGGAGAACACAGCGTTGGAAATATACCTCAGCATAATATCCATACACCAGATGAAGGGTTTATGTAGGGACAGAAGGTGCAGGGTTCCACAGAATAGAGACAGGGAAGTCATTGCTAATTTCCTTAGGGATCAGTTTGAGACATTGGCTAAAAGGGAAGAGGCTGCAGATGATTCTGCAGAGGGAACCTATTAGAAATGGGGTCTCTAGTTGGTAGAGATATACACCCTTGTCCATGTAGGGACCATAATTCTTGTTAGAGTAAGTCGCACACAATCCAAATTATCCTGTGCCTACCCTCTGGTAGCTCTGCACTGAGCAGTAAGACCTAACGTAGAAGGCAATCTGTAAGGTATGTGTGCAATAAATCATGCAACAAGACAGTGAAAACACCACAACAATACACCACATAGGTTTAGAAAAATATAAGATATTTATCTGAGTAAATTAAGGTCAAAACAATCAAGATTTGATAAGCACAATTTGAAATATCACTTTTACAATGATAGGAACAGTCTTAAGTCTTTAAAATTCAACAAATGTCTTGTGTGCACAAAGAACCTGGTATGTGTCAAAATTACATGCACGAAAACCGCAGAGGACGAGATGCGAGTAGAAAGAAAGTTGTGCGTCAGATTTCCTGACGCGCACAGACGATGTGTCGATTCTTCCCACACTGCAAGGGCTTTGGTGGATTTCCAGCTTGCAGTCTTGGATCCTCACTGTGATGCGGGGTCTTTTGATGCCCATGGACAATGTATGGAAATCCTGGGCATGAAGGACAAAGTCACAGGTGCTACATCGATCCAGTATGGCTGTGCGTTAAAGTTCTGGTCCCAACACAGCCGCTGCGTTGATCTCCACTTGGGGAGATGGACTGCGTCATTTCCAGATTGGCGTTGCAGCAATTCTTCCACTGTTGGGCAGGCTGTGTATCGATTCTGGCAAGCAGTGCGTCAATTTTCTCCACACAAGGAGTTACCTTGAAGACTAGACGTCTTTGTGGCCCTGAGGCTTCAGAAACAGGAGGCAAGCTCAATCCAAGCCCTTGGAGAGCACTTCTCAGCAGAGCAGAGGCCAGCAAGGCAGCAGGGCAACAGCAAGGCAGCAGTCCTTCACAGAAAGCAGTCAGGTGAGTCCTTTGGGTAGCCAGGCAGGTCTTTTTGGCAGGATGCAGGTTCAGGCTCTCTTCTCCAGGAAGTGTCTGAGTTGGTAGGGGCAGAGGCCCTGTTTAAATACCCGAATGTGGCTTAGGAGTGCACAAGGTCCCCTTTCAGTTCAATCCTGTCGGTCAGGGTCCCAGTAGGGGGTGTGGAAGTCCTTTGTGTGAGGGCAGTCCTTTGACATGTAAGTTTCAGGCCCTCCACCCTCCCAGCCCAGGAAGACCCGTTCAAAATGCAGATCTATGCAAGTGAGGCTGAGTACCCTGTGTTTGGGGTATGTCTGAGTGAATGCACAAGGGAGCTGTCAACTGAACCCAGCCAGACATGGATTGGAAGGCACAGAAGGATTTAAGTGCAGAGAAATGCTCACTTTCTAAAAGTGGCATTTCTAAAATAGTACAATTCAATCCAACTTCACCAGTCAGCAGGATTTTGTATCACCATTCTGGCCATACTAAATATGGCCTTCCTACTCCTTTCAGATCAGCACCTACCACTCAAACAGTATATGAGGACAGTTCCAATGTTAGCTTATGAAGGGAGCAGGCATCACAGCAGTGTAACAATTAATATAGGAGTTCTACACTACCAGGACATGAAACTATACAGGTACATGTCCTGTCTTTTGCCTACAAAGCACCCTGGCCTATGGGTTACCTAGGGCACACCTTAGGGGTGACTTCTATGTAGAGAAAGGGGAGTTTTAGGCTTGGCAAGTAGTTTTAAATGACAAGTCAAATTGGTAAACTGCACACACAGGCCTTGCAATGGCAGGTCTGAGACAAGGTTAAGGAGTTACTTTTGTGGGTGGCACAATCAGTGCTGCAGGCCCACTAGTAGCATTTCATTTACAGGCCCTGGGCACTTATAGTACACTTTACTAGGGACTTATAAGTAAATTCAATAATCTAATTGGGTATGATCCAATGTTATCATGTTTAAAGGGAGAGAGCATATGCACGTTAGCACTGGTTAGCAGTGGTAAAGTGCGCAGAGTCTTAAATCCAGCAAAAACAGTATCTAAAAAGTGGAGGGAGGCAGGCAAAAAGTTAGGGGTGACTACCCTAAGGCTGTCAGGTCTAACAAGCATTATCAGAAAGCTGAGCTGACTGGGTATCAAGAAGGTCAGGAGGTGTCAGGAACCTTTCTGTTCCAGGGCTGTGGAAGACAAATGGAGTTGGTTGGCCACTCAAGATAGTTTAGAAGATTTCTGAAGTTAACTATGTGGTAGACACAAATGCTACAAGGGAACCCAGGAGGGTGTTACATGTGAACAGGTTAAAGCATCACCTCTTTAGAGATTACATAGTGTATGCCAAGACTATTGCAGAGGGAGTAGAAAATGACAGTGAGCCTATTTCTGACTTGCTGCATAAAGACAAGAGAGATGGTACTCTAGAAGGAGTCCAGCTAGCCATTGAGTTAACACCTGAGCCGCAGATTAAGTGTAAAGAGATATTGGAATGATTTGCCCACCTCTTCTCACTGGCTCCAAGGTCAACACATGTGTGTGCATGACATAGAAGTAGAAACAGTCTGCCAGTGAAGGGCAGTGAAGGGCAAGATGTTCAGAATGTCAGACCGGGATCAGAGATGCATTAAGGTGAAAGTTGCCAAAATGTAAGTCATTGGCAGATGTTCTAGACCATGGTCTGGTTATGTGGTACTAGTACTAAGGCAAGAATCTACTGACTTGTGGTTTTGTGTGGACTACCCAGCCCTCAATGAGGTGATCACAACCACAGGTCAACTAAACCCAAGAGCAGATGAGCTTGTTGACAAGTTAGGTGCTGCAAAGTACTTGATCACCTTGGATCTCACCAGTGGGTATTAGCAAATCACTTTGACAACAAATGCCATGGAGAAGCCTCAATTGTCACACCAGAGAAGTAGCTATATCAATACAAAGCAATGCTCTTTTGGTTAAAGAACGCTTGTGCTGATTTTTAGCAGTTGGTGAACCATGCTGTCACAGGGCTGGAGGATTTCTGTATGGCCTATATGACTGAAAGTGTGATGAACAATACTTGGCAGGACCACTTTAAATATCTAGACCGGGTGCTGGCTAGGATACATGAAGAAAAAGGGACCATCAAGGTGACCAAGTGTCAAGTGTGAAGGGATGGGCAATAAACCTAGCTCTGCCAGCAGAGTTCACAGAGTTTTAGCCAATCCGTGTTATACATGTAACATGGAGTTCCTGCCAAATTCTGCTGACCTCGGTGTGGTGGGGTCTTTCCTCAAGCATGGTTCACCAATTGTAAATTGGCAAGTATGAGAGAGAATAGGAGTCCCCTAGTGTCATTTTTGGTAACTAGGAGAACAAGTGGCAAGATTTTCCCAATGTGGGCAATCACATTGGGAAAGCTGCCACTCAAGTAGAAAATCTACTCGAGTGACAGTAAAGCCAACTTCAGCAGTAGTGTCCTCTGGTGCACTGTGTGGTAAATTTTGTGCTGATTTCTCAGCGTGGACCAAGCTCCTGATGCTAAAAATCAGAGTGACACAACTGATTTCTGCCCACTTACAGGAATCCACATAATCTCACTGAGTTTTTAGGTTACTCTTTGGAATTTGGCATAGCGAAACTCCTCGAGGTCCACCTACCCATACAGATGGGGGCCCTCCTCTGGAGTCTACTTTGGGCATGATTTGGTGAATATGAATACTTACTCATTGGATGCCAAGATTCATTCTGTGATGGAGTGGGAGGTGCCTACTATCTAGACTGAGATGAAGGCCTTTTTGTGACTGACCAGTTATTACAGGAACTTTGTCCCAAACTATGGAAGCATAGTTACCCCATTTACTACTTTGACCTTCAAAAAGCAGCACCAGTGAGTGATATAGACTAAGGAGTGTCAGAAAGCATTTGAGAAACTAAAGAAGACACTATGGCCCTCATTACGACCCTGGCGGTATAGAACCGCCAGGGCCGCGGCACGCGGGAGCACCGCCGACAGGCCGGCGGTGCCCCACGGGGCATTCTGACCGCGGCGGCTTAGCCGCGGTCAGTAAAGGGAAACCGGCGGTCTCCCGCCGGTTTCCCGCTGCCCCCAGGAATCCTCCAAGCCGGCGCAGCTTGCTGCGCCTGCTTGGGGATTCCGACTCCCCCTCCCGCCATCCAGTTCCTGGCGGTTCTCCCGCCGGGAACCGGATGGCGGGAGGGGGAGTCGCGGGGCCCCTGGGGGCCCCTGCAGTGCCCATGCCAATGGCATGGGCTCTGCAGGGGCCCCCGTAAGAGGGCCCCTACAAGTATTTCACTGTCTGCTTGGCAGACAGTGAAATACGCGACGGGTGCAACAGCACCCGTCGCACCTTCCCACTCCGCCGGCTCGATTACGAGCCGGCATCCTCGTGGCAAGGGAGTTTTTCCCTGGGCTGGGAAAAACTCATAATACCCTCCGCGGTCTTTTGACCGCGGAGCGGTATTATGGAGGGCTGAATTCTGGCGGGCGGCCTCCGCCGCCCGCCAGAATCAGAATGAGGGGCTATGTACTGCACGGGTATTGAAAGCATCTGTTTATAGTCAACCTTTCATTGAACAGATGGAAGCCTCTGACAAGGAAGTTGGAAAGGAATTAGCTCAACTGTATGACAAGGGTCTAGAGTGTCCAGTAGCATTTATTAGTAGGAGGTTACTATCTAGAATGCTTTGCCATGGTGTGGGTCTTGCTTCAGTTCCACTCTACTTGTTTAGCACTAGGTTTTTGGTGCAAACGGATCATAAGCCACTGAAATGGTTGATGGCTATGAATGGTGAGAATACCAAGTTGTTAAGATGGTCTATTTCTTTGTGGGGGTTAGACTTTACAACAGAGTACGGAGCCAGGTTGAGCCACTGATGAACTTTCATGATGGTTTTACTGATCTAACCACCCAACTTCTCCAGGTTAGAAGTTGGTTCAGAGTGTTCTGAACTGAGAGGGGCGTCTTTTGGGACAGAAAAGTCCCTTGTATGATGTGCAGTATATGAAGTATGAGAATGCCAAGTATTTTTACCCCTGCCCTGAGTGGCCTAGCAGCATTGATATATAAATATCTGGTGCTGATTTTTGTTATGGGAAAACATGGACCATGTGTGTGCACGATAACATAGGCATGTCTCATGGATTGCAGAATTTTTTGACTGGTAGGGTACCCAAAGTGCTACACTCAGTGGTGATGTTACTGTTTTTGCCAGGAACTTAGCAGCACAAGTGAGTTGGTGGCAGCATGCATGTAGTGATCAGTAGAGGTGAACAGACCTTTTTACCTGTGTCACTAGAGTTAGGCCTACAGACTCACATATGTACAGTTCTGTTGCTGTGTGCTTAGCACCCGCCTTGGCTTTTATCAAGCTAGTATGTGGTTCTTTGAGGACATGTGTGTTGTATGCATGTACTGGGAGTATGTGTGCCTGTGAACAGAATACATAGAAGATTCTGGATTCAATTTTGGAAGCCCCAGGACTGACTGGAGAAGCATGAGGAGGTTGTTGAATTACACTTGACAGTTTTCTGGATTGTTATATTTCTGTGAGCTGGGTGAGAAACACACTGAGGGAAAGAAAGTCAGGCTCTCCAACACCCTTCAAAGGAAGAGCTTTGAGTCTGAGAGAATTCACTAGAAAGTGGATTGGGCTATACCAGGAAGGAGATGGGACTGATAAGAGAATCATAAAGAGTAGAAGTGAGGTCCTGGGGTTACCTTTTAATACACATATCACTGTGGCGAACATCCAGATGTGAACCTCTAGTCTCTTCATGGCCTGTGTTGTGAGGCAGTCAGATTTAGAGACGTTCCTGCTGTAACAGACTGCTTTCTGACAGGAAGGGTATGGCACAGGAGAAGACAAAAGAAAGCAGACCTCCAACACGGTCTTCAAAGACTCAGACCCTAAATTATATTTGGTATCTAAAAACAGACTTTAAGAAGCCCGAGCTCGAGAAGATCCAGTATGCCACAAGGGGCCACTGTGAAGTTGCTGTGCCAATCAGCATGTTACCCTGTGTGTGATGTGTAAGTTGAGAATCATGTACGCCCGAGGGGGCTGCCTTGAAGAATAACCTGCTGCTGTGCTGATTGGGCCATTGCACAAGTTAGGGTTGGATGTGATGACATGCAGGTTTAAAGATTTCAGTAAAATGAGCTCCAAACAGCACAATGTGAAAACAGTGAATATCTAGTCACACTAGAACTGGACAAAGTCACAAGTTCAGGCCGACAGTGATGTTGTTTGGGCTGGCTTCAGGGACCCAGTTAGGCCCACTGGACAAAGTGTCATAAATCCTCGTTTGTGAAAAGTTGAGAGGGGCTGCATTGAAAATGCAGCATGCACTGAGAAGCAATGCTTCTGTTCTGAGATGCAGTGCAGTTGTTATGTGAGTTTCTGTATTGTCATTGAGGATCCCATTGACGAAGGCTTGTGATGTTATGGCTGGCATTGAGGATGGATCTTGTAGTCAGGGCGATGCGTCCGTTCGAATGAGCTGCAAGCTTATGATGCAGAGTTTGTCATTGTCATTGAGGCTGCCATTGATGAGGGCTGAGGGGCCTCCATTGAGAATGCGCCGCACAGTTGCAGTTCTGATGAGGTGAGGGACTACAATGTGAAGTGGGTCTGTGTGATGTTGTTGATCCATGCAGCAGTGAGGATGCATTGGTTCTGCTCTGGGTTGTACCGCACAGCAGAGGAGATATATCTGTTCCACTGGAATCAAAGAGGTTGGCAGAGCAATTTAAGACCACTTCCAAGGACCCAGGACTGAAGGTGGTACCACTTGGGAGTGTAGACTCACAGATGGCAGATTTCATGTCTAGGGTGCAAGGTATTTGGAGCCTTACATCCATGAGGCTCTAGTATGGAGACCAGTCAACTAGTACTTGGAGTCACTTTGGGGGTCCTCATTTCTAAAAATCAATCAATCCATCAGTATTTGTAAAGTGTGGCTACTCACCCGTGAGGGTCTCAAAGCGCTGTGGGGGAGGGAGCCTCATCTGAAGAGGCACATCTTGAGGTTCTTCCTGAAGATGGTGAGCGATGGTGAGGGGCGGGCTTTGTCTGAGGTGTGGGGGGAAGTTGTTCCAGCTCTTTGCTGCAGTGTAGGTGAAATATCACCCTCCTGCGGTAGTTTTGCGGATGCGAGGGACGGTGGCCAGGCACATCTGGGTGGAGCAGAGGGATCTGGCGGGGTGTGGAATGAGACACAGTGGTCCAGGTAGGCTGGTCCTGCATTGTATATGGCCTTGTAGGTGGGGGTGAGAAGCTTGACGGTGATTCGATTCTCGACCGGTAGCCAGTGGAAGGTCTTCAGGTGTTGGGAAATGTGTTCTTGGTGAAGGAGATGCAAAATTAGTCTGCCGGCTGCGCTCTGGATGAGTTGAAGTTTTTTGATGTTCCTAGTTGAGGTGCCGGTGTAGAGGGCGTTGCTGTAGTTGAGCTTGCTCGTGACTAAGGCATGCTGACTGTCCTGCGCCACAGTCTGCTGGGATGCATCTGAAGATCTTCTGGAGTTTACAGAGTATGTGCCAGCAGGAGGAGGCAAAGGAGTTTACCTGGATAGGGAGGAGTCGAGGATGATTCCTAAGTTGCGGGTATACTCGGTCGGTGCGGGGGGGTGCTGAGGGATGTGGGCCACCAGGAGTTGTCCCAAGCTGAGGTGGTATTTCCAAAGATGATGAGCTCCGTCTTGGCGGAGTTGAGCTAGAGGCAGCTTTTTCTCATCCAAGAGACGAAGGCTTCCATTCCATCAACAGATACAAGTCCCATCCTTCTTACTTAGGCAAGAAAGCTGTAGGCAGCGGGTCAGGAGGGCAGCGGTCCTTCAAAGTAGCAGCCTAACCGAGTGGCAGTTCTTTCCGCAGCACCATAGTCATTCTTCCTGGCAGAGTATCCACATGTCCAGAAGCGTACTGAAGAGTTGGTGTCTTTTATTGATTACTTATACCTGGTGCCTTTCCTCTTGAAGGTGGTAGAAGCTTCTAGAGGTTTTCCTTTGATATCCCCAGGCATCCTGCCTTCACTGTCCTGGCTCCAGACTAATTACAGGAGGAATGCAGCCCTTTGTGTGGAGGCAGGACACAGCCTATTCAAGTGAAAGTAGGGCTGTGTGCAGCTTCTCCCTTCCATCCTGCCACTGACGGTCCATCCATGTACACTGGAGCCCTCTATTGTATTTAACTATCTTGGAGGAACACACAAAGCTCAACAATCAGCTACACCCCGTCATTTGACCTGGAAACAGGCCACAGACAATCCGGCAGGAAAATGTCAGCTTTCTAAAAGTGACATTTTCAAAATTGCAATCTATAATCTGAATTTACAATGAGAGGGGATTTTTATTAAAATTCCAAAGACACCACACATGAACTGGTTACGTTCTCCCATTTGCAGATTATAGCTTATTAAATGTAATAAGGTAACTTGAAAGTTATCCTATAGAGATACTTAAATGGTTACTTTTGCGGGCGGCCTAATCAGTGCTGTAGGCCCACTGGTAGTATTTAATGTACAGTCCCTGGGTACATGTGCTACCACTTTACTAGAGACAGATAAGTAAATTAAATATGCTGTTTGGGAATAATCCAATGTTCCCATGTTTTAAGGAGTGATCACATGTACTTTAGCTCTTGTCAATAGTATTAAAATGAACAGAGTTCTAGGGCCAGCAAAAATGAGGTCAAAACATTGCAGGAGGTAGGCAAAAGGTTTGGGGGAACCATTCTAAGGCTGTCCAGTCTAACACTTATTTTCCTCCTAAATATTATATGTTAATACCTTATTAGCAAACCTAACTATGACGTCACTGTAACATTTGTTTTCTTAGGTAATTTCTGTGACTTTTGATAATAATGTTAAGTAAATTTTTTGGACATCACCTCTATTTACAGCTAATGTGGAGTCATGCCTTGCGCCCAACTCTCCATGTAAGACCAAAGTTCCGCAAGCAGTCATCTCCCACTGCACAGGGCCTTTCACCTTTACTTGTTGCTGGTTTATTAGAAGCAAGTAGTGAAATTGCTGTTCCAGAAACCCTTTGTACTGCTGTGCTTTAGGGGTCCGCTGCTTTCCCTGTTGTGACTACACCGATTGAAACATCTGTTTTTATAGTCAACAAATGATATAACAAATGTTGTTGCCTACCCATATGACAGTTCATCTGCTACCTGTCTACACAAAAGGTCTTGAAAAGTAACCACAGCATTAAGCTATGGGAAGAGAGGGATTTTCAATACACAAGGCATCATTATCAGTTTAGTGGTCTGATGGTAGAACCGCCATGGTGGTGGCTGCCAAAAGACGCCAAGTTGGCGGTCATACTACGGCCGTATTATGAGTCACACTATGAAGCCTGCCAAAAAACAAACACATTTCAGGAACTTCCAGGACACTGAAAAGAGGCGGTTCCACCACTAGAACTGCCAGCCTGACAAAAATCCTTACATCATATTACTATCCACGAATCATGACAGTGGTACTTCCATGTTGGAAAACCATTGGCGGTGTGAACCATGGCGGTCCCAACTCACTTCAATCAGAACACACCACCGCATTGGATAGTTTGAATACCCCAACTTGACACACATACACACACCCAACACACCTACTCACTGGACTATAAAACACACTCCTACAAAACCCACAATCCCTTGCATCCAGAATGCCATTCACATACACCGAGAAGTAAAAAAAGATCGATTTTGCTTTTTTTACACCATAGGAACATATACACATTTCACTCATCACTCACCCCACATCAGCACAACATTCACAATACACACATCACTAGCACACACAATCCGCTACGTCACCCACTCACCCCACATCAGCACAACATTCACAATACACACATCACCAGCACACACAATCGGCTATAACCGTTCCCCACTCACATCACAGAACCTACACCTCACCCTTTACCAAACAGTACGTCCTTTTACTTACAACACCCCCACACACCGTCTTCACAACCACTTCCATGTCACCACAAAAACACCCACTTTTCACTGATGACAAGTTGAAGGTCATGGTGGATGTAATTATAAGGGTAGAGCCACACCCGTTCTATGCAGAGGTCTAACAAACATCTAGTGCCAGTAATATGGAATTGTGGCAAAGAATAGTCAGCAGGGTCAATTCTGTAGGCAGTCATTCACGCACAAGGGAGGACAACAGGAAGAGGTGGAACGACCTATGGGGAAGGAACATTCTATGGCATCCAGATACCAGCTAGCCATACTGAAGGCTGGCGTGTGGACCCCACCTCCTCCCCCTACTTTTGCATCATGGGAGAAGAAGGTCTTGAACACTCTGCGTCCTGAGTACCTGTAGGAAGTTGGCTCTGTATGTGCTATTTCAAAGTAAGGAATAGCATGCACAGAGTCCAAGGGTTCCCCTTAGAGGTAAAATAGTGGTAAAAATAGATAATATTAATGCTCTATTTTGTGGTAGTGTGGTCGAGCAGTAGGCTTATCCAAGGAGTAGTGTTAAGCATTTGTTGTACATACACATAGACAATAAATGAGGTACACACACTCAGAGACAAATCCAGCCAATAGGTTTTTATATAGAAAAATATCTTTTCTTAGTTTATTTTAAGAACCACAGGTTCAAATTCTACATGTAATATCTCCTTCGAAAGGTATTGCAGGTAAGTACTTTAGGAACTTCAAATCATCAAAATTGCATGTATACTTTTCAAGTTATTCACAAATAGCTGTTTTAAAAGTGGACACTTAGTGCAATTTTCACAGTTCCTAGGGGAGGTAAGTATTTGTTAGTTTTACCAGGTAAGTAAGACACTTACAGGGTTCAGTTCTTGGTCCAAGGTAGCCCACCGTTGGGGGTTCAGAGCAACCCCAAAGTCACCACACCAGCAGCTCAGGGCCGGTCAGGTGCAGAGTTCAAAGTGGTGCCCAAAACACATAGGCTAGAATGGAGAGAAGGGGGTGCCCCGGTTCCGGTCTGCTTGCAGGTAAGTACCCGCGTCTTCGGAGGGCAGACCAGGGGGGTTTTGTAGGGCACCGGGGGGGACACAAGCCCACACAGAAATTTCACCCTCAGCAGCGCGGGGGCGGCCGGGTGCAGTGTAGAAACAAGCGTCGGGTTTGTAATGGAAGTCAATGGGAGATCTAGGGATCTCTTCAGCGCTGCAGGCAGGCAAGGGGGGGGTTCCTCGGGGAAACCTCCACTTGGGCAAGGGAGAGGGACTCCTGGGGGTCACTCCTCCAGTGAAAGTCCGGTCCTTCAGGTCCTGGGGGCTGCGGGTGCAGGGTCTCTCCCAGGTGTCGGGACTTTGGATTCAAAAGAGTCGCGGTCAGGGGAAGCCTCGGGATTCCCTCTGCAGGCGGCGCTGTGGGGCCTCAGGGGGGACAGGTTTTTGTACTCACAGTCTTAGAGTAGTCCTGGGGTCCCTCCTGAGGTGTTGGATCGCCACCAGCCGAGTCGGGGTCGCCGGGTGCAGTGTTGCAAGTCTCACGCCTTTTGCGGGGAGCTTGCAGGGTTCTTTAAAGCTGCTGGAAACAAAGTTGCAGCCTTTCTTGGAGCAGGTCCGCTGTCCTCGGGAGTTTCTTGTCTTTTCGAAGCAGGGGCAGTCCTCAGAGGATGTCGAGGTCGCTGGTCCCTTTGGAAGGCGTCGCTGGAGCAGGATCTTTGGAAGGCAGGAGACAGGCCGGTGAGTTTCTGGAGCCAAGGCAGTAGTCGTCTTCTGGTCTTCCTCTGCAGGGGTTTTCAGCTAGGCAGTCCTTCTTCTTGTAGTTGCAGGAATCTAATTTTCTAGGGTTCAGGGTAGCCCTTAAATACTAAATTTAAGGGCGTGTTTAGGTCTGGGGGGTTAGTAGCCAATGGCTACTAGCCCTGAGGGTGGGTACACCCTCCTTGTGCCTCCTCCCAAGGGGAGGGGGTCACAATCCTAACCCTATTGGGGGAATCCTCCATCTGCAAGATGGAGGATTTCTAAAAGTTAGAGTCACCTCAGCTCAGGACACCTTAGGGGCTGTCCTGACTGGCCAGTGACTCCTCCTTGTTATTCTCATTATTTTCTCCGGCCTTGCCGCCAAAAAGTGGGGCCTGGCCGGAGGGGGCGGGCAACTCCACTAGCTGGAGTGTCCTGCTGGGTTGGCACAAAGGAGGTGAGCCTTTGAGGCTCACCGCCAGGTGTGACAATTCCTGCCTGGGAGAGGTGTTAGCATCTCCACCCAGTGCAGGCTTTGTTACTGGCCTCAGAGTGACAAAGGCACTCTCCCCATGGGGCCAGCAACATGTCTCGGTTTGTGGCAGGCTGCTAGAACTAGTCAGCCTACACAGATAGTCGGTTAAGTTTCAGGGGGCACCTCTAAGGTGCCCTCTGTGGTGTATTTTACAATAAAATGTACACTGGCATCAGTGTGCATTTATTGTGCTGAGAAGTTTGATACCAAACTTCCCAGTTTTCAGTGTAGCCATTATGGTGCTGTGGAGTTCGTGTTTGACAGACTCCCAGACCATATACTCTTATGGCTACCCTGCACTTACAATATCTAAGGTTTTGTTTAGACACTGTAGGGGTACCATGCTCATGCACTGGTACCCTCACCTATGGTATAGTGCACCCTGCCTTAGGGCTGTAAGGCCTGCTAGAGGGGTGTCTTACCTATACTGCATAGGCAGTGAGAGGCTGGCATGGCACCCTGAGGGGAGTGCCATGTCGACTTACTCGTTTTGTCCTCACTAGCACACACAAGCTGGCAAGCGGTGTGTCTGTGCTGAGTGAGAGGTCTCCAGGGTGGCATAAGACATGCTGCATCCCTTAGAGACCTTCCTTGGCATCAGGGCCCTTGGTACTAGAAGTACCAGTTACAAGGGATTTATCTGGATGCCAGGGTCTGCCAATTGTGGACACAAAAGTACAGGTTAGGGAAAGAACACTGGTGCTGGGGCCTGGTTAGCAGGCCTCAGCACACTTTCAATTGTAAACATAGCATCAGCAAAGGCAAAAAGTCAGGGGGCAACCATGCCAAGGAGGCATTTCCTTACACAACCCCCCCCCAAACGAAAGAGGATGAGACTAACCTTTCCCAAGAGAGTCTTCATTTTCTAAGTGGAAGAACCTGGAAAGGCCATCTGCATTGGCATGGGCAGTCCCAGGTCTGTGTTCCACTATAAAGTCCATTCCCTGTAGGGAGATGGACCACCTCAACAGTTTAGGATTTTCACCTTTCATTTGCATCAGCCATTTGAGAGGTCTGTGGTCGGTTTGAACTAGGAAGTGAGTCCCAAAGAGGTATGGTCTCAGCTTCTTCAGGGACCAAACCACAGCAAAGGCCTCCCTCTCAATGGCACTCCAACGCTGCTCCCTGGGGAGTAACCTCCTGCTAATGAAAGCAACAGGCTGGTCAAGGCCATCATCATTTGTTTGGGACAAAACTGCCCCTATCCCATGTTCAGAGGCATCAGTCTGCACAATGAACTGCTTAGAATAATCTGGAGCTTTGAGAACTGGTGCTGAGCACATTGCCTGTTTCAGGGTGTCAAAGGCCTGTTGGCAGTCCACAGTCCAGTTTACTTTCTTGGGCATTTTCTTGGAGGTGAGTTCAGTGAGGGCTGTCACAATGGATCCATATCCCTTCACAAACCTCCTGTAATACCCAGTCAAGCCAAGGAATGCCCTGACTTGAGTCTGGGTTTTTGGAGCTACCCAGTCCAGAATAGTCTGGATCTTGGGTTGGAGTGGCTGAACTTGGCCTCCACCTACAAGGTGTCCCAAGTAAACCACAGTTCCCTGCCCTATCTGGCATTTGGATGCCTTGATAGAGAGGCCTGCAGATTGCAGAGCCTTCAAAACCTTCCTCAGGTGGACCAGGTGATCCTGCCAGGTGGAGCTAAAGACAGCAATATCATCAAGATAAGCTGTGCTAAAGGACTCCAAGCCAGCAAGGACTTGATTCACCAACCTTTGGAAGGTGGCAGGGGCATTCTTTAAACCAAAGGGCATAACAGTAAACTGATAATGCCCATCAGGTGTGGAGAATGCTGTCTTTTCTTTTGCTCCCGGTGCCATTTTTATTTGCCAGTACCCTGCTGTCAAGTCAAAGGTACTTAGAAATTTGGCAGCACCTAATTTATCAATGAGCTCATCAGCTCTTGGAATTGGATGGGCATCTGTCTTGGTGACAGAATTGAGCCCTCTGTAGTCCACACAAAACCTCATCTCTTTCTTTCCATCTTTGGTGTGAGGTTTGGGGACTAAGACCACTGGGCTAGCCCAGGGGCTGTCAGAGCGCTCAATGACTCCCAATTCCAGCATCTTGTGGACTTCCACCTTGATGCTTTCTTTAACATGGTCAGATTGTCTAAAGATTTTGTTCTTGACAGGCATGCTGTCTCCTGTGTCCACATCATGGGTACACAGGTGTGTCTGACCAGGGGTTAAGGAGAAGAGTTCAGGAAACTGTTGTAGGACTCTCCTACAATCAGCTTGCTGTTGGCCAGAGAGGGTGTCTGAGTAGATCACTCCATCTACTGTACCATCTTTTGGGTCTGATGACAGAAGATCAGGGAGAGGTTCACTCTCTGCCTCCTGATCCTCATCTGTTACCATCAACAGATTGACATCAGCCCTGTCGTGGAAGAGCTTAAGGCGGTTTACATGGATCACCCTTTTGGGGCTCCTGCTTGTGCCCAGGTCCACCAAGTAGGTGACCTGACTCTTCCTCTCTAGTACTGGGTAAGGGCCACTCCATTTGTCCTGGAGTGCCCTGGGAGCCACAGGCTCTAGAACCCAGACCTTCTGCCCTGGTTGGAACTCAACCAGTGCAGCCTTTTGGTCATACCAAAACTTCTGGAGCTGTTGGCTGGCCTCAAGGTTTTTGGTTGCCTTTTCCATGTACTCTGCCATTCTAGAGCGAAGGCCAAGTACATAGTCCACTATGTCCTGTTTAGGCTCATGGAGAGGTCTCTCCCAGCCTTCTTTAACAAGGGCAAGTGGTCCCCTTACAGGATGACCAAACAGAAGTTCAAAGGGTGAGAACCCTACTCCCTTCTGTGGTACCTCCCTGTAAGCGAAAAGCAGACATGGCAGGAGGACATCCCATCTCCTTTTGAGTTTTTCTGGGAGCCCCATGATCATGCCCTTTAATGTCTTGTTGAATCTCTCAACTAAGCCATTAGTTTGTGGATGGTAAGGTGTAGTGAATTTATAAGTCACTCCACACTCATTCCACATGTGCTTTAGGTATGCTGACATGAAGTTGGTACCTCTGTCAGATACCACCTCCTTAGGGAAACCCACTCTGGTAAAGATACCAATGAGGGCCTTGGCTACTGCCGGGGCAGTAGTCGACCTAAGGGGAATAGCTTCAGGATACCTGGTAGCATGATCCACTACTACCAGGATATACATATTTCCTGAGGCTGTGGGAGGTTCCAGTGGACCAACTATGTCCACACCCACTCTTTCAAAGGGCACCCCCACCACTGGAAGTGGAATGAGGGGGGCCTTTGGATGCCCACCTGTCTTACCACTGGCTTGACAGGTGGGGCAGGAGAGGCAAAACTCCTTAACCATGTTGGACATATTGGGCCAGTAGAAGTGGTTGACTAACCTCTCCCACGTCTTGGTTTGTCCCAAATGTCCAGCAAGGGGAATGTCATGGGCCAATGTTAGGATGAACTCTCTGAACAGCTGAGGCACTACCACTCTCCTAGTGGCACCAGGTTTGGGGTCTCTGGCCTCAGTGTACAGGAGTCCATCCTCCCAATAGACCCTATGCGTTCCATTTTTCTTGCCTTTGGACTCTTCAGCAGCTTGCTGCCTAAGGCCTTCAAGAGAGGGACAGGTTTCTTGTCCCTTACACAGCTCCTCCCTGGAGGGTCCCCCTGGGCCTAAGAGCTCAACCTGGTAAGGTTCAAGCTCCAAAGGCTCAGTTCCCTCAGAGGGCAGAACTTCTTCCTGAGAAGAGAGGTTCCCTTTCTTTTGCTGTGTTGCAGTTGGTTTCCCAACTGACTTTCCGGTTCTCTTGGTAGGCTGGGCCATTTTTCCAGACTCCAGCTCTACTTTTTCACCCTGTGCCTTGCATTGTGCTCTTGTTTTCACACACACCAGTTCAGGGATACCCAGCATTGCTGCATGGGTTTTTAGTTCTACCTCAGCCCATGCTGAGGACTCCAGGTCATTTCCAAGCAGACAGTCCACTGGGATATTTGAGGAGACCACCACCTGTTTCAGGCCATTGACCCCTCCCCATTCTAAAGTAACCATTGCCATGGGATGTACTTTTCTCTGATTGTCAGCGTTGGTGACTGTGTAAGTTTTTCCAGTCAGGTATTGGCCAGGGGAAACCAGTTTCTCTGTCACCATGGTGACACTGGCACCTGTATCCCTCAGGCCCTCTATTCTAGTCCCATTAATTAAGAGTTGCTGTCTGTATTTTTGCATGTTAGGCGGCCAGACAGCTAGTGTGGCTAAATCCACCCCACCCTCAGAAACTAGAGTAGCTTCAGTGTGGACCCTGATTTGCTCTGGGCACACTGTTGATCCCACTTGGAGACTAGCCATACCAGTGTTACCTGGATGGGAGTTTGGAGTGGAACCTTTCTTGGGACAGGCCTTGTCTCCAGTTTGGTGTCCATGCTGTTTACAGCTATGACACCAGGCCTTTTTGGGATCAAAGTTTTTACCCTTGTACCCATTGTTTTGTGAAGAGGCTCTGGGCCCACCCTCCTGTGCAGGTCTTTGGGGGCCTGTAGAAGACTCTTTACTATTTTTAGTTTTGGTTGTCTCATCACCCTTCCCCTGGGGAGTCTTTGTGACCCCTTTCTTTTGGTCACCCCCTGTTGAAGTCTTGGACACCCTTGTCTTGACCCAATGGTCCGCCTTCTTTCCCAATTCTTGGGGAGAAATTGGTCCTAGGTCTACCAGATGCTGATGCAGTTTATCATTGAAACAATTACTTAACAGGTGTTCTTTCACAAATAAATTGTACAGCCCATCATAATTACTTACACCACTGCCTTGAATCCAACCATCTAGTGTTTTCACTGAGTAGTCAACAAAGTCAACCCAGGTCTGGCTCGAGGATTTTTGAGCCCCCCTGAACCTAATCCTGTACTCCTCAGTGGAGAATCCAAAGCCCTCAATCAGGGTACCCTTCATGAGGTCATAAGATTCTGCATCTTGTCCAGAGAGTGTGAGGAGTCTATCCCTACACTTTCCTGTGAACATTTCCCAAAGGAGAGCACCCCAGTGAGATCTGTTCACTTTTCTGGTTACACAAGCCCTCTCAAAAGCTGTGAACCATTTGGTGATGTCATCACCATCTTCATATTTAGTTACAATCCCTTTAGGGATTTTCAACATGTCAGGAGAATCTCTGACCCTATTTATGTTGCTGCCACCATTGATGGGTCCTAGGCCCATCTCTTGTCTTTCCCTCTCTATGGCTAGGATCTGTCTTTCCAAAGCCAATCTTTTGGCCATCCTGGCTAACTGGATGTCCTCTTCACTGGGGCTATCCTCAGTGATTTCAGAGGTGTTGGTCTCTCCTGTGAGGGAACCAGCATCTCTGACTATTATTTTAGGAGTCAGGGTTTGAGGGACCCTGTTCTCCCTAGATAGGACTGGTAGGGGGGAATTGTCCTCCAAGTCACTATCCTCTTCCTCTGAGTTGCCACCCTCAGAGGGGTTGGCCTTTTCAAACTCTGCCAAAAGCTCCTGGAGCTGTATTTTGGTAGGTTTGGGGCCCATTGTTATTTTCTTTAGTTTACAGAGTGACCTTAGCTCTCTCATCTGTAGATGGAGGTAAGGTGTGGTGTCGAGTTCCACCACATTCACATCTGTGCTAGACATTATGCTTCTAAAAGTTGGAATACTTTTTAAGAGACTAAAACTGATTCTAGAATCTAATTCAAACTTTTAACAAACTTTTAAACTCTAAAAGAAATGCTAAACAGGATCTAACACAAGGCCCTAGCAGGTCTTTTAAGAATTTAGAAAACTTTTCAAATTGCAAAAATCAATTTCTAATGACAATTTTGGAATTTGTCGTGTGATCAGGTATTGGCTGAGTAGTCCAGCAAATGCAAAGTCTTGTACCCCACCGCTGATCCACCAATGTAGGAAGTTGGCTCTGTATGTGCTATTTCAAAGTAAGGAATAGCATGCACAGAGTCCAAGGGTTCCCCTTAGAGGTAAAATAGTGGTAAAAATAGATAATATTAATGCTCTATTTTGTGGTAGTGTGGTCGAGCAGTAGGCTTATCCAAGGAGTAGTGTTAAGCATTTGTTGTACATACACATAGACAATAAATGAGGTACACACACTCAGAGACAAATCCAGCCAATAGGTTTTTATATAGAAAAATATCTTTTCTTAGTTTATTTTAAGAACCACAGGTTCAAATTCTACATGTAATATCTCCTTCGAAAGGTATTGCAGGTAAGTACTTTAGGAACTTCAAATCATCAAAATTGCATGTATACTTTTCAAGTTATTCACAAATAGCTGTTTTAAAAGTGGACACTTAGTGCAATTTTCACAGTTCCTAGGGGAGGTAAGTATTTGTTAGTTTTACCAGGTAAGTAAGACACTTACAGGGTTCAGTTCTTGGTCCAAGGTAGCCCACCGTTGGGGGTTCAGAGCAACCCCAAAGTCACCACACCAGCAGCTCAGGGCCGGTCAGGTGCAGAGTTCAAAGTGGTGCCCAAAACACATAGGCTAGAATGGAGAGAAGGGGGTGCCCCGGTTCCGGTCTGCTTGCAGGTAAGTACCCGCGTCTTCGGAGGGCAGACCAGGGGGGTTTTGTAGGGCACCGGGGGGGACACAAGCCCACACAGAAATTTCACCCTCAGCAGCGCGGGGGCGGCCGGGTGCAGTGTAGAAACAAGCGTCGGGTTTGTAATGGAAGTCAATGGGAGATCTAGGGATCTCTTCAGCGCTGCAGGCAGGCAAGGGGGGGGTTCCTCGGGGAAACCTCCACTTGGGCAAGGGAGAGGGACTCCTGGGGGTCACTCCTCCAGTGAAAGTCCGGTCCTTCAGGTCCTGGGGGCTGCGGGTGCAGGGTCTCTCCCAGGTGTCGGGACTTTGGATTCAAAAGAGTCGCGGTCAGGGGAAGCCTCGGGATTCCCTCTGCAGGCGGCGCTGTGGGGGCTCAGGGGGGACAGGTTTTTGTACTCACAGTCTTAGAGTAGTCCTGGGGTCCCTCCTGAGGTGTTGGATCGCCACCAGCCGAGTCGGGGTCGCCGGGTGCAGTGTTGCAAGTCTCACGCCTTTTGCGGGGAGCTTGCAGGGTTCTTTAAAGCTGCTGGAAACAAAGTTGCAGCCTTTCTTGGAGCAGGTCCGCTGTCCTCGGGAGTTTCTTGTCTTTTCGAAGCAGGGGCAGTCCTCAGAGGATGTCGAGGTCGCTGGTCCCTTTGGAAGGCGTCGCTGGAGCAGGATCTTTGGAAGGCAGGAGACAGGCCGGTGAGTTTCTGGAGCCAAGGCAGTAGTCGTCTTCTGGTCTTCCTCTGCAGGGGTTTTCAGCTAGGCAGTCCTTCTTCTTGTAGTTGCAGGAATCTAATTTTCTAGGGTTCAGGGTAGCCCTTAAATACTAAATTTAAGGGCGTGTTTAGGTCTGGGGGGTTAGTAGCCAATGGCTACTAGCCCTGAGGGTGGGTACACCCTCCTTGTGCCTCCTCCCAAGGGGAGGGGGTCACAATCCTAACCCTATTGGGGGAATCCTCCATCTGCAAGATGGAGGATTTCTAAAAGTTAGAGTCACCTCAGCTCAGGACACCTTAGGGGCTGTCCTGACTGGCCAGTGACTCCTCCTTGTTATTCTCATTATTTTCTCCGGCCTTGCCGCCAAAAAGTGGGGCCTGGCCGGAGGGGGCGGGCAACTCCACTAGCTGGAGTGTCCTGCTGGGTTGGCACAAAGGAGGTGAGCCTTTGAGGCTCACCGCCAGGTGTGACAATTCCTGCCTGGGAGAGGTGTTAGCATCTCCACCCAGTGCAGGCTTTGTTACTGGCCTCAGAGTGACAAAGGCACTCTCCCCATGGGGCCAGCAACATGTCTCGGTTTGTGGCAGGCTGCTAGAACTAGTCAGCCTACACAGATAGTCGGTTAAGTTTCAGGGGGCACCTCTAAGGTGCCCTCTGTGGTGTATTTTACAATAAAATGTACACTGGCATCAGTGTGCATTTATTGTGCTGAGAAGTTTGATACCAAACTTCCCAGTTTTCAGTGTAGCCATTATGGTGCTGTGGAGTTCGTGTTTGACAGACTCCCAGACCATATACTCTTATGGCTACCCTGCACTTACAATATCTAAGGTTTTGTTTAGACACTGTAGGGGTACCATGCTCATGCACTGGTACCCTCACCTATGGTATAGTGCACCCTGCCTTAGGGCTGTAAGGCCTGCTAGAGGGGTGTCTTACCTATACTGCATAGGCAGTGAGAGGCTGGCATGGCACCCTGAGGGGAGTGCCATGTCGACTTACTCGTTTTGTCCTCACTAGCACACACAAGCTGGCAAGCGGTGTGTCTGTGCTGAGTGAGAGGTCTCCAGGGTGGCATAAGACATGCTGCATCCCTTAGAGACCTTCCTTGGCATCAGGGCCCTTGGTACTAGAAGTACCAGTTACAAGGGATTTATCTGGATGCCAGGGTCTGCCAATTGTGGACACAAAAGTACAGGTTAGGGAAAGAACACTGGTGCTGGGGCCTGGTTAGCAGGCCTCAGCACACTTTCAATTGTAAACATAGCATCAGCAAAGGCAAAAAGTCAGGGGGCAACCATGCCAAGGAGGCATTTCCTTACAGTACCTGACAGGAATACCTGGGGGAGTAGAGCCTGCTAAGTACCCCCAACATTCTGGTCATACAATTCTTTTGTCCTGCATGCTCCCTCACCACCTAAACCCACCTCAATTAAAATTCACCCACTACACCTCTGTCCAAATCACCTAATATCCCTCTCTGGCATCCACTACCTCCACCTAACTCAAATGACCTCTCAGCCCTTGGAAATGGCATGTGAACTATTGGCTAATCATATCACTACAACTTCCAGAATACACTATCCCATCATTGTGAAAACCTGGAATGTGCACAAAATATCATATCATGCATGTTTAACTAATTTACTATCTACACCATCTTGATTGTTCTAGTGTGAAACAGTACATGGCAATGACAGCAATGCTATGGCTCACTCACACATGCATCCCAGGCCAAACACAACTATAGCTGTGTACCCATTAATAATGGACACAGATTAAAGACACCATGCTAGAAACAGACTCGCCTGGGTTGGAAAGTCAGATGGCTGAGTTGATGCACATGCAGTAGATCCTGATACAGGTCACTGTCCCTTGCTTACTAGCATACTGTGTTCCTACAAGGACACCATTGTGCATTGAGCAGCTCTTATCTGTGCCATCTATCATGCCTGACTGTTCACTAGGTAAGAGAGGTGAACAGCCATATCTATAATCAGACAATATCAGATGCCATCAGCAGTACAATCACTACCAACCTAGTCTAACAACCCTTTACATGGAGTATGGAAATCAAGTCACAGAATTGTATGTACAACTAAGGTATGGTGTGCAGCAGTTGTCAATGTCATTGCTTGGAATCATGTTAAGGCACTGTCTGCATCTCACACAAATGCAACTGCACACCCATTTGAATCTGAACTGTGTGTCTCATTCCTTCCACAGGTAGCCTTGCCATTGCCACAATGAAGAAGATACCAGAGACTGTCACTTCCCCTCTGGATGAAGGCCCCAGTGAGGGCAATATCCTTGGATGTCTGGACACTAATGAAAACCTGGCCCTTCTGGGATACCTGGTCAGTCAATGACTCTAAACCTCAACCTTCCCACCTCAACCGCTCCCACCCTTGGTTGCATCAACATCAGAGGCAACCATTTGCCCCTAAATCTGTGTCCCAAGGTCTGTTCAATCTATTGAGTGACCCACAGTACAGGGACATGAGTCTAACCTTGCCACCTCTGACAATGATGGACCTGCGACCACTGAGCGTAGGCACACTGTGTCAGGGGCACAGGCATTTGGGGGTAGGATGTGTGCTAGGGATGCTGTTGGCCATAGGATGGGGCCTCAAAGGGCCTCAAAGGGACACAACTGACCAGGAAATCATCTCCCAAGTTTGAGAGCCTATCAAAGTAACCAAGGCATGATGGGCCAAGTCATCACCATGTTGGGGGAAATTCAGACGCTGCAGAGGGACCACCACCAGAAAGTCATGGTGCAGAGGCAGACACAAAATGCCCACCAAGCTTCCACTGAAGGGGTGCTGAGGGACCTGAATACCACACTGATTAGGTTTTGTATCCAGCATCTGGCCCCTTCCACTAGCAATGAAACATCAACCCCTTCCACATCTGCGGCTACTAGCGGAATAGAGGCTCTGCCAGGGGAAGGGCATGCCTCAGACACCCCTTCCTCTGTAGCTGAAGCACCCACACACAAACGTAGACCTCCAGTCAGACATCCAGTAGGAACAAATGCCAAGACCAAACCCACTGCGAGGAAGTGACCCTTTCTTGGCCGGTCCCCTTGTGTGCTACAGATACACCTTGTTAACGGTCCTAAGACCTAACTTCATATTCCCCTTGGTACAAGGACACTGGAATTTTTTTTTCCAACTAGTGTAGCAGCTACCCTAATGATTTCATCCACAATGACTTCACCAATCACTTTTTTTTATTATTTCCTTCTATAGTCACAGATATTCTTTTGATATGCACAATAAATCCCACTTAAACATAATTCTTATGTATGTGGCTTTTAGTATCCATCTACAATAGTTATGCATGCCAACTCTGGTCTGATTATGTCCCTTTGTATTGTACACGCATTCTTATGGACATCAAACGGGGACTCCGCAGGAGGAGACTCATTCAACAGAAATGTAACAGGACAGATTTCCAATAAGTTGAAATCTAGCTCTACACACATTTATAGGTAGAATTGCACACAGCACATACAGCATGACTGAGAGTAGCATCAGGATGTATGCTAAGGTGTCACACAATGCAAAAACACAGGATACAGAAGTCAGGGTCATGGTAAACTTCTTTCAAGGCGGGAGGCACACTGATAGGTCCTCTGTATCAACTGATATTGCCTAATCACATACCCAGGCCATATCTTCAAACTCACATATCCCATGGAACATACAAAGATGATTACTGAAGTACCCAGTCCTGAAACATTTCACTTACATTGGTTCCATACCTGTAAGATTGTCACTCACCTATGTCAGTCTACAGTGACCTTGGTCAGCAAAGTATGAACACCATGACAGCTAGGTCCAATGTAGCTCACGAACAACTAAAGCCATTGTGATGTTCCAACACTTACACATGAGCTATACACATATCCAGACACAAAATACACCATTTGTCAACCTTGTATACCCAATAGGTGAAATATACAGGAAAACACTTTTCCACTCCATTGTACTGACAGTACAACAATCTCAGTTAAACCACATTTAAACAACACTAATATCACCTGGTGTCAGTCAAGTACCCTTCTCATGTCTGTCAGCAAATCCCATCTGCTTCTGACAATGTCTTACATTAGCCAAGACTGCTGAGCCAAACAGGATCTAGGGCAATCTGTGAATGAAAGGGAAAAGGGATGGGACATATCAGAATACAATCCTCACATCTAAGAAGGCATGTCCAGAAGTAAAAGTTTGCATCTGCTGTTACAATACATGATACTGTAGACTGCTCTGTCCTGTACACAATGCATTCACAACTCACTCATAGGCATTTGAGCTCACAACACCCCTACAGATGATGCAAGAAAGGAGGTGACATGCTAGCGATCAACGTTTGGTTGCACAATTACATCACAACAATAGGTCAACTTCACATACCTACTAGTCAGTTAAAGTAATGATTGATGAGATCTGCCCTAGAGTCTCTTGCTTCATCTTCCTCTTGCTCTTCATCACTTGGAATTTCTGCATTTCCACCCACAGGTTCTACTGCCTCCCCCTGATGTGGTATAAATGGTACCTGACATCTCAGGGCAAGATTGAGGAGCATGCAGAAGGCAACTATTATTTGACATACCTTGGTGGGTGCGTAGAGGAGGGCTCCTCCTGATACATCCCAGCACCTAAATCTTGCCTTCACAAGCCCAAAGGTACGCTCAACTACGCGCCTTGTGCTCCTGTGAGCCTCATTGTAGCGGACTTCCCCTGGCATGGTTGGGTACCTCACTGGTGTCAACAGCCAAGGACGGTGTGGATTTCCAGAGTCACATGTGAACAAAATGGTAGAACAACACAAACATGTATGTGGGACATGCAACATTGTGATGGCAGCAGAAATACATTGCAAACACAGATTTTAATTGTAACATATCAACCAGCCAAGCCCTCTCTGTTTAGAGCTGTGTCATCAGCAGTGGGACATTGCTGTTCCGCATGTTGAAGGAATCATGGACTGATCCCGGATACTTTGCTGTGACTTGTGAAATGTACTGCCCTGCCATACACACCACTTTAACTTTGATTGAGTGGTAGTTTTTCCTACTCCCATACACCTGTTCATTAGCACAAGGGGGAACCAAGGCTATGTTGGTGCCATTTATGGCTCCAACCACACATGGAATGTGTACTATTGCATAAACGTCTGCCTTCCCATAGGCCAAATCTGCTCTTTGGGGAAACCTAATGTAGCTGTCCAGGTGTTTCAAAAATGCACACAGTACATCCTTCATCCCGGGCTGAACATGGGCTAAGACATCCCCGCAGTTAGAGCCACTGTATTCTGAAAGGTCTGGAACAGTAGCACTGACAAGATTTGAACGCTGGGAGGTATGCTATAGGGATTGCGAATGGCAGGCATCAGATCTGGCTCCAACTGTTTACAAAGATCCATGATAGTATGACGATTCAGACAATATTCCTGAATACAATGTCTGTCCGCCATAGTGTGCATGTCTACTAGTGGATGGTACACTAGTGGTCGCCTTCCTCTCCTCATGGTAGGGTGACTATGTGAAAAGATGTAAATGTAGAATGTGACATACAGCATGCTCACATCAAGTACAGTTCATTAAATTACTCACACATAACAGCTGTCGAGGATGGCTACTACCGCTGACATATACAGTACAGCACATAGCTATGCATCCATTGATACCAGCCTTGGTGCACATTGCCTCACCTAAATATGGGATTACACATAAACATTCACCTGTTACTGGATATGTTTATAAGACCAATCGTTTAGACATGTGTTGCACATATTTTGGACATTATCGACATTTTCAAAACACATTGAAACCTCAGCGTAGTTGTACATTTCTGACGCCACAAGTGACACAATGTCACCTAAACATGAGGGCAGTACTTACAGATGAACAGCACAAAATGGGGTATAGTTAATGATACAGATTAGTATACACTTCCATACATGAAATGTGCTTAAAATGGCAGCTGCTGTTCTACTGTACTGGACATATGGAAGTGACCTAAGTCTGCCGGTGGAAGTTGTCACGATGGTATTCAGTCACTACCGCGGTATTATTTGCCATTGAAACACATTGCTGCCTTTGGTGGACTTAGGGGAAATGGTGATGTCTGCTGGCGATGATGGTCATGTTTATGATCGGTGAGACCGCCATCTTCTTCAGTATTTCTCCCTTGACTCCTGACACTGCTGCAAGCAAGACCTCCACAACGTGATCTGAGCTACTGTGTACTGTGTCTGAGAGCTATCATGCCACATCCTGCAGGTGATAGGGACCCTGCCTTCACACCTGAAGAGCTGAGGAAACTAGTGGAGGAGGTCCTACCCCTGTATGGACAGCTATATGGTGCATCAGAGGAGCAGGTGAGTCCAATGTCATACCATTGTGTGATAGGTGTGGTGTATGAAGGTGTACCGTTAATGTAAACTAGTGAAGGTCTTGATGTATGCAGATGGTATTTTGTGAAGGAGTGTGAGCTGAGAGGATGGGAATGTGTGCCTATGTGCTGTTACTGATGTGTTCTGTCCACTACTTGTGGTATTGTGCATGTGGACATGACTTTCTCCTTTTGTCTGTGTCATTCATGCAGGTCAACACCCATATGAACAAGGGAATCTGGTGTGCCATCGCCAAGTAATTGTGTGGACCCTGGGGATCCACAGCCAGCGGAGCACCCATTGTAGGAAGCTGTGGGACGACCTGAAACGTAGGTCCCAGAAGACCAATGATGAAGGGGTGCCCGTCATACCTTGACCCCCTTAATGTCCCAGTTGCCTACCCTGAGGTGGATAGGCATTTGAGGGCAGCACAACAGCCACAAGGGGGTAAGTAATGACAGAACCCATGTACTGTCCTCTGATAGTTTAGTGTATGCTGTCTAAGTATTACAGCTGTGACGATGTTGTAGGTGCTACAGGTATATTGACTACTGAGAATACATGGTACTCCAGTTGCCAGTATATAAACACAGATGTGGCCATTGTATTGTGCATGGAGACATGATGACCACCTGTGTCTAGCAAGTTGTGTGACTGTATGTGGAGATGCACATGTGACTGAGCAATATGTGTGACTCTACTCAGCCTTATATATTTCTTACCTGCTGTGTCACCCTTCCCACCTAGTGTACCCAGGTCCATTCATCCAAATGGTGAGTTATGTAGTTCTAGAGTGTCTGACCACTCCTATTTCACTGGATCTGCTGGATGTGCAACATTGGGTCTGACAAATGAGTTACAGGGCCAAGTAATCCTATGTCCTGAAATAGTTTGACACTTCATATGAGGCTGTCATCCAAATCAGGCTCTTGATATGGCCAACTTAGTACTATCCCTATGAGGTTTGAGGAGGTGTCCCCATTGTCATGTCATATTCAAGGGTGGACATCCTAAAATGTGGAAATCATGTTTTCTATTTGACCTTCACATTTCATGGTATTACATTGACATGTGTACACATAACTTGTATCCCAATGTGTTTGTTTCAGAGGAGGCAAGTGGCTAGGCATCTTACCCCTTAGCCCATGTGTATTGTTCATGCCAGATAGGCCAATGCCATACCTATAGAAGTTCTATCTATACTATTTGCTGCCTACAACATGTGTCAATTGATACTTTGTGACTGATTATATATTGTAGAACCATGTTTCCCAGACTTACCATAGCTTACCTGAGGCTGTTTGGACAATAATGGTTATGGCTCAGCTCATTTCGGCCTGACTTAATGGTGTAGCAGATGTTCCATATCACATATACCTGTTGGTGTTGTGGAATATGTTGTCAGTTGATTAGCTTTCCTCTAGGTGTTTGTGTCATTCTTGGGTACATTGGTAATCAGTGATGTAAGTGTTATATCTGGACTTAGGAAATGTGAGAATCACATGTCAGGACAGTTGTTAGTGATGTAGGTATTCTTATGTTGTCACATAGATGCTTCTATTCTGCATGTCTGGTAGAATGGTATGAGCCCTCCAAGCAATTTGTATGGTGTCCATAGTTTTGTTGGTGTAACTATGCTCCCTGTGGATGCCTATGGATGTATTATGTGTGCTAGGTAGCCCCCAATTGCAGTACATAGAATAGTTGTCCGTGTGACAATATATCTGATTAGTGGTTGTTGAAAGTCCTGATGAATCTTTTACTAGTATTTAAATGGATGTTTCCCAGGCATGTAATCTATATTTGTGATGGCCTCTATATGGTAATGCCACATGTAGTGTATTCATCAGATAATTTTGCCATTGTGTAAGTTATGTACAGAATTATCAGTTAGGAATGTGTTGGGAAGGTAAGATGCTGTGTCGTATGTGAACTGAGATGACTTACCTTTAATGGAACATGACTTTTGGTGATGGACTGGGCAGGTGTGGAGTCAGAGTAGGCATCATATTGTGTTATCAGTCACCTGCATTTTCTTAGACTGATGTGATGTTGTACAGTGATGACCTGTATGGGGATACATGTTTTGGTTTAGCCAATCCATCATGTGTATGATGCTTTTGAGTAACAGGTGAACTGATGGGATGGTCAAGTAGTGGTCAGATGGTTGGCTTATGTTGTGGGTAAGACTGTTGTCAAATGGGAAAGTTGGAAGTATCTTCTTGTGGCATGGCCTAGGCTCTGAAGGGTTTTTAACTGGGACTTTCCTAGCAGGGGATGTATTGCTACTGTTGTGCATGATGTAATATTTGTGTGTGTGAAGAATGTGATGAAACACTCTCTCACTCTCTCTGTTTTTGCGCCTCAGAATCGGCAGGCAAAGGAGACAGAGCACAGGCAATTGGGGAAGCTGCCGGCCACAGAACCCAGAGTGCTGAGACCATGAACAGCGAGAGACCCAGTGGCCAGGTGGGTGAGGGGAGTACCAGTGGGAGACAAGATCCAGTTCATTATCCTTGGAATCCTCCTCCTGGGTATACTGCCTGGTGGTGGCTGACCCATCTGGGACCACCCCAGCATCATCTTTTACTGCCTCCCCCTTTCTAACACTGCCCTCCCTGTAGCTCCCCAACCAGTTGGCTGTGCCCGCTCTCCTAAGAGGGTGGGCATCTCCATTGCCACAGGCACCTCTGCCCCTGTCAGCCCCGCTGCCCTCAGTGAGGAAGCTATTGACCTCCTGAGGTCCATCTCTCAGTCACCAATTGTGAATGCCATCCATTGACTTGTAGCTCAAGTACAACAGAATAATTTGTTCCTGGAGGGCATTCACTGTGCACGGGCTGGACTACAGAGATCTTTTCAGGCTCTGGTCTCGACACTGATGGCAGCTAGTCACCCTTTGTCTACCGTCCCCCCTCTACCTTCCTCTTCCCAATCCCAAGCCCCTCTTCCCTGACCCAGCCAAAGCATACAGACAGACAAGCATGCATCTACCTCAACATCCAAGGGTAGCTCAGACAACAAGTACCACAAGACACACCAGCGGCATGGCCGAAAGCAACATCCACCTGTAGACACAGCAACAGTCACAACCTGCCCTGACACCCCCACCACCCACAATATCACAGACAATACACCAAACACCTGCAAACTCTATGCCAGCATTCACAGATCCAGCCACTACAACTATCTTGCCCACAGACAGCATGATAGCAGACTCTCAGACATCCACCCCAGGCACCACATCCGCAGACACCACACCCACAGACACACCTATATGCAGTTCATCCACCATACCTGCAGACACCACCGCAACAGACACTCACCCACCCACCATGGCATCTCCCAAAACCTCCACTCCCCTCCTCCCAAGACACATAAACGCCCACACTCACCCACCCAACAGACACCCACTACCCACAAGCATACCTCGCACAAACATGCACCCAAGACATCCACGCCAACACCTCAAATAACCACTCCCTCTCACTCCACACCCAAACCCTTTTACTATAACCCTCCCTGTGTGTCTAGAAAAGCTTTCCTTTTAGAGTTTGCCCTTTTCCCTACTCTTCTCCCAACTCGTGATATCCCTAAACAATCTATGTTCCTACCCAAGTCCGGCCTTGGAAATTTTTAGAAAATGTATTCACCTAATTCAAATTTGTGGGCAACCAGTTGTTGGTTTCAAATTTACATCTTTGTCCTGAATATCTTTTCTTAGGGCAGATGTGTTCCTGGCTGACATTGTTTCTGTGTGAGAGTATTTGTGTGTCTGGGCAGCATGTGAGGTTGTGTGCATTGCATTTGTCCCCAAGTGATGGGTGTGTGTAGTGTGATGGGCATGTATATGTTGGCGATATGTAGTTGTGATGGTATTGAGTGGTGTTTGTGTTGACATGTGTTTGTTGCAGTGTTTTGTGCTTTTGTGGGCTTGGACTGTGTGCGTGAGCTTGTGTGGTGAATGGTATGTGAGATACGTTGTGATTGCAGGGTATTTTGAATGCTGCGTTATATGGTTGTATGATTGTTTGTGGTCATTCCCAGTTGGTTGTACGTTGTATTGTATGTGTGATCTGTCAATGGGTAGTGTCTATTGTGAGTGCTTACCAATGATTTGCTAGTTTAGCAGTTGTGGTGTTATAGTGTGGTTTGGTGGTGTTGTGTGTTGTTGTGTGTGACTGTGCTGGTGCTGTTTCTGAGAGTAGGTGTGTGTTTTTGACATGTATGTGTGATGGCCATAGTGTGTGTACTGTATATGTGTGGGTGTTTCTGTGGGTGTGGGTGTCAGTGTGAGCTTCCATGTGTATGTCGCCCTCACTACCCGTTCCCAATTGGTATGTTGTGTGTGTGTAGGTACTTTGTCATTTTACAACAGTGACAGGTAAATGTGTGTTCTCACAGCTGCTGTCATCTTTGCAGATTCCGAAGTTGATTGGTGAGCAGAAGCAGTGGGAAGACGTGTGGCTCAGGTTCCATGGCAGCTCCGGATGAGTATGGCTTCCTGAAGGTGAGTGTCTCCCTTTATACAGTTGGTTTCCTGCCAGGGTTTACGTGTTGGTGCGACCGTGGCAGAAACCTTGGTGGTGTGCAGACTCATAATCTGTACAGCGGAAACATACTCTCCTTTGTCCTGCAGATGGCTAACATTGTCTGTAACGGCCTGACCACAGTGTTGGTGCCAGGGGTGGTTTGGCTGTATTCTGTGGTGAATAATGCCATGGTCAGAATTTGGCGATCTTCTCCTCCAGCCTGTTGGGGGCACGAGCGACAAACCTATAATCACCCCCACAGTGTCTCAATTGTTTCCTTTTCTACATCAACGGGTTTGGGACCAAAACAGTGAGAGAGGAATGCATCACTGTCAAATTGACCCAAGTTGGGAATGAGCTATGAAACCAGTCCTATTTTTGTTTGCATTCTGGGATACACAGTCCTTCTTTCTTAAAGAGAAAAACAGATGAACATATCCCACAATATAAAAAGTAGATACATCTAATCTCTTCTGACCTCTTACAACGTGTGAGCTGTGTGAATGGGTAGAAGAACTTGCTTTTTATGTGATGTAAAATTCCCTATAATAAATATCAAAAGGATATTGCAAGTCACTACTACAAGTAACGTTTAAAAGCACTGAGGTCTTGTGCTTGTGCATGGTCATGTATTTAAGTGAGTAAGTACTTGCTGTATATCTAAGGCGCAAACCAAGCCAAAAGACAGCAGAGCACAGTACAGGGTCAAAGACGAACATCAATTCAACAATGCCAGTAAATGCAGGAGAGTTGTGGATGATTAATGCATTGTTGTTAGAAATGGGATCTCTATTTGGCAGAGGTATTCACCTTTGACCACAATCCTATTCAGGGTAAGTGGCACACAATCCAAATTATTCTGTTCCCACCCTCTGGTAGCTTGGCACTGAGCAGTCAGGCTTAATGTAGAAGGCAATGTGTAAAGTAGTTGTACAAGAAATCATACAGTAACACAGTGAAAACACCACAAAAGATACACCACACAGGCTTAGAAAAATATATGATATTTATCTGATAAAATTAAGGTAAAAACAATAAAGGTTTAAAAAGCACAAGTGAAAATAGTACTTTTTAAATATTAAAAAGGGTATTAAGTCTTAGAAACCAACAGTTGTCTCTTGTTTGCACAAAGTACCTGGTTTGCATAAAAAACAAATGCACGGAGACCGCAGAGGGAGAGATGCGTGGAAAAAAAAGCTATGCGTCAGAATTTCTGGCACAGCACAGATGATGCATAGTTTCTGCAGGGATCTTTTTGATGCCCAGGGATGATGCATGGAAATCCTGGGAGTGCAGGACGGCGTCACAAGAGTTGCATTGATCCGGTAGGCAATGCATGTAATTTTCTGTTGCACGGCAGGTGCTGCATCGATTCTTTACTCTGGAAGTCAGGCTGCGTCATTCCGTTTTGGCTGTGCATCGATCCGGTAGGGTTGTGTGTTGAATTTCCATTCGCAAGGCAGACGCTGCGTTAATTCTTCACTTGGGAAGTTGGGCTGCATCATTCCGGTTCAGTTGTGCGGTGATTTCTTGGTTGCACCATGGCTGTGCATTGTTTCTGAAGGCTGTGCGGCGATTTTCAGTGCACAAGGAGTTCCTTGAAGAAATGAAGTATTTTTGGCCCTGAGACTTCAGAAACAGGAGGCAGGCTCAATCCAAACCCTTGGAGAGCACTTCTCAGCAAAGTCAGAGGGCAGCAGGACAACAGCAGGGCAGTAGATCTTCTCAACAAAGCAGTACAGATTAGCCCTTTAGGCAGCCAGACAGTTCCTCTTGACAGGTTGCAGATTCAGATCCAGAAGTGTCTACAAAATGTGGGGAAACATCCCCTGTACTTATACTATGTTTTGCAAAGGTTTAACAAAGAGGGGGAGAGGAGATTCCAACAAGTTACAACTGGTTCTGGGAGTGTCCCCTCTCTCCTCCAGCACAGGCTCCAAACATCAGTTGGGGGTAAATGAGCCCTTTGTGTGAGGCCAGTGAATAGCCTTTACAGATGCAAGTGTGCCTTGCTTCCCCTTCTCTCAACCCAGGAAAGCCATTCAAAGTGCAGATGCCCCTATGTGTCACCTCTACCCTCCCTGTGTACAGGCTGTCTGAAAAGTATGCACAAAGCCCAGCTGTCACTCTGCCCAGACATGGATTGGAGTCAAGCTGAAAAACACCAGAGTCATAAGCAGAGAGAAATGCTCACTTTCATTTCTAGAGGTGGCATTTCTATAATGATAATAAAAAATCCACCTCCACGAGGAAGCAGCATTTCTCACTACCATTACAACCATACCAAACATTCCTACGCTACCCCTTATAAATCTGACAACACCCCCTAAACATAAGGCAGGGCATTTCAAATGCAATTCTATGAGAAGGTAGCACTCACAGCAGTGAGAAACCAAAATAGGCTGTTTGTCACTAGCAGGACAGGCCGCTCTACCAGGCACATGTCCTGCCGTCTACATATATAGCACTATGCCCATAGGGCTAGCTAGGGCCTACCTTAGGGGTGACTTACATGTAGTAAAATGGGAGTTCTGGGCCTGGAAAGTGAATTTAGATGCCAGGTCCCTGTGACAGTAAACTGTGCACACAGGTCCTGAGCTAGTTTGAAAGGCTACTTCTGTGGGTAGCGCAAGCTGCGCTGCAGGCCCACTAGTAGCATTTAATTTACAGGCCCTGGGTATAGGGATACCACTGTACAAGGAACTAACAGGTAAATTAAATGTGTCAGTCAGGTATAAGTGAATCATACCAAGTTTACAAGGGAGCACACATTCACTTTAGCACTGATCAGCAGTTGTTAAAGTGACCAGAGTCATAATGTCAGCCAAAAAGGGTCAGAACATTAAGGAGGAAAAGCCAAAAAGTTTGAGGGATGACCCTGTAGACAGGGTCAGGTCCAACAATTGTGATGAAATGTTGTTTAAAGAGGTGAATCTTCAGCACTTTCCTACACTGGAGCGGGGTTTGAGTGATCCTCATGAAAAGGGGGATATCGTTCCAGATCCAGGGTGCATTAATGGAAAAGGACTATTGTCTTGCTATTTCTATTTCACACTTGTTAGTCTTCGCACTGATGGTATTCTAGATGCAGATGTGCCACGATGCATCAGAGATTATGAGCTTGTCTGCATGATGAGCAGGGTCTGTAAATGATCCAGCTGGTTTTGAAGATGGTACAGGCTGGCAAGGGGAAGCTGATTGAGTTTGATCAGAATGGAAGTGATGTAATTATATTTCTTCCGATCCTGGATAAGACGTGCTGCTGTCTGTAAAATGCCTTTAAGGTGTGCTAGTATGGAGTCAAGGAGACCATAGAGCAGGGCATTACCACCTATCCAGATGCAAAAGTACAAGGACTTGAACAGTTCCGAAGTCACATGCTAGAAGAAACTGTTTCACCTTTGATGGATGAGAGATGCTGGTACAAAACTGATTTTGTTTTTCTCTTATAGCAATGTATTTCTTGAAGGGGTGGTAAGCATCCAGGATGAATCCATGTGCTTGGCTTTCTGTGAGATTTGGGATTCAAAGCCATCAAGTTTAATATTAGTGAGCCAGGTTGGTATTGTGCCTGGCTTGTGGTTCATGGCAGTCAGCGTTTGAGGTGCTGGATAACTGCATCCGAGAAGACTTTTAAGTAGAGTTATGTGTCATCAGCAAATTGGTGAATATTGTTGCTACTATATGTGAGTAGTGTACAAAGTGTCTCCATACATAGGTTGAAGTTTACAGGCAACAATATGCATCACTTGTGGGACTCTGCAGGGATAGGGATCTTTTGGGACTTGGAGGTGCCCACATGAACACATTGGTGTTGCCTGCAAAGGTAGGAGGAGAACCAGTGAAGGACATTGCCAGTGAATCTCATTTGAATTGCCAGGGTGCATATAATTTTGAGATGGTCAACTGTGTCAGTGGCAGCAGAGAATTCCAGCAATATGAGGATGCAGGGGTCATCCTAATGTATGGTCAGGAAGGCATTATCTGCTCTGTGTAAGGTATTGGTCTCTATGCTGTGGTGTGGTCTGAAGCCAGACTGATAATCATGCATGAAATGGGTATCACTGACATGACCTTGGGTCAAACATAGACTCATGTTTCAGTGATCTTATTGATGAATGGTAGATGAGTGATGGGTCAGTTATTGGCAAGGTGATGAGGTTCTATTGTAGTTTTCTTAAAAGTGGGAGAATCAGGACTGTCTTGAGGGTTTCTTAGAAGATTTGTTGCATGGGAGAGACATTGAAAATTGTGAGTAGGTGTGACAGAGCAGCTCCTTTGCAGAGAGAGCTTACATGAAGGATGATGGTAAGGCATTCATGAGAAGTCACTTTAAGGGAGTTGAGTATGTTGGTGAGATTTTCAAGAGATAGAGCTTCCAAGCCTGACCATTGAGAGATTCTACACAAAGAAATGGGTGCAAGAGATAAAGCAGACATGGTGTTGTCAATGTGCTGTTGGATTTTTTATATGTTTTCACTGAAGAAGAGGTTAATGGCATTGCGCTTTTCTGTGGAATGAGGAATAGGTAGCTCTAGCAAGAGGTCAATGCAGTGCTTGGTTGTCTTGAAAATAATTCTGATTCTGTTGGTACCTTTAATGAAGGTGTTGTTATAGTATCATACTCTGGCAGATGTGATTAACTGACTGTGTTTAATAGGCAGTGACGTTGGTATCATCAAGAAGTCATCAGTACTTCTATTTTTCTTCCTTGTTTCTTATGTTTTATGGATGGATCATTCAATGTCATAAAGCTCTTTGGAGTACCAGGCTGCTGAAGACATTGGTACTATACATTTTCCTAAAATGTGCAAAGTTGTTAGGAAGGGTGTTGGTGTCAATTATTTAGTTAATGAGAGTTGGTTTCAAGGTTGGTTGAGGAGAGATCTTTGAAGGATCCAAGAGCTTGGTCTTCTCTTTTGTGTTGACCTTGAATGCTTGACTAAGATGCTGAGGAGCGAGACAGGGATGGCAAAGCAATTAATTCAGTCCAGGGGTATGGGTGGTTTGCATTGCATTGTTGGTGCTTATTTGAAATGCCCATGTTTTGAGTGGTATTCTCATAACATTTTGCATTAACTACTCTATATTTAAGTGAACCCATTTTTTGGCATTGGGACTCTGCACATTTTACTCCTGCTAACCAGTGGTAAAGATGTGGAGGTCATGGCATTGTCTGGCAAACCTGAAACCAGACTATTTCTCAAGCCTCCTCCGGCAACAGTCTTCTCTTTGCTTCAAGTGTCCATCTTAAGAACATTGGTGGTCATTCCAACGCTGGCGGTCCATGACCGCCGGGTTGGAGGACCGCGGGAGCACCGCCGACAGGCCGGCGGTGCTCCAATGGGCATTCCGACCGCGGCGGTAAAGCCGCGGTCGGTCCGGCAACACTGGCGGTCACCCGCCAGTGTACCGCCGCCCATTGGAATCCTCCAAGGCGGCGCAGCTAGCTGCGCCGCCGAGGGGATTCCGACCCCCCCTACCGCCATCCAGTTCCCGGCGGTCCGCCCGCCGGGAACCGGATGGCGGTAGGGGGGGTCGCGGGGCCCCTGGGGGCCCCTGCAGTGCCCATGCCACTGGCATGGGCACTGCAGGGGCCCCCGTAAGAGGGCCCCTAAATGTATTTCACTGTCTGCTGCGCAGACAGTGAAATACGCGACGGGTGGACTGCACCCGTCGCACAGCTTTCACTCCGCCGGCTCGATTCCGAGCCGGCTTCATCGTGGAAGCCTCTTTCCCGCTGGGCTGGCGGGCGGCCTGAAGGCGGCCGCCCGCCAGCCCAGCGGGAATGTCAGAATTACCACCGCGGTCTTTCGACCGCGGAACGGTAACCTGACGGCGGGACTTTGGCGGGCGGCCTCCGCCGCCCGCCAAGGTCAGAATGAGGGCCATTGTCTTTAGTATTTGATATGGGGGATTTTTATAGGCAAAGAGAAACTGTAACTCACCTAGAGCCTTTGAACATGAGAAAAAGGTCATGGAGAATAGATTTAGAGAAAGAGGGTACCCTAGTAAAGTCATTAATCAAGCTTCTAGGAGGGTGGAGGAAGTTACTAGACAGAGCTTACTATATCCACACAAACCCTCCCCCCCAGTGATGAGCAGGATGTGATAAGATTTATAACAACATTTTACAACCAGGCTCACTTGGTAAGGTAGAACCTCATCAAACACTTGCACATACTATTCACTGATGACACTAGTAGTTAGTACATAGGAAACACACCTCAGATCACATTTTGGCAGTGTTGCTCATTGAAAGACAACTTGAGCAAGAACTTTATTACTGAAACACCGCTCTTCAAACAGAAACAGGCTTTTTTTGCTGCAACATGTATAACAATAGTCAGGACACAATAACAATTGCAGTGCCCAACATAGAAAAGTAATTTGCGACTAGTAAACACACCTCATGCAAAACTGAGTATTGCACTTGCTGTTTGATACACCCTTGCTATCACTTTTATGTGGGTGGCACTATTCATGAAGCTAACAAATGTGTACTAGAACATATGAGGGCTATAAGACATCATAATGCACAGTACTCTGTATTCACTTTGCTGATACTTATTTCAGCAACATAAACCTACTTCAGTTCATAGTGATTAACACTGTTTTGCCTAGTAGTAAGGCAGAAGACAGGGAGACAAAATTGTGAAAATTGGAATCCAGATATATTCTTGATTTTTATACCCTAGCACCTCAGGGTTTGAATTCTGATGAGAAGATGGCAGTCGATTTGTATAAATGGAGGAATAGCATGATGTTCAGAATGTACCTATTTTTAAAGTAATTTCATTTTGTTTTTTAACTTAGGTCACTGCTTGGTGTCTTGATGAGCAATGTCACCTGTGGAATTGGAATGTCAGTTGTCTTTCAATATGCCCACTTGGGTCAGATTGTGAGTGTACGGTCATGTCAGTTCTGCTGTCATGTAAAGTATCTTTAAAGAAACATTTCTTGTGAAACCCGCTTCCAATCAATATCAATATTGTTCCTCATTAGTGCAGCATAGTTCTGCCCACTTGGGACAGAATGTGATTATTTTCACTTATTACAGACAGTCACTAGGATACAGACATGGACTCTCTCCTCTCCTTACAGCATGCACGATCGTACAGTCCACATGGTACAGGCCACGTGGGAAATAATGTCTATTTCACATTATTGATATGAGGAAGTGGTTTCCAAACCCCTACTCATGACTTCTTGAGGTTTTATGTATCTGTTTATGTTTCATTGGTAGTGGCCACCTTAAAGGGTTAAATCAAATTAAATCAAATTCTGTTAAGAATGAGACAGGAACTCATGACTGCGGTTTGCCGGTGTACACAGTCATTCAACTTGATCAACCATATGATTTCTATGTTATATATTCATTTTTTCTTATATTTCATTGACTTTTGCTGTTGACAAAGACTGTTATGGTCGAAACGCGTCCAGGCTTGACAAGCCTTGTAGAATGGCTTTGTAAATAAATCTTATCATTATTCAGCAATTGTTGGGAGTGCCGTTTTCTACAATTCATCTTGAGACATATATATATATATATATATATATATATAGTGAGAAAACTGGGTCGATTGCAGAGGCCCTTTAACTTTTTGCTCCATTTTTCACTTTTTGCTGGTCTTTTCCTGACTGTGATGGTGCCCTGGGTACTGTTAACCAGCCCCAGGGCTTGTTCTCTGTGTAAAATGAGTATGCAAATTAGGCTAATTATAATTGGCTATGTCAATCTACCTATAAGTCCCTCGTCTTTGGTAGGGCATGTAGGTTTAAGGACCCCAGCGCAGGTTGTGCACCCAGTGCACCCATAGGTGCACTGCAGAGGTGCTCAATGTCGTTTTAAAGGCAGGCCTGTCTTGCTGGATGGCTGCTATTAAATTAAAGTTACATGCAAATTCGACTTTGGACTTAAAGGTACTTCCAAAGTCCTAAACTACCTTATTTGTACATATACATCACCCCTAAGTCGTGTTCTAGGTGCCTCCAGGGTTGGGTGCAATGTAACTATAAGCAGGGACCTTATAACATATGTTTTATAAGCCCTGGGGAGGAAAAATAGCTAAAATCGTTTTTCCCTCATTGTAGTGAACGGGCTCTATGGGTTATAGGCTAAAATGGAGAGGCTTTATTTCAATTATTAAAGTCTCCAAAGGTGCAAGATGTTGCACTTTTGGTCTCACACCCACTGTTATAATATATGCAACAACTTGCTATTGTTGGATTTAATATAAATAGTTCAGGGAAAGAGTTTTAGAACTCTTCCTCAGAGTTAGCAGTTGTAGCTCTGTAGTGCCCTTTTCTGACTGGCCAGCCTCTAGCAGCCTAGCTAGGCTGTCTTGATTAGGTGTGAAGTGGCCTGGGCTGAACACAAACTAAATGCCAGGGGGAGGAGATCTGCATCAGCAGATGGTGAAATAGGATGGGGAGATCAGCCAAACTGGTCTTCAAAGGAAGGAAGAGCATTTGTAGCATCTCAGGACCTCCCCCATTTCATGCAAACCCAGACAACCAGTTACCCTCTTGATTAGATTAGGAGGGTAGGGAGTGGTGCCAGCCTAACCTCCAAGATTCAGTTTCTGCCATTTTGGATTTTTAAGGAATGGTGCTCCCTTGGATTGATTTTTGCTACACTTCCGAGGAATTGGTCATCCAGGAGGGTAGTGACCTGCCTGTTATTGGACAGCTGCCCCCCTTGTTTCACAAAAGGAACAAGGATACATTGGCCAGAGCTGCACCCACACCTCAGAACCCTGCCAGGAACAAGACAAGAAGAAGAAGGACTGCCCTGCTGGACCCCTGACCTGCACCTGGTACCTGCACTCTGAAGGACTGCACCAGCTGCTAACTTGGGCTTCACCACTAAAAGGACTTTGCCTGGTTTCAACTGGTTCAAGAAGGGACTCCATGCTTGCTACAGGTGTAAAATAGCTAACCAGAGTCATCTTCACCAAAACCTGAAGAGACTAACCTGCTGACTGGTGGCTAGTGGTCATTTTGGAGTTTGAGCCAGGTGCATTCTGGGAGTTGGAATCCTAGTGCTCAAGGAGCAAACCAGAGCTTCTGGAACCTTGGGGTGAGTTGTGGACTCCTAAAGAACCTTTAAAGACCTTCTGTAAGAAGGTCCAGAAGTTTGGAGAAGATTGGAGAACTTATGTTAAAACGCTCCATTAAGGTACTGACACGTTGTCGTGAGTCAAGCCGGCTTACGTCGACCATGACCCAGCCTGACCTGCAGGTTCATCCAGCTGAAAAGCTCCGGAGCCCCAGACTTCCAGGATTTCAACGGGGGCTGCTAGAAAGGCAATCTGACAACATTGACTCGAAATCGGCCTGCTGTGAAGGGTTGTCGGACATCGAAAGGAAAAAGCTCCAAAAAAGTGACAAAGTCTGAACCTAAAAAGTTGACTGGGACTTCCCACTTGACGGATCCAAGGAGGGCTCCAGGGATCAAGATTCAGCTTCGGCCTGGACAATGATTTCAGTCCTGAAAAACCGTCTAAGTCTGAACATAGAATTCTTTAACGAGGTCTCCAGTGACGTGTATATGAAGAGGGCTCCAGGGAGGTCAGATCGGATTGGTGACTTCGTCCCACTGAAGAAAATCTTCGAGAAAAAGACTAAGGTAAACCTTTGACTGATGCATCCTGCTTGCTGTAGCCAAACAGGGCTCCATTGCGCTTGGCCTCAGATGTTCTTTGTCCTGGTCAAGTGCAATCAGATGTCCAGATTGCTATGCTCTAGAAAACATTAATTCTTTAAATATTCATATCTCAGGTTCCCCTTTTTCTGATTTTGTCATTTTGGTGTCATTTTAAAGTAAAATTGTAATCTATTTTTATAAATTGGGGTTGGATTTTTATTGTGTTTTGTGTTTCACTTATTTACTGTTTTGTTGATATTAAATGCTTCACACATCTATCTCTAAGTTAAGCCTTGTCTCTCATTGCCAAGCAATCCTGGGAGTGTGGGACGAGGTCACAGGAGCTGCATTGATCCAGTGAGCAATGCGAAGGAATTTCTGTTGCATGGCAGGCGCTGCGTTGGTTCCTCTTTGCAGGAGGTCAGGCTGTGTCATTCTGGCTCAGCAATGCATTGATCCAGTGGGCGTTGATCTCCACTCAGGGAGCCAGGCTGCATCATTCCGGTTCGGCGTGCAGTCATTTTCTTACCGCAGTGCAGGCTGTTCATTGGGTTTTCTCTGCCTATGGAGTTCTTTGCAGAGATGAAGTCTTTTTGGCCCTGAGACTTCAGGAAACAGGAGGCAAGCTCAATCCAAGCTCTTGGAGAGCACTTCCCAGCAGAGCCAGAGGATAGCAAGGTAACAAGGCAACAGCAAGATAGCAGTCCTTTGCAGAAAAGCAGTCAGGTGAGTCTTTTGGGCAGCCAGGCATCTTCTGTTATGAGGTTGCAGGTTCTTGTTCAGAGTTCTTTTCCCAGTAGGTATCTTGTCAAGAAGTGTCTGAGTTGGTAGGGTCAGATGCCCTGTTTCAATACTCAAATGTGCCTTTGACTCAAAGAGTGACTTAGACGTGCACAAGGTCCTGTCTGCCAGGGTCCGAGTAGAGGGTTTGGCAGTCCATTGTGTAAGGGCAGGCCACTGCCCTTTGACATGTAAGTGACAGGCCCTCCACCCTCTCAGCTCAGGAAGAACCATTCAGTATGCAGATGTGTGCAGGTGTGACTGAGCATCCTGTGTTTGGGGTTGTCTGAGTGAATTGCACAAGGGAGCTGTCAACTAACCCAGTCAGACGTGGATTGTAAGGCACAGAAGGATTGAAGTGTAGAGAAATGCTCACTTTCTAAAAGTGGCATTTCTAGAATAATAATATCAAATCCAACTTCACCAATAAGCAGGATTTTCTTTTACCATTCTGGCCATACTAAATATGAGCTTTTTACTCTTTTCAGATCAGAATCTACCACTCCAACAGTATATGAGGGTAGCCCTAATGCATCCTATGGAAGGAGCAGTCCTCACATCAGTATAAAATGCATTTAGGAGTTCTACACTACCAAGATATATAGAACACATATGTTAATGTCCTGTCTTTTATCTGCATGGTATCCTGCCCTATGGGCTACCTGGGGCCTACCTTAGGGGTGACATATATGTAGAAAAAGGGGAGTTTAAGGCTTGGCAATTACTTTTAAATGCCAAGTCAAAGTGGCAGTGAAACTGCACACCCAGGCCTTGCAGTGGCAGGCCTGAGACATGGTTAAGGGCTACTTATGTGGGTGGCACAACCAGTGCTGCTGGCCCTCTAGTAGTATTGAATTTTCAGGCCCTGAGCAAATGTAGTGCACTTTACTAGGGACTTACAAGTAAATTAAATAAGCCAATTGGGTGTGAGCCTCTGTCACCATGTTTTAAGGAGAACACATATGCACTTTAACACTAGTTAGCAGTGGTAAAACCAAACGTGTCGCCTACTCGCGAACAGTGCAAACGCCACAGAGACAACGTGCCGCCGCTCAAGTCCAAACAGTTTGTTTATTTTGACAGCATGTATCAGTAATCTACCGACGCGTTTCAGAGCCTTCGCTCCTTGCTCACGGGTTCAGGTAAATCCAAAACATTTCCTCTTCATGACGTTTATAAAGTAAACTTCAATGTGATAACTAACATAAATGACAGACAAATACTCACACATTTTTGAAAAACATGTCAGCCATATTAGAACATTCAAGATTCTATGATAAATTTGACGAACAAAACAATGTATATATATATTATATATATATATATATATAAAATATGATTTCACTGTATATTGTCTTACTAGCTAAATTCTTATCTCAGTACAATTCTTTTTGGAACAGCTTGAAATAATCAGTCTATGTATCAACATTATTAGGAAAGTTTGTTTGTATCGCCAAAAAAATACCAGCATTCAATCTTCGCTCACCATCCTTAACATTTAACTGTTATTTTAATACATTTTAACGTATTACTGCATTAATCATAATACATCTTCTGTGTCTATATAGCCTACACTATTGAACAAAGAATATGAATACAATGTTTTAATACAATTGTTTTACTTATTCATCTCAATACAATGTAATTGCTCTCTTCCAAAAATGTGATTCCATTTCACACTATGGTAAGAGAATTCCCTTAAAAAAATGTCCTACTTCAAAAACCAGAACTAGTGCCCATGCACTGTTTGTCTTGAATAATTTGACTGCTAATGTTTCATTTACATTTTTAATGACATCATAGAAGTTGTCATATAAGCTGTAATATATGGGGTAATTAGCAGTGCATGGCAAGGGCACAAGTTATATATTTTAATATATATATTACCTAAGTAGTTATAGTTAGGACCATGTTTCCATAGGACAAGCTTTTTTTGACTTGCCTATATCTTTGGCACCATTTGACAAATCTTCACAAACTTTTCCAAAAAAAGTGCTCAAGTGTTTACTTTTGCGCACAGAAAGTTTTGGGGTGATCCATCAAGCAGGGGCTGAGAAAAAGGAGGGGTCAAAAAAGTTGTGTTACACATGTTAATTCTCATAGAACCTTTGAACAAGACTACAGCCTGAACCACTGGATGGAATTGCGCCAAATTTGACAGAAAGCTAGCTTTTGTTACGTAGAGTGTACTTTCCCTTATTTAGTGTAAATCAGTTCAATAGTTTTTGAGATATTAAAGGGAAAACAAATTTATATTTCTGAGGTTGCGCAACTTTGCGAAGATTAAGAGCTTGTGCACAGCAAATGCACCTCTTTGATTGGCTGCCAACACTTCAAATCAGGAAGAGTTAGCAGCCATTTTGGGACTCAGCTTGAGCCGAGTCCCCTAAAATAAATATTTTAAAAAGACACGGAGGCAGGGTAGAATCAACCTAACTCCTTAGCTCTGGTGCTGGGGTCCCAGAGGGGTCAACCAGAGCAAACCTTTTTTTTTTTTAAATGAACTGCCCTCTCTCAACCCTGGAGACCACCACCTCCCCGGGGCTATTGTAAACATAAATGCAGGGGGCTGCCCAGTGCTCTGCAGCCCTGGGGAACACAGCCTCCAGTGGCATAACAGAAATATGGTGTTGGGGGCCACATGCTCCCCCAAGCCCTGGGGACCACCATCTCCCTGAGGCAAAAATCTAATTGTATGGGGGGGGCACATGACCCCTGTGCACTGGGGACTACCACCTCGCCAGGTCCTCCCCCACAGCACTGGGGAGTGCCACCTCCTCAGGGCATTTAGCACATTGTGTGTGGTGTCACGGGACCCTCACAGTCCCGGCAGCCACCACTTTCCCAGGACATTCAGTATATTTGGGTTAGGGGGCCCCAAGGCCAAAGGGATCACCACCTCCCCGGGGCTATTCTATGTTGGAGGGGGGTGCATGGCCCCTCTGGAGGAGCCTATGATGGCCCAGGGGACCGCCACCCCCCAGGGCCAGCTCCTGTAATTTCCTAGGGTGCTCACCCCAGGACACACCAGTTTGCTATGGTTTGTTGGCAGCTTGTTCACCTGCCACCAAGCCACAGCTAACACTCTGGTCCGAAGAAGGGAGAGCTGCCAAACAGGTCTCCTTTCATTGGAGCAGAGGTGTCCTCTGTCTGCCTGCCCACAGAGATGCTGGTATGCACACAGAGGAAACTGCTCTCACAGATAGGTAGCTGCTATAGTTCAGGCTCCCCTCACAGTCCCCAACATTGTCACTGGGTTCCACACAACTCACCTTCCCAAAATAAAAAAGAAAATATAATTAGGCCGAACTCCGGGGGATGGGGAGGGGACTCGTGCCCTAAGGTAACTGGAACGCACACCCTCACCATGCATTGATAATTACCCCACAAATTACATCACTCATGACATCTATGATAACATTACTGATAATATCAATGTAATATTTGCATTAAAAATGTTTATGAAAAAACTGTGCATGGCGAGGACGCAAGTTATAGTTACCTTAGGGCTTGAGTTTTATTTACTTCAGATAACACTGACTATAAAGGTGAATTTATATGGTTTTGTGCGTTTAAAAAATTGGAGCCTAACTATAACACCCCCGTAACCTTTTTTTATTTTATTTTTAGGTGAATTTTGATGTTTTTTTAAATTCTATTTCTTAACTCTAACCTCCCTGTATGTCCCTGTAAGCTTTGTTTTTTCCAGGGAAAAAATATATATATATTTATTTCATCCCAAATGCCACCTTCAAACTGCTGAATGGGTCCCTCCGTCGGAAAAAAAATGGGAGTTACGCTATCAATTAGTAACCGTTAGGATCCTCAAGATCTCAGTGTGATTATGGGAATAGCCGGCATAGGGTGCTGATGAAGCACATAATTATTTCTTACCTTCTACATTTTGGTAGAAAAGAGGTTCTGGCTAAAGGTCCTTCTGGCCCTAACATGCCCAAACAGGCAACAGCTCCTCTGTGTCTACCCCTAACAGGTCCAAACATGGGATATTCTTGTCTGTGTCTACCTTTAACAGGCCTAAACAGGTTATGTCCGTTTCCTTGGTATTCCCGGTGAATGGGAGTTGATTGAAACAGTGAGAAGAGATGATGTAATGTGACTTTCTGTGCAGATCAATGACAGAACTTGCAGTGATGCCACTGAATGTGCAGATGGATCACAGAAAGCATTGCTAATGGCATCTTTCACAACCATGTAGAAAGACGAGTGGGTACTGTAATGAACCGTGTTGGCATAATACAGGCATAGGGAAGGTTAAAAAAAATATATGACATTCCTAGAACGAAGATATGTTTATCCCTCTGTTGCCAGATCACATGAAGATCCATTATATATTTTAGGGGAAAGTCCTCTCAGGCTTTCTTTTTACGTCCTTAAATGAGCCATGAAAGATCCAATGTAGATCTCTATGATGATTCCAACCTGTTATAGTGTAAAAGAGCAAAAGTAAGAAAATGGGACAGACAGTCTTTAATCTCTGTCCTTAAGTGACAATTTGTAAAGCCCCTTGCTAGATCTATTTTGGATGTTTAAAGTATCCCGGTAGAGGGCAGGTCAGCGAAAACACAAAGAGCACAGATTGATGCAATCAAGCATACTCCTCTCAAAGTCTATCATGAATCGGTGGCAGAAGTAAAAGCAAAGCCAAACAAATCTGCTTTAAAACACACATTTACTAAGAGAGCATCAGAGATTCCTATGTGACAAACATCTAAAGCTCTGTTTATAGGTTTTCCATACGGAGTAACCAAAATATAAAAAGGAAACCAACAGTAATTGCTGAAACATTGTTTTCTTCTCTTGCGGGTAAAAGACAGAAATATTATGTCTGCTAAATGCGCATAATATGTAAAGTATGTATTTTAATTAATGTGTAAACTGACACTACCAATGAACATGCATATCGCAAGCAACACAAATTATTTTTTCTTGGTGCCCTAAATGTCCTATCCAACTTATATTTTGAACCGGCAAAGTACATACACTCCTCTCCATCAATCACTGCAGTAGGGATAATTACCAACACGTTTCCAATATTCCCTTGATAAATAGTCAAAGAACACATGTTGATTACAGAGAAACAACAATTAAACTGCAGGAAAACATGTAATGCATGCGATTAGTAAGACAAGATGGATACCCGCAGTAAACGGGATTCTGTTTCCATACAAACCACAAACCTAATTTTTAAAACAATAGCAGTATTGTTATTATCATTCTAATTCTACAATAATCGAGAATGTATATACAGTATCTATGTACCTACTTATTGATTCGTTTAACAGTTTTATGTAGTACGTGGCACTAAAAGGTATATATGTACTTCACATAATAACAATACCTACAAGGACAGCCTTACATTAAAGGCACAGATGTTCTACATGAACTGCCATAGGCTCCATTTGCACATTTATAATTAAAAAAATGTACTATGGATTAAATAGTGAATAATTGGTAAATTGAGCCCATAGGTGCAAGCAAATCCATTAGTGGTGAAGAGAGGTAATCATGGATCATAACTGTGAATTTATATTTTCACTCTCTGTTAAGAGAGAATAAAATATCTCTAAATAAGTCACACCTTTTGGAAGGTGAAGGAGAGAATAGGCAAAGATCTTGATTTGTGCTGTGCATCAGCTCCCACCACAACTTGACCCGGAAGACTCCAAAACGTCACCTCAAAGATGCCCTGAAGTCTCTTTCTTTCATCAGTAGGTAACGTGACCACTGTCACTATTAGGCATTAGAAGTGCAATGAGGAACTAATCCGAAAAAACAGGTGTAAAAATATGAGGAATGTGAGGCCCAAACTAAGGGCGTCATTACGACTTTGGCAGTCTGACTGTAAGACTGCCGCAGTGGCGGCCACCCAAAGACCGCCATGTTGGCGGTAACCCGACCACCGTGTTAAGAGTTCCACTACCAGCACCACCAGGCCGACAGAAATTCACCCATCAGATTACGATTGACAAATCACAACAGAGGTTCTTCCATGGCAGAAAACCATTGGCGGTGTGAACCGCGGCAATCTCAACTCACAGCACCATGAACACAACAACACATTAGATAGTTTGAATACCCCACACCATACACATTCACACACATGACACACCTACACACTGCACTATATAACGCAACCCACAATGCTTTGCATGCTGAATGCCGCACACAGACACGCTAAATCATTCACAGAAAGAGGAAAACCAACATTAGGCATCCATATACATTTCACTACACACACATCACACACCTGCACAACATAAACAACATACACAACACACATTTCACTACCACACACAATCCACAACAACCATCACCCACTCACATCAAAGCACCTACACCATACCACTTACCTTTTACTCCAGCCTTTATTCTTTGTATACAACCACACCCTCTTCACCACCACTAACCTCACTTTTCACAGATGAGGAGTTGAGGGTCATGGTTGATGAAATTGTCAGGGTAGCAACACACCTGTTTGGAGTGCAGGTCCAGCAAACATCAATTGCCGGAAAAATTTAGTTGTGGCAAAGAATAGTCTACAGGGTCAATTCTGTAGGCAGTTATCCACGCACAAGGGAGGACATCAGGAAGAGGTGGAACGACCTCAGGGGCAGGGTATGTTCCATGGAATCCAGGCACTAGCTGGCATTACTGAAGACTGGTGGTGGCCCCCCACCTCCTCCCCCTACTTTCACATCTTGGGAGGAAAATGTCTTGGACATACTGCATCCTGAGGGCCTGTCAGAAATTCCTGGCGGAGTGTAGTTTGGTAAGTCCACACAAAATTCCTATCACCCGATTGTCAAGTCCTGCATGCTACCTCACCATCTCAACCCACCCCAATTCACATACCACCCACTACACCTCTGTCTAAATGTTCTAATACACCTCTCTGGCATGCCACATGTCCACTAAACTCACTTGGCTCCACAGCCCTTGGGAATGGTACATGAAGTACTGGCAACTCATAAACTACAATTTCCAGAATGCAATATCCCACAATTGTGAAAATAAGAACAGTGCACAAACTGTGAGATGTCATGCTTGTGAAACTAACTACCATTGTAAGCCATCTTGGTTGTGCAATTGTGAAACAGTGAATGGCAATGACAACAGTGCAATGGCCCACTCACACTATCCTCACAAGCAAAACACAGCTATAGCTGAGTGCCCAATCACAATGCCCTTAGAATAAATATTCCTCAGATTGAAATATACCAACCTGGGGTGGAAATCTAGATGCCAAAGTGGATGCACATTCAGTACATCCACTTACAGGTCAATGTCTATTGCTTATTCCCATACTGTGTCACTACTCTGACACTATTGTGCACTGTACACCTCTGTTTTGTACCATGTGTCATGTCAGACACTTCAGTAGGCAACAAAGATGAACACCTAGGTCAATAATCAGACAACATAAGATGGTATCAGCAGTCCAATCACTACCAACATCATTTAACAGCTACAAGCATGGTGTAAGGTATTGAAATCACAGAGTCTCATGCTGTACAAAGCAAGATTGTGCAGCAGTTGTCACTCTCATTTCTGGTGATCATGTTAGGGCACTGTCTTCATCTCATACAACACCAATTATACCCAAAATGTCACAGCAACTCTGTGTTCCATTTCTCCCACAGGTAACCTTGCCAATGACACCATGGACAGGATACCAGAGACTGGCACAAACCCTCTGGATGAAGGCCCCAGTAAGGACAACACCCCTGGATGTGTGGACACTGAAGAGGAAGCTGGCCCATCGGGGACACCTGGTCAGTCAACTGTCAGCCTTACCCTGCCCACATTGACTCCTCTTAGCCCTGTTGTATCTACATCACAGGCAACTATTCATCCCCAAAGCTGTGTCCCAAGGACTACACCATTCATTGTGTGCCCCACAGTACAGGTACCTGAGTCTCTTCTTGTCAACCCTGACAATGATGGACCTGCCACCACTAGGAGTGGCCACATTGTGCCAGGGGCACAGGCATGTGGGGCTAGGATGTGTGGGAGGAACGCTGTGGGCCAGAGGATGGGGCCTCCAAAGGACACTACTGACCAGGAATCCATCTCCCAAGTCTTGGGAGCATACCAACATTTTTCAAGGCATGATGTACCAGGTAATCACTATGATGGGGGAAATCCAAAAACTGCAGAGGGACCACCACCAGGAAGTCATGCCGCAGTGGCAGGCACAAAATGCCTGCCTGGCTCCCATAGCTGAGGTGCTGAGGGACATCAACACTACCCTGAGTAGGACTGCAGCACAACATCAGGTGTCTTCCACCGGCAATGAGTCATCAAGCCCTTCATCATTTGTGGCTGCTAGTGAAATTGAGGCCCTGCTAGGGGAAGGACATGTCTCAGACACTCCAGTCTCTGTGGTAAAGAAACCCCCTTACAATCGTGGACGTCTACCCAGACATCCAAGAGGAGCAACTGCCAAGACCAAACCACTGGCAGGAAGTAATCCTCTCCTGACTTGTTCCCCTTGTGTGCAAAAGATACACCCTGTTGACTGTTCTTAAAGCAAAGTCCATTTCCCATTGTACAAGGACACTGGACTTGTGTATCCAAATGGTGTAGCAGCTACCCTCATGATTCCAGACACCACGACTGAACCCTTCTCTGGTTATGTTGTGTTTTTGTAAGTTACTAGTCACACAGATTGTTTTATTGTTCACCTTAAATCACAGTTTAACAAAGGTCCTGTGTATGTGTCATTTATCAACCATGTACAACTGTGATGCATGACAACTCTGCTATCAATCTGTCCCTCTGTATTGTACAACCTGTGTTATGGCCACCACACATGGATTCTATCAGCAGAAGACTCATTACAATAGTATCCAAACATGGACAGATTCAAAAACTGTTGTATTCTACATCTACACACATTTATTGGCAGATATTCAAACAGCACATAGAGTATAATTGATAGTAACATCAGGATGATTGCTAAGGTGTAAGACACTGCTAATCCACAGGATATACGGTTAGGGACATGTCAGTCTTCCTACAAGCCAGAAAGCATACAGATTGGTCCTTTGTATCACCTGGTAAAGCCTTATCACATACCCATCCTTTGCTTCCTAATATACTAAACCTTGGTACAGACAGATATAAGTAATGATGTCCCCAGTCCAGGGAACCTTCACTTACATTTCTCACATACCTGTAGGTTTGCCACTTACCTATGTCAGCCAACAGAGGCATTCACATTGGTCAGCAAAGTAGGAACACATTGATAGCTAGGTCCAGGGTCGATTACATACAACAAAAACCATTGTGATGGTAAAGGCTATGGTTCTACATTTTCACATGTATCAGACACATATGGACACACAAATTGCACCATTTGACCACCTCCAGTATCCTACAGGTGATCTTGATGGGTAAACACAACCCCACCCCGGTGTCCTGACAGTCTGGCCATGTTACTTATACTCCACATCCTCATTGCAATCATTACCTGGTTTCAGACATGTCCACTTCTCATGTGTTCCTGCAATTCCCATCTGCTTTTGACACTGTTGGTGACTTGCCAAGGATGATGAGCCAAACTGGAATTCAGAAAATCTGTGATTGACATAGATGAGAGACAGGATATAGCCGAAAACATTCCTCAGTTCAGACAAGTCATATTCACAAGAGTGACTTTGCATATGCTCACTCAGTCATAGGCATTTTAGATACCAGATACCTAATACGTCATAGCTGATGGAAAGAAGAAAGTGCCATGCTACCCAACAACCCTAGGTTACTAATTTAAATCACTGCATCAGGAATACATCACATACTGTGAGTCATTTGAAGTACCGATTGATGAGATCTGCCCTGAAGTCCTCTTCTTCATCATCATCTGGCTCATCATCACATGACAAATCTGCATTTCCATTCACAGGTGCTGCTGGCTCCCCCTCTACTGGTAGAAATGCTATCTGACGTCTCAGGGAAAGATTGTAATGCATGAAGTAGGCTACAACCATTTGAGATACCTGGTTCGGTGAGTGGAGGAGGGCTCATCCTGACTTGTCCAGGCAGTGAAATCTTGCCTTCTGGAGCCCGAAAGTCTGCTTCACGACACTCCTTGTCCTTCAGTGGACCTCATTGTAGCAGACTTCCTTGGATGTGGTTGAGTACCTCACAGGTGTCAACAACCAAGGACGGTTAGGATAGCCAGAGTCACCTGTAAGCAAATAGGTAGGAATACACAAACATATATATCAAAGATATGCACATTTGTGATAGCAGGAGATAAACTTTAAAAACACACATGTCAAATCAGACTTAGCAACCAGCCAGGTCCTCTCTGTGTTGATTTGTGTCATCAGTAGTGGAAAATTGTTGTTCCGTATGATGAAGGCATCATGGACTGATCCTGGAAGTTTTGCACTGACTTGTGAAATATACTGATCTCCCAAAGACACAACTTGAACGTTGATGAAGTGATAGTTTTTCCTGTTCCTATATAACTTTTCATTGGCACTGGGGGGAACAAAGGTTACATAGGTGCCAACTATGACTCCAACCACATGTGGAATGTCTCCCATTACATAAAACGCTCCCTTCACAGAGGCCAAATCAGCATGTTGGGGAAACCTGATGTAGCTGTCTAGGTGTTTTAACAATGCTGACAGAACATCCTTCAAAACCAGACTGAACATGGGCTGAGACATCTGTGCAGTTATGGCCACTGTATTCTGAAAGGACCCAGTGGTCAGGAAGTGTAGCACCGACATCACTCGAACAATGGGAGGAGGTATACTATAGGGATTGCGAATGGCAGATATCAGACCAGAATCTAACTGAACGCAAAGATCCATGATTGTATATCTATTCAGCCAATATGTACATACACAACTCACACATATCTGCAATCGAGTTTTGTTACAACATCTGACATGTACAGGACCGCAAATTGCTATGCATCCTATGACACTCCCTTGGTGCACAGTCTCCCAATTATCTAATGTAATATATATACATATCAATCTGTGACTTTCATTGTTTGTTGGTCCAACTGACTTAACATGTGAAGCACATTTTTCGCACATTATCTACATTACCAATGCACATAGTATGTTGAGAAGAGGTATACATTTATATCAGCATATATCCCTACGTACTGATTTAACTACTCACATGCACAAATAGACCAATAAATTCAAGGTAGTACTTACTGATTATTAGCACAATACAGGGATTTGTCAATGGCTCAGATTCAAAAGCTTTTCCATACATGAAATGTGCTCAAAGTGGCAGCTGCCTGGCCTACTGTACTGGACATATGGAAGTGGCCTAAGTCCACCGGCGGATGTTGTCATGGCAGTAGGTGATCACAACTGCAGTGTAAATTGTAATTGGAACAAACTGCTGCCTGTAGTGGACTTGGGCTGATGGTGATGTCTGCTGGGTGTGATGGCCCTGTACGTGACAGATGTGATCACCATTTTCTGCAGCATTGCTCACTTGACTCCTGACACTGCTGCCAGCACGACCTCCGCTACATGAGCTGCTGTGAACTGCCTCTGGGAGCTATCATTCCACGTTCTCTAGGTGATAAGGTCCCAGCCTTCAGCCTTGAAGTGCTGGACAAGCTTGTGGAGGAGGTCGTCCCCCTGTATGAACAGCCATATTGTGCACCAGAGGAGCAGGTGAGGCAATGGTATACCAATTTGTGTAAGTTGGGGTGTCTGATGTACCTGAAATGTGAAGTTGTGTAGGTGTTGATCTATGCAGATGATAAAGTTTGCATGAGTGTGAACTGAGAGGATGGTAATGTTTGCCTGTTTGCTGTCACTCAAGTGTTCTGTCTACTTGTGTTGTATGGTGCATGTGGGCCTGACATTTTGCTGTTATCTGTATCATCTATGCAGGTCAACACCCATCAAAAAAAGGGAGTCTGGTGTGCCATCACCAAGCAAGTGTGGATCCTGGGGGTCCACAGCTGGTGGAGCACCAACTATATGAAACGGTGGGAGGACCTGAGACACTGGGCCCAGAAAACCGTGGGATGTCCTCCCAAATATGAGGGGGTGTCCATTGAATCGGACCCCCCTAGGGGCCTGCATTTTGGCAGTGGCGTGTCCTGAGGTGGATGGGTGTTTGAGGGCAGCACAGCAGCCACAAGGGGGTAAGTAGTGACTTACATTTTTATGCCTGTGACAGTCAGGTGTGTGATGTCTGAGTAGCACAGCTGTGGCAATGTGATAGGTGGTACAGGTAAAGGGTCACCTGAGGAGACATAGTACTACAGTTGCCAACTTTGATACAAAGATGTGCACATAGTATCGTGTATAGGGACATGTTACTCACCAATGTCAACCAGATAGTATGACAGCATGTGGTGATGCACATATGACAGTGTCATATCTGTACCTCTACACTGCTACACAGCTATACATATGTGTAACCTGCAGTGTCATCTTTCCCACCTACTGTTCCAAAGTCCATATACCCAATTGGTAAGTTGTCCAGCTCTTCGGTCTCTGACCAGTCCTATTCCACTGGATCTAGCTCTATGTGCACCGTAGGTTCTGATAGATGAGTAACAGGGCCAGGTTATCCTGTGTCCTGATATCATTGGGACCTTCATGTGATTCTGTCACCCCAAACAGGATTGTGACATGGCATACTTACTACAATCACTCTAAGGTGTAAGGAGGTTTCCCCATTGTCATATCTGAACTATACATTGGCAATTGTGATATTTGATCAGGGTGAACGTCCTACATCATGAAAAGCAAGGTGGAGTAAAGCATTAACAGTACTAGAAATATCATTCACTTATGTTTTACAAACAATATGTACCATGTATATCATGTAGAGAGGGTAAGTGGCTAGCCTGCTGATCCTTTAGGCCAGGATTCCACGCACAGACCCCGGGCGCCAGAAAACCCAACAACCCGAAGAGGAACCAAGTCTGCACGCCGGAAAGCGGTGCACAGCCTTCTCCTGCGTAGAAAATAACAACGCAAGTCAGTGTGCAAAGGGGCGAAACCGACGCACACCTCCCCATCTTCCACGCATCACCTCCTCTGCGGTCCCTTGTGGAGATTTTGCATGCAAACCAGGTACTTTGTGCTTGCAAGAGACCCTTATTATTTTTAAGATACATTTACTTGTTATTAAAAGACCTAAGACACTTTATATCACTTTTACAGTGATATATCAACATCTACTTATTGCATTTTTATTGTTTTGACCTGCTTCTTATCAGATAAATATTATACATTTTTCTAAACACTCCGTGGTGTATTTTTGTCGTGCATATTGTGTTATTGTATGATTTATTGTACAAATACTTTACACATTCCCTTCTAAGTTAAGCATGACTGCTCAGTGCCAAGCTACCAGAGGGTGGGCACAGAATAATTTGGATTGTGTGTGATTTACCCTGACTAGAGTGAGGGTCCTTGCTTGGACAGGGGGCAACCTGACTGCCAACCAAAGACCCCATTTCTAACACTTGCCTTTGCTAATCTTAGTCAGCTGAGACAGATGTTGACATTGATCAGCTCATTTCTCCCTCACTTAATAGTGCAGCTCGGTTTCCATTTGACAAACACATGTTTGATGCAATGGGATATGTTGTCAGTCAATTTTCTGCACTCTGGGGCCCATATTTATATATATATATGTATATATATAATTTTTGATGCAAATTTGTCGCAAACCTAACACCAGATTTATACTTTGACGCCCGACCCCGTGAATGTCAAAATTCAGCAGTGTGTGTCATTTTCTGGATGCAGGAAACCACCTTGCATTAATGACATGCAAGGTAGGCATTCCCATCGAAAGAATTACTTTAAGGCATGTGCGCCTTATTTATACTCCTGTGTCATTTTGACGCACAGGAGGAGGTGGGCCTTAAAAAATGGCGCACAACCTGATTTGTGCGTTTTTTAACACCTGGGTGACGGTAGGTGTTAAGGGACCTGTGGGCTCCTTTCCATGGTCTTTTCATGCCTTTCCCTGCCACCAGGGACACTCCTGACACCCTCGTCCACCCCTGGAGCACACCCATGGATGGGGGGGACCCATCACAGGTAAGTTGAGGTAAGTAATTGTTTTTTTTTAAGTGACATAGGTGGGCCTATCTTGGGCCCTCCTACATGGCACTGTGCCCAGTGACCATGCCCAGCGGACAGAAGTCCCCTGGGCATGGCCATTGGGCAAGGGGGCATTACTTCTGTCTTTCCTAAGACAGGAGTCATTTCAATGGGGGTTGTGCGTCAAAAAATGGCGCAGGTCGGTTAGAGCCATGATTTTTTACTCTAACCTGACTTGCACCGTTTTTGACACACAACCCCCATTCTTCCCTACACCTGCGCTGCCCGGTTAGCGTCATTTATTTTTACTCTCACCAGCCTGCATCGCCGGCTAAAGTCAATCCATAAATAAGGTGCCTGCCTGGCGCATGGTGTTAGCCGGCGGTAATTTTTTTTACTCAAACCAGCCCCGCCGCTGGTTTGCGTCAAAAAGTATAAATATGGGCCTTGGTGTCTGGACATTTGTTGATGTAGGTTTTTTAATGTATACATGTTGAAAGTTTATACTCAGCATGAATAGTGGAATAGTATGTGGCTTTTATGCACATGATTAGTGTTGATTGTATTGAAGGAGTTGGTATGCTCCCTGTGGTTATCTGTGTGGGCATCCTGTGTGCTAAGTAGGCTATTATTGCTAGACATGTCATTTTTGTCTATGCTTCAATGAGTAATGTTAGTGTGTTGCCAAACTCTTTATAATCCTATTAACTAACTTTGATACGTTTGTATGATATGCATATTATATTATGAGGCTCACAATTTAGGTATGCCACATGTAGTGATTCCATCTGAGGTATTTGATATTGTGAATGTTATGGACAGAGCCACCTGTTCGGTATGTGATTGTAAAGCTACATGCTGTATAGTATTAGTTACTTTCATGTAACATAACTAATGGCGATGGACTGGGCAAGTGTGGTTTAGGGTAAGCCATGATATTGTGTTGTCACTTAACAGCATTTTCTAAGGGCAATTTGTTGATACCCAGTGATGATCTGTATAGGGAGACACTTTTGATGGAGCCAATTCATCTTGTTCATGAATAGTATTAGACCTGATAGCATTAGGGTGGTCACCCTCAACTTTTTACCTGCCTCCCTCCACTTTTTGACACTGTTTTTGTTGGTTTTAGGACTCTGATCACTTTACCACTGCTAACCAATGATTAAGTGCATATGCTCTCTCCCTTGAAACATGATGGCATTGGCTCATACCAAATTGGCATATTTAATTTACTTATAAGTCCCCAGTGAAAGTGCACTACATGTGCCCTGGGCCTGAAGATTAAATGCTACTAGGGGCCTGCAGCACTGATTGTGCAACCCACATAAGTAGCCTCATACCCATGTCTCAGGCCTGCCATTGCAAGGCCTGTGTGTGCAGTTTCACTGTCAATTCGACTTGGCATTTAAAAGTACTTGCCAAGCATTAAACTCCCCTTTTTCTACCTATGCGTCTCCCCTAAGGTAGGCCCTAGGTAACCCAGAGGGCAGGGTGCTATGTAGGGAAAAGGCAGGACATGTACCTGTGCAGTTTATTTGTCCTGGTTGTGTAAAACTCCTAAATTCGTTTTACACAGCTGTGAGGCCTGCTCCTTTCATATGCTAACATTAGGGCCACCCTCATATACTGTTTGAGTGGTCGATTCTGATCTGAAAGGAGTAACAAGGTCATATTTAGTATGGCCAGAATGGTAAAATCCTGCTGACTGGTGAAGTTGGATTTAATATTACTATTTTTAGAAATGCCACTTTTAGAAAGTGAGCATTTCGCTACACTTAAATCCTTCTGTGCCTTTTGTCTGGCTGGGTTAGTTGAAAGCTCCCTTGTGCATTTCACTCAAACAACCCAAAACACAGGATGCTCAGTCACACCGGCACACATCTGCATACTAAATGGGTCTTCCTGGGCTGGGAGGGCGGAGGGCCTGACACTTACGTGTCAAAGGACAGTGGCCTGCCCTCACACAATGGACTGCTAAACCCCCTACTGGGACCCTGGCAGACAGGATGGAATTAAAAGGGGACTTTGTGCACTTCTAAGCCACTCTTTGAAGTCTCCCCCACTTCAAAGACACATTTGGGTATTTAAGCAGGGCCTCTGACCCTACCAACTCATAAACTTCTTGACAAGATACATACTAGGAAAGAAACTCTGAACCAGAACCTGCAACCTGCTAAGAGAAGCTGCCTGGCTGCCCAAAGGACTCACCTGACTGCTTTGCTGAAAAGGACTTCTGTCTTGCTGTTTTCCTGCTGCCTTGCTGCCCTCTGGCTCTGCTGAGAAGTGCTCTCCAAGGGCTATGCTTGAGCTTGCCTCCTGTTTTCAGAAGTCTCAGGGCCAAAAAGGCTTCATCTCTGCAAAGAACTCCTTGAGCAGCGATAATCGACGCACAGCCTGCCAGAATCGATGCACAGCCTGCCCTGCGATGAAAGAAATCACTGCAACGCTGAACGGGAACGACGCAGCCCAGCTCCCCGATTGGAAATGGATGCAGCGCCAGGGTTGCAACTGGAACTTTGACGCACAGCCCACTGGATCGATGCATGGCCGAGCCGGAACGATGCAGCCCAACTTCCTGTGAGAGGACTTGACGTTGTGTCTTCAGTGTGACAGAAATTTCCTTGCATCGCCCACCGGATCTATTCTGCTCCTGTGACTTCGCCCTGCACGGCCAGGACTTCTCTGCATTGTCCCTGGGATGTCCAAATACCTCGCACCCCAAAGAAGATCCAAATCTGCACGCCAGAAATCGACGCAAAGCCCTTGTTGGCTGAAAAAGCATCAATGCATCGTCTGTGTGTACCCAGAGAGACCGACGCACACCTTCCCGTTTTCCATGCATCTCCTCCTCCTCTGCGGTCCCGTGCAGATAATTTAGACGCAAACCAGGTACTTTGTGCTTTCAAGAGACACATTGCTTTTTAAGAACTAAAGACTATTTACAAAAGTGATATTTTAACTTGTACTTCATCCTTTTGATCTTATTCTACTCAAAGAAATATTCTATATTTCTCGAAACCTGTGTGGTGAATTTTTGTGGTGTTTATACTGTGTTATTGCATGATTTATTGCACAAATACTTTACACATTGCCTTCTAAGTTAAGCCTAACTGCTCAGTGCCAAGCTACTAGAGGGTAGGCACAGGATAATTTGTGTTGTGTGTGACTTACCCTGACTAGAGTGAGGGTGCTTGCTTGGACAGGAGGGTAACCTGACTGCCAACCAAAGACTCAATTTCCAACAAATAGTATGTGTTACAGCTGGTTTGATAGGGTGGTGACGTAGTGGTCAGATGGTTGCCTTATGTTGTGGTGATACTGTTGTCATATTGGATTGTTGGAGGTTTGTAGTTAGGACATGATGTAGGCTCAGAATGTTTTATAACTGCTGCTTTTTTAGACATAGATGTGTTGCTAATGTTGTGTATTGTGTAATGTATGTGTATTTATAAAATGTGATGACCCTATCTCTCGCTCTCTTTCTCTACATCAGCATCAGCATCAGCAGGTGAAGGAGATGGGGCACAACTTAGTGGGGAAGCTGCTGGGCAGAGGATCTGGAGTGCTGATACTGCTGACACAGAGAGAGAGATTGGCCCGGAGGGCGAAGGGAGTACCATGGGGGAGACAGGATCTATGTCTTTATCTTTGGAATCCTCTTCTAGTAGACACTCCCTGGTGGTGGTGGACCCATATGGGACCAACCCAGCACCATCTCTACCACCCCTATTACTACCACCTGCCTCCCCGTAGCTCTCCACCCAGTTGTCGTGCTTACTCACTCAAGAGGGCGGGCATCTCCTTTGCCGCACCTCTGCCCTGGCCCCTGTCAGTCCTGCTGCTCTCATTGAAGAGGCTATTGACTTACTGAGGTCAATCTCTGTCACTCAGTTGACCATTGTGAATGCCATCTAGGGCCAGGCAACTCAGATACAACAGAGTAATGCATTCCTGGAGGGCATTCACAGGGCAATGCATGGCATACAAAGATCATTTGAAGCTCTGGCCCGACACTGACAGCAGCCAGTCACCCTATGTCCCCATTACACCTTCCTCTTCCCAATCCCAAACCCCTCTTCCCTGACCCAACCAAAGCACACAGACAGACAAGCATGCATCCACCTAAACATCCAAGGGTAGCTCTGAAAAAACACAAGCACCACAAGACACACCACTGGCATGCACACAAGCAACATACACCTGAACACACAGCAGCAGTCACAACCTGCCATGACACCCCCAACGCCCCCAGCATCACAGACAGCACACCAGACACACCTGAACACACCACACCAACATTCACAGATACAGCCACTACAGCTATCCTACCCACAGACAACACTACAGCAGACCCTCAGACATCTACCCCAGTCACCACACCCACAGACACCACAACCATAGACATGCCTACATGCAATACATCCGCCATACCTGTAGTCACCCCAAAAAACACTCACCCACCTACCATGGAATCCCCCAGCACATCCACCCCCTCCTCCCAAGACACATGAACGCCCTCACTTACCCACCCAACACACACCCACTACCCTCAAGCATACCAAGCACAAACATGCATCCAAGACATCCACAACGACACCTCTTACAACCACTCTCTCTCCCTCAACACCCAAACCCTTTCACTATGACCATCCCCATGTGTCTAAGAAAGCTTTCCTTTCAGAATTTACCTATTTCCCTACTCCTCTCCCGCCTCATGATACCACTAAATATGCTGTGTCCCTCCCCAAGTATGGCACATCCACCTCCAAGTCCTCCCCTGCCCCTCTGCAGGCTCCTATGACCCTCCACCTGCTAAAAGGTTGACCCCTCCAACTAAAGTTAAACCCTTCCCTAAACCTAAGTCCAAGCCCAAACCCCCCTCCCAAGCCAGATCCCAAACATCCCCCTCCAAGACCTAGACTCAAACTCCTCCTTTGACCGCTCCCCCACCAGATGACCCCTGAGGTGCCTGCCTGTCCCATAGATGCCCCTTCCTCTGGAGGTTACATGGCAGTCAGGAGTCAAGCTCGAGGCACACATCTGTGCACTGTGTGCATACAAACTGTCTGAATAGAGGACAGGCCTATGGCTTTGTTTTTTCAAATATTTAGCCTAATAATAATTATTTGAACCAACCTGTTGTTGGTTTCCTGGTCACATCTTTGTCATGCTCTACTTTCCCTAGTATGGAGTTGCTCCTGGCTGACATTAGTTGTGTGTGTGTTCTTCTTGGGCTACGCATGTTGTTTAGGCAGTATGTCTGGTTGTGTGCAGTGCTTTTGTATGAGAGTGATATGGTGTGCCTGAGCTAGGAAGACTCCACTCTCATTGCGACCCGCTTGTCCACGTCTGGACATGGGATCCACAGTTCCACTGACGGTCCTCTCTTGGAATGTCCATGGCATGACACACTACATCAAGCGGCAAAAGATCTTATCCTACTTATGATCTAAAAGAGTAGACATCGCCCTCTTCAGGAAACACATCTCTCTCCCTCAGAGTCAGAGAAACTGCGCAGAGACTGAGTATGGAAGGTACTCTTCAGTGGTGCTCGATTGTACACTGGACACCGCAGTGTTTGGGAAGGACGTGTGGGTTAGCGATTCTTAATCGACGATCTTTACAATTCAGACTTTTCAATATGTGGTCCGACCCTGAGGGACACTATGACCTTGCCAAACTTAAACTGGGTGCTTCCACGGTCTGTGTTGGCTCAGTCTACGCTTCCACAGGCTCCAAACGTCCCTTTTTCCTCTCTATTAACCGCCTATTGACGTAGATCGGAGCCTCCCAACTTACTGGGTGAGGACTGGAACCTAGCACAGGATGCTATCCTGGACCGCTCAGCGGGCCATGACGCGACAACAACACCAACCGGGCCTTATGGACGATATCCTTTCTGATCATGGTCTACTGGATCATTGGCTCCTCTCCCATCCATCGGATATACTTTTGTCTCACCAGTTCATGAGACCTGATCAGTATAGGGAAAGGTGCAGAAGACATTGTGACGCGAAGGGTTAATTAGCTTGAACAGTGTAGATGAGCGTGATGCCTGCCGAAGCCAGAGCAACGTGGAAGAAATTCACGATGTTCGCTTTCAAGCTTATTTTCTTTTGACATTCTGTAGATAAACTTATTCGCAGCTGCATGTGTGAGAAAGAGGCTGTGAAGGAGATTCAGTCTCAACCTTGAGAACGAGACCACAGTAAAAGATGGAATGAAAACAATGGCCAGGGAATGGCAAGGCAGCCAAGAGACATGTACTGATAACATAGCTAGAAAATACTGCAAGGGGGTAGAATCGAAGCTTCAGGTTATTTAAACACTGAAAGGTGGGTGAGGGAATTGAAGCTCGCAGATGGAGTTATGAAACTGTCATCTTCAGACACAGAGTTGCCTCCCTGTTTTGCTGTTCCAAGACCGTGACGCTCGAGGGGGAGAGAGGTCCAAGTGGGCGGTTGAGGGCTTCCCAGCATTCGTGGACTAAGTTAAGTTCCACCCAGGGATGAAAGGCTTTTTGTTTCTCTGCTTTATTATTATGATTGATTATTATGCTTGCACTGTGTTTATAATCTGAGAAATTCAGCTTGTTTATAGTTTTTCTTCCTTACTGAACATCATAGTGTGAGTCTGCCACAGTAATTGAAATATGCATTTTAGTGTGCAGTAAATCAAAGCTTATCTGAAGTATTCAACTCGTTTAATATTCTGCTCCCTGAACATCGTAGTGTATCACATTTTGGTATACAGTTATTCCAAGTTTATATCTGTCAATTAACTCTTTGCTCAGATGTATACATAGATGCTCTTTGTAGTGTACTTCTCTCTCTCTCTCTATATATATATATATATATATATATATATATATATATATATATATAGATGCTTTTTTTATTGCTATTCTTATTCTGTCAATGAACTCTTTGCTCATACGTATACATAGATACTCTTTGTAGTGTACATCCATGTTGATGTGCTAAATGCCTGCATTAACCTGAAATTATAGTAAAGCTAAAGTGTATTCATAATTGGTGTGTGGTCCTTCATTGAGCGTCCTTATTGACTTATACCGAACAGGTGTCAACGAGCCACCTGGATAAGACAGGACCCAATCCAGGTTGGATTATTTCCTCATTACCCACAGGCTGTTGCATATGGTCAGGGAGTCCCAGATCTTACCGGCCCCATTGTCTGACCACTCCCCGGTCTTACTGGCCCTGAAGCTTGAGGTGGCATCCCCGGGACGTAAGCTCTGGAGGCTTCAGACTTCTAGATATAGGATGCCCAGGGGGAAGGAGCAATTCCGATCCCACCTTGCCATTTACTTACCCAACAATAAGGGCTCGGCCTCCTCACCTCAATTGGTATGGGCTGTAGCGAAAGCGACGATGCGTGGACAACTCATGAGGGACACTGCCATTGCTAATGCGAAAAGGTGTGACAACCAAAGGGCACTGGAAGCCTGCATAGCCCAGACTACCCGTGAATGCACCAAGACTCCTTCCCTGACTATCCGGCGCCGCCTGGAACAGGCCAAAATGGAGCGTAATGCTCTCTTTGCAAAAACAAGCGGAATATGTGCTGCAGCAACTGAAAGGTCGCCAATATGAGCATGGGGAGAAGGCAGAGAGATTATTGGCCACTCAGCTCCGCCAAAGGGAGGCAGCATTGGCCATCCCGGCCCTGCATGGCACTGATGGCAAATTCATTACCCACCACCAAACGATCGCGGACTAATTAGGTCACTTTTACCAAACCCTCTACACCCCTGAAATGGTGGAAGAACAGGGTAAGTTGACCACCTTCTTTGAGAAGGCAAACCTGCCTAGTTTTTCGGAGGCTGGCAGGGCCTTATTGGACGGAGACATCAGTAAAGAAGAGATCCAACAAGCGATAGCCAAGCTTCCTTACCACAAACTTCCCAGAGAGGATGGATTCGCAACAGAATTCTATAAATGGACTGGGGCGGATACGATTGACGCCCTATATGAGGCCTTCCAGGGGGCAGACCAGTCGGGCTCTCTACACTCCCTCTCTAAAAAGCCTCTATAATAGTGTTTCCCAAACCTGGGAAGGAACCCTCCTTTGCGGCAGCTACCGCCCTGTATCCCTCCTCAACGGAGACGTCAAAATAGTGGTAGGAATTCTCGCAGCCCGCCTTAAGAATGTCATACCCTCCCACATACACCACACACAGGTGAGCTTTGTACCCAGACGGTCTTCTAGGAATCACTTACGTACCTTGCTACACTCTCTCTGGGCGACACAAGACTCCCGGGAGAAGGCCCTTGCTCTCTCCCTGGAGGCAGAAAAGTCATTCTATTGTATAGAATGGTGGTACCTCTTTGAAACTCTAGAAACGATTTGGACTTGGGAATAGCTTTATCAACAAGGTGCGTTTGTTCTATGACTCACCAACAGCACAGGTCAACTGCGGTGGGTTTCTATCCAACACCTTTTCCATCAGAAGGGGAACCCATCAGGGTTGCCCCTTGTCGCCACTACTATTTTTGCAAGCCGTAGACCCCCTGGCGACAGTGATCCGTAGATTGAGTTTCATAACCGGAGTGCCCATACCAGGCGGTAGTTCCACCATTTACCTGTATGCCGACGATATCTTACTAACCCTCACCAATCTGTCTAGGTCCTTACCGGCACTCCAAACCATTTTAACTGATTTTGAACTCCTCTCGGGTTACTGGATTAACTGGGACAAGAGCGAGGCATTGTCCGTGTCTCCTTTAACAGTAAGCGTATCAGTGCAGGGCTTCCCAGTCAAGTGGAAGCAGTCGTGCCTACAATATCTGGGCATCTACATCAACAGAGGATTGGAGAATATGGTGGCTGATAACCTGGACCCGCTGTTAACCAGCATGAAAAGAGATTTTGATATATGGGTTCATCTGGGTCTCCCTAGGCGGTGCGAATGGTGATACTGCTGAGATTTCTTTATGTCCTGGGCATGTTACCTCTACAGATCCCCTTGTCCCTCCTTAGAGTGACAGACCGTCGCATCTGAACCTTTGTCTGGGGGACGCTGTGCCCACGATTACTTAGGTCTACACTTCTCACCCGACAGGCATGCTGGGGGCATGGTCTTCCCTTGGTGGAGTACTATGCCCTCGCATTACTCCTCTCACAACTGTCCTTCCTTCTTCCTGGAGCGCTGGATCCGCTGCTGTGGGTGGAGAAAAAGCGGACACTCTCGCACACCCTACAGTGCCTCAATGTGCTCTGCAACTCAGGATGTTCGTCCTCTCGGTCATTTAACCCCATGATTAGAGCGGAACTCCTGCCAGCAGGCGCACCTCCTATTGGGAGTGGAGCCTTTGATTCATGATCATGCCCCGATCTGGGGCAATGCAGGTCTCCGGATAGGGGAAAATACTATTGTTTGGGAGGTGAGGTGATCAAAGGGCCTCATGTGAATTGATCAACTACTAACTGATGGCCAACTAAAATCTTTCGCAGTTCTCCTAGAGAAATGTAACCTCCCCGCCCATCACTTTTGGTGTTTTCTGCAGCTCAGACACTGTCTTGGGAGACAGTTGGGGACTCCTCCCCGGCGACTTCCCCAGTCCCCAGGACTTCACTACTTGGAAACCTGGGGCTCCTTCCGAGGAGTCATTTCAGGAATGCATGCCATACTGAACCATCATATATTCTCCCTCCCCCTTTTGGTCTCTCTCAAGGACAAGTGGCAGACACGTCTTCAGATAGAATATGAATTAGAAGACTGGGCAGATCTGATTAAGGCAAGAGATCGTGGGTTTCGAGTGGCTCGCTTAAAATTTAGCCTTTTCAAGACCCTACACAACTGGTACTGGATCCCCGGGGTTACTGCCCCACGCCTCCTATTGGTGGTGCCCTCACACTTGCTGCGACCTCCCTCACATCCTGCATGATTGTCCCACTATCCAACCCTTCTGGCAATTGGTGGGATGCACCCTTAGGGAGACGTTATCCCGGCCAGCCCTCCTCACCCCTTCCCTCTTATTGTTGCATGATGCCAGTGACTTGCACGACCTGTCCCGACCACAGCAATGTTTACTACACACAGCATTAGCCACGGCCAAATTATGTATCCTCAGACATTGGCACTCAGAAACTGCCCCTACCCACGGGGAATGGATAGCTGCAATGTATCAAGCTGCCTCTCATGAGCGGATTATTATAGCCTGAAGGACAGGGTAGAGGTCTTCCTTCAGATGTTGGCCCCCTTCCTTACAACACTGCCAGATTGAGCGCTCCATTGCATTATAGTTGGCTTGCTCTGAGGTGCATGGCGGCGATCCCTCCAAATCGGGCGCTACACACACGTACATGCGCAAATCCCACCACACCCACTTTAAAATAATATGATGTACTGTAACATAATTTGTGAATATATATACCCGTGATATTCAGACATGTAGCCGTGCAGGAGCTTCATCTTACCTCAGCATGGACAGCCTCCACATTACACCCACCTACCCCCCTTCCCTTACCTACCCCCATTGGTCACTGCTCCTTTTCACGTTCCTCTCTCCACTTTCACTTTATTATCCTTTTCTCACGCTGATCTCCACTCTACTACTCCCCTCCCTCTTTTTAACTCGGGACCACGTATAGACGAGTACTCTTGCTTTCTGATACCCCCTTGTTCTTAGCTCCTCCCTGCCCCTTCTCTCTCCTGTTTTCCCTCACCACCACTGCATCATGTCCTACCCTTCAACACTCATCTGCGACACCCTATAAGACCACTTAGGTCTTTCTCCTTTGCTTAGCACTCCCCATCTCTTCTTCCCTCTTCCCCCCTTGCACTTCTCCCCGCCTTTCCATCATTCTGGTTCTCTCCCTTGCACCCCTCTCCCTCCCTCCACCCCCGCCCCCGATCCCCTACTCGTCCCCTGTCGACTCCTCCTTTTTTTCTCCCACCCTCCTTCTTTCTCCTGTTGTTATATTATATCCTTCCTTCTACCATCCTGGCTCTTTTACCCGCCGCTGGATCACAACCTTAACTCCTGCGACTCCATGGTTTGGTGCCAATATCCCCACGAAATGCAAACGTAGAATCCCCCTATTGTCCACCCCAACACTTATAGGCTGAGAGACCCTTGCAGGGCTAGAACACCCCAACACTATTTAACCACTTCTCAGTAAGTTCCGGCCCTGTTGAATCCATTTGGGCCTAGACAACATACACAGGAGCTTCATGTGGTTCTGAGACGCATCGTTTCCCGCTTTCTAGAAACTCTCCACCAAATCTAGCTTGAATCCAAGAGGGAGCGAGGGAAACACCGCACAAAGCGTTAGGGCTCACTACCTGCTACCTCTAGGAGACTCTAATATGTTACAGGCCATATTGGACTTTTGTGTTCTTCTTTACCTGATGGAATGCTCATGTGTTTCTGTACATTGCGATTCTACATCTTTGAACTGTTATGATTGCCTGCCACAGTCATATAATTTGCATGGTGGAAGAACTTTGTAATGTCTCATTGGTTCTCTGAATAAAAATTACAGCACAGAAAGAGGGTATGGTATCTGTTGTGTGATTGATATTTGTGTGTCCAAGTGGTTTGTTGTGTTGGTATTGTGTGTTGTTTGTGTTGAGATGTGTTTGTTGGTGTGCTGTGTGGCTTTGTGTGCTTCAACTGTGTGCGTGTTATGTGCATGAAAGGTTATAGTGTTCTTGGTAAATCGATCTGTAAGTCGTGTGATTGTGTATTTGTGTGTAATTTTTTGCCTGTTGGTGTTGTGATGTATGTGTGATGTGTCCCCTGTGGACTCTTGCCAAGTGATTGGAGATGGTGCTGTTGTGTTTTGTTTGAGACTTGTGTTGTTGTGTGGTACTGTGTGAATGTGGCCTGTGAAGTGTTTCCGTGCTTACCTGTGTATGTTAGTGACATGTGTATATGTGTGTGTTGGGTGGCTGTGGCATGTTTATTATGTATGTGCGAGAGTGTTTGTGACTGTATGTGATAGTGCATTAAGTGGGCAGTTACATGTGTGTGTCGCCTTCACACCACCTTTTTGAATGTCTGTTGTGTGAGTGTAAAACATTACCAGGTAAGAGTGTGTACTTACGGTTGCTGTCGTCGTCACAGTTTCATGAGTCTTTGTGCGAGCAGGCGCAGCAGGAAGATGTGTAGTTCTTGTTCCGTGGATAAGTATGGCTTCCTGAAAGTGAATGTCTTCTTTTATACAGTTGGTTCCCGCCTAGGTTTCCGTGGTAGTGTGACCATGACAGAAGCCTTCACGGAGTGCAACCTCGGAATCTGTCCAGCAAAAAGATGGTCTCCGCCAGCCTGCAGGTGGCAAACGTTGCCTGTGGTGGCCAGACCACATGGCGATGCTGGCTGTGCTTTTGCTGTATTCTTTTGTGAATACTGCTGTGGTCATAATTTCGTGGTCTTCTCCGCCAGCCACTTGACAGTACGACCACCACCATCAACATGGCGGTTTTGACACCGACAAACTCGGAATGACCCTCTACATTCTAAAAGTGGAAAAAATCTATAATTTATAAAAAATATTGAAATAAGAGAAAACTGACGTGCTCCATTTTTATAGGGAATGAGTATAGTGATTATGGGTGTCATTACGACCCTGGCAGAAGGCGGAGAACCGGCAGTAAGACCGCCAACAGGCTGGCTGTCTTACTTTGTGGAATTATGACCATGACGGTTACCGCCATGGTCATCCACCGGTTCTCCGTTCCGCCCGCTGGGCTGGAGACCTGGGTCTCCAGCCCAGCGGCCGTCACTCAACCGCCGGAGGTATTTGGACTCGGCTTACCTCCGTGGATTTCCAGCAGTTTGAATCGCCATGAAATCCATGGAGGTAAACACTATCAGTGCCAGGAAATTCGTTCCCTGGCACTGATAGGGGTCTCCCCCACCCTGACTCCGTCCCCTACACCCCCCACCACCCCTGCCACCCCCCAAAGGTGGCAGGGCCCCCCTCCGCACCCTCACTCCCAACATCACATCACCCATACCCACACTACACGCACGCAGGCACCACCTACACACTTACACACAGACACGCCGACATACATGCCTACATCCACACACACAGTCAGACATGCACACCCACATTCAAACATACACGCACACATCCATACAGACATACCCACAGACATACACGCACTCATTCCCATACACACAACACCCCCGCAAGCATACACGCACTCACACACCCCCTCTACATACACACATGCACACCCCCATGCACCCAGACAACACACAGCACCGCCCCACCCCCCGCCCCTCACGGACAATCGACTTACCTGGTCCGACAATCCTCCGGGAGGGGACGGGAGCCATGGGGGCAGCTCCGCCGACACCACACCATCAACAGAACACAGCTATGGCGAATCACAGGATGAGATTCGCTGGGCGGTGTTCTGTTGGCGTGGCGGTGGAGGTGGAGCAACCTCCACTTCCCTGCCTCCCGCCAGTATGGCTGTTGGCGGCTCTTCATCCGAAAAAGGACGGAGAGCTGCCAACGGTCATAATAGGCCGAGCGGCAAACCGCCACCACTGGCGATCTTCCGCACGGCGGTCCCTCAGCGGTCTTTAAAAAAGACCGCTGAGGTCAAAATGACCCCCTATGTGTTTACTACTGCTATGTATGAAGTGCTGAAACCACATTTAGCAAACTTTATGACCCCTTAAGCAAGAGCAATAAAACGTTAAAATCTAAACATGCATGCCAAGTCTAGACTTAGTTTGGCACATGGAACAGAATTACCTTAGGAAATAAAGCAATTATTGAGATGTTCAAATGTGGTATCCGATGAGTACTCTGAGAATCAGAAAAGTCTTTTCAAGAGCTTACTTTGGAGAAGGAATGCAGAGACAAAACATCTCAGAGGTGTACAGTTCCATTGAAAGCTGGTGAAAATAATTTATTTCAGGAGTATTGTTGGAGTCAAACATTTTTTTTTATTGTGATTTTTTCTGGAACTTCATATTTCAAATCAAGCAGTCTCAATAACCACTCATTGGAGTCTAGAAATCAATGTTTGCAGTTTTTGGATCCTCAGAAAAGATTCCTCAGGCTGTTCAGACCAATACAAAGCCCAAACTCAATTTGTTTCTGTCACTCCTACTGTGCATGCTGAAATAAACCTCTTAACGGACAGGTATAGCACTTTAAGGAGCTTTCTACATCAGTAATTCTGAGCAGAGCCTGATTGGCTTACTAGGCACTGGACATGTTGATGGGCTGGCAGGGCCAGGGCCTTGGTCTTGCCTCTGTTCTTTGAGTTACTGTTAACAGTATGGATTCTTCTTATCATGTTCTTCTTGTTAGAGATGTTCAATTTAACATCTAATGTAAAAGCTGTGTGGTAGCTGCAAAACCTGCAGTTTGTAAATTGAAGTTTTTGCAAACACAGCTATCTTACTTGCTATGTAGCAAAGGAAGATTACTAGTTCCAAATGTTGCAAAAGTCATTCAGAATCATCAGTAAAAGGGGAGTTTCATAGTACTGTGCAATGCAATGTGGTTGTGAACCATTAAAAAAATAACACCTCAATGGGTGATATTACAGAGTATGTTTAAGAGCCCCTGGCACCACCTGAAAGTCACTTTTAGTGGCCATCTGGTGGCGTTATGCACTGCACCATATTTACAAGGTGGAGTCAAGCCACATTTTGTGGCTTACGCCACCTTGTAAATATGGCCCCTTCACACGCAGCACTTTGTGTGGAATGGGCATGCAATCGTTGTTGCTTTGGGTGTGCCACAGCAACACCCATTGCATTTTGATGCTCCCCCAGATTTACCAGTTTTCGTAAACCTGAGGCAATGCCATAATCTAACGCCACCCCAGGGGCGGAATTAGCATGGCATAACAAGGAGAAATGCTTTCATTTCACATTTCTCGCTCTTTCTATGTGTGGTGCATTCTGCAGTGCACACAGAAAGAGCAAACCATTGTTTATGATTGTTTTTTTGCAGGAAGGTCTCCCCTCAACACAACCATCCTTGCACTATGGTGTAAGGATTTCTGCACTGGTGCACAGCAGATAAATTCAGCGCAGGTGCAGGGGGCAACACAGGATTGCGCCATAGTCTATCAAATACAGCGCATCCTTGTGTTGAAAATGATGGTGTGTAACGCTGCCAAATTTATCATAGCAACATGCACCGTCATTTTCTCTTACATCTGGCCCTAAATTTACAAAGTGAAAAACTGTGCAACAGGGACAGTTTCCAAAATGGGAATATGTGAGACAGGCATCAGAGAGAAGACAGCCGCCCAGGACATTGCAGCATGCTCTTTCAGAGGTGCATTGAATCTTACCTTTAATATAACACCGCAGACAGTGACAAATACCAGTTAAGGAATGGAGGTCATTAATACTGTTGGCAAAGGGAATTTTGTCTAATGAATATGTATAAGGCAGAATCTTTGGAGAATTTTACCAAATGTCAGCTTTTAAACTGACAGATTAGTATGTCTGTTGCAGCATAAAATATTCTCAGATCGCAAAGTAGTAGTTGTTCAAAAACTGTAAAAGCTAGAAGACTGGAGAATAACCCATCAGGCCTTAGTTCTAATGTTGTGCGTAATCAAAGGCACAGTCAGCTATAACTCAGAGGAAGGTAAATGTTTTAGTCTCTGAATTTAGTATTGGTCCACTAAGAACAACACCTGTGCCATATGGATCAATTAGAGTTTTTAAGTATCATAGTACAGCATTAGAGCCCGCTTAAGCTGGCTATACCAGCCATTAAAGGCCCGCTCCAGCGTTCAACAAGTGATGCAGGACTTTAATGGCCCAGCTACGAAGGGCTATAAGGGCTATTAGAACATTCCTCCAATAGAAGTCAGAATGTTCTAATAACTAAAGCAAAGTCCTCACAGAACCTGAGGGGGTTAAAATCCCCTCAGGCTCTGTGAGGCCTTTGTTCACAGCTCCTGCTGTGAACAAAGAACTTTGGAATGTTGACGCTCTGGGCTCTTACCAGCCAGTAAAAAACCCAGAGCACTTCATTGTCTCCAATGGAGCTCCCAACGTCCCATTGTTCTAATATAGCCTTAGAACCCGCCGTAGCGGGCTCTACCGGCTATTAAAGGCCCTTTCCCTTGTTAAATGCGAGGGCACTCAGGGCAGAATGTTCTATTAAATAAAACAAATTGCTCATGGAGCCCGAGGGGATTAAAATCCCCTCGGGCTCTGTGAGGCTTTGTTCACAGCTGTTGCTGTGAACAAAGCGAACATTGGAATGTTGGCGCTGCGGGCTTTCACCGGCCAGTAAAAGCCCGCAGCACTCCATTGTTTTCAATGGAGCTGCCAACGTTCCAATGTTCTAATGAGCGTTACAGTTCAGTAATAAAGCTGTCAGGCTAATAAATATTAATATGAGCCTATTCAACACTGTCCCAGTAGAGGAAATATGTATTTATCTCATTGACTCGAAGATATTCAACCTTAATATCAATAATTTAGTTTTTAAAATAGTGTGTTGACAATAATATTGTGGGACATATCCCAGAAAAGAATACGATTTTTCTTCGTTAAGTAGGTAATATTTTTGTATGTAATATAGTTTTATATAATATTTGCCTTCTATTTTTTAAATTTAGCATTAGTTTTGGTGTTATAATTTATTTTAGTGTTAGTTGTTTTCTTTAAATGTATTTTACTTTAATTTTTTTTATTTATCGATGTCTCTTTGAGTGTGTCGCAAAATAGGTGGGAAATGTTTCAAGATGTATACTTTAAAATGTATTTTAACATAATGTGCTATTTTATTACATTTTATATTATTATTATTATTATTATTATTATTACTGATAATTAATTGTGTCCCTTTGGGTACGTTCCATGGGATCTATATGAATGTTTTAATGGATTTGCCTGCCTGTTACTAAGCTACACACATGAATTGGTCTAAGGGGCATATTTATACTCTGTTTGCGGCATTTCAGCGTCTTTTTCCTTTACGCTAAAACAGCGCAATCTTAACTTCATATTTATATTTTGATGCTAGACCTTTATTGGAGTTAGCACCATGTTTTGGATGCGTGAACACACCATGTGTCAATGAGATGCAAGGTAGACGTTCCCTTCCAAAAAATGACTCTAAGCCCGTAGCGCAAAATTTATTGCCCTGTGCAAAAATGGTGCACGGGTGGGAGGTGGACCTAAATAATGGTGCTAAGCCTGCTTAGCACCATTATTTAACACCTGGGTCAGAACAGGCGTTAAACTACCTGCGGACCCATTTCTATGGCCACACACCATAGAATGTGCCTACAGGTGCCCACCCCAGGCCCCAAGAGCACCCTCACCCACACCAGAGGGACACCAGAGGACGGAGGACAGAGGTAAGTATTAGTTAAAAAAAATTCTGCGCCATTGGAGGGCCACTTAGATGGGGCCCCCTGCTTGGCACTGGATCTAATTGACACACTCAGGGGACACTAGTCTCCTGGGCATGGCCACTGGGTTGGTGGGCATTACTCCTGTCTTTATTAAGACAGGAGTCATTTTTGGGTGCTATTGACGTTAACCAGCTTAGCATTATTTCTGGTGCCATAATTCCTCTACTGCCACTCCCTCCCCCCAGAGCTAGCGGCTTTTCTTTTGACGCTAGTCAATCCTTAGTGCCGGCTTGTGCCATTCCATAAATATGGCACCCAGCTGATACTCCGGAATAACACAAGCAGCGGTAAACCTTTTGACGCAAAACTGCGTTTGACCAGTTTTGCGTCAAAAAGCATAACTATGCCCCTTAGTGATTAAATTACAAATGTGCACCAAAGTCCACGAACCACAAATCTAGCTTGCGATTTGCTAAACTAGAAACATTTTCTTATGTTGGGTGTAATGCCCCATTCATTGAAGTTAGTGATGTTGCTTGAAAGCCACTGGGTCTCATCAGTGGATGGAGTAGCTGACAGATAAGTGTTTCTAACAATAATGCAGTCATGTTTTTTAGTGTTGTGCCCTATTTATGCCATCAAATCTGATCTGTATTTGTTGTGAGGAGCAATGTGCAGCTGGATTTTTCTCTTTATTGACTGAAAATAAACCAGGCTCTGATTAATCAATGTATGACAGTCCTGTTTCCTAAGTACCTGACAAAACACAATTGGACTATGAAAAATAAACTTCTAAAAAGTGGCCTGAACCTATAGAAAGCAATATCTCTAAAATCACACAACTAGCTTAACTTCCATTTTCTAAAGGAGCCTTTAAAAATAAAACTGTTGAACTGTACACCAAAACTACAGTGTGGAAACTGTGGCCAAAATGGCCTTCAACCGTCATGTCAAATTATGTTCTACTCACAGGGCGATATGAGGGGGACAATTAATGGACGAGTTGATCTGGAAGTGATTTTGAGTTTTCACACTGGGCTATGTGATGGGGAGGGCATACTTGACTATGCACTTCAGTTGCCAAAGACTACTAACCAGTGGTCTTCCAAACATATTCATCTTCGATTTTGTGATGCTCTTTGCTTGGTTTTGTGATTCTATACGTGACCCAGAGAGTTTGAAATCATCTCCCCAATATGCATATACCATTGATGGGATTTTCTGGGACTATATCGCTCATCCGGTGTGCCTAATTTGGTCTATCCCAAAACATTACATTAAAACATGTATTTAAATAATTGTATGAGTACATTTATGTATTATATTTCATATTTATATTATTTAGTATGTTTAATATGCTTAGTATATCATAAGTGTAATGTTTTGATGTTTGGTCATTTGGTGAGTACATATAAATATGTATGTGGATGTGTGTGTGTGTGTGTCTGTTTTAATGTTTTAAACCAATTAATTATTGTTTAATTTGTTAATCTGTTTATTAAAATGCAAATTATTTAAAAAATGTTCTGGCACAATCTGTTTGTATTTTGATGTTTTGTGAAATTGTTAACTATATTTCTTGTTTTTGGTGGGTAGTTTGGTTTGTAGGAAAGCATGATTGAAGTGTTTTAACCCCTGGGGTGGGCTGGACGTAATGGTTAAGGCCTCGGCTACAGCGCTGCTGTGCTGAGGATATAACCGTTACATCCTGCACCCAGCCCCCTCCCCTAGGCAGGGATGGAAGGGGAATCACTTACCCTACCACCCCAACACCCCCTCCAGTGACATCTGATGACGTCAGTGTGCAATTGTGCGCTGACCTCATCAGAGGTCTCATCCATCGTGCTGGAAGCCATACGACGAGAAAATGATTAGTTTCTCCTCTGTACGGGGGCCTTTTCCTTTCCTTTTCATGTCTCTCGGAGCATTCCTGCAGCAAGATTCCATAGTGAGCGTGCTGCAGGAATGCCCACTAGGCACCAGAGAGTTTGCTATTTTTATGTATACTCATGAGGGGAGCGGCCCCTTTGGCAAGGGTCTGCACTCCAAGGGGGGCATTATTTTTTAGGCCATTTCTGCCCCTCTTGGGGGCAGGTTGGCTTATTTTAATCAGGTTGACCTGCCCCCAAGGGGGGCAGAAAACACTAGACAACAGGGATAATTTTTTTTGTTTTCTGCAAGGGGGAGAGGCCCCTTAGGCAAGGGTTGCTCCCCTGGGGGCCAAATTTATTTTGCGCCACTTCTGAGCCCCTTGGTGGCAGATCAGCCTATTGTTATTAGGTCAATGTGCCCCCAAGGGGGGGCAGAAACCACTAGACCCCAAGGATTTTTATTTATTGTATTTATAATTTGATAAGGGAAGTGACCCCTTAGGTACTCTCAAGGGGGGCATATTCAACTAGGCCATTTCTGCCCCCCCCCCTTGGGGGCAGATCGGCCTACTTTTATTAGGCCAATCTGCCCCAAAGGGGGCGGAAACCACTAGACACCATATATATAGATATATTTTTTAATTTTACGTAAGGGGAGTGACCCCTTAGGCAAGGGTCACTCCCCAGGAAGTCATGTTATATTAGGCCATTTCAGATCAGCCTATATATACTAGGCCCGAAGCCACTTGGGCACCAGAGGTTGTTGGGTGTGTTTTGTTTGGGGGTGGGGCCCCTTGGGCAAGGGTCACTCCCCATGGTGGCACATTAATGTTGTCCATTTCTGCCCCCCTTGGGTGCAGATCGGCCTCATTTTATTAGGCCCTTCTAGCCCCAAGGGGGGCAAAAAGCCCTCTAGACACCTGGGAAGATTTTATTTTAAAAAAGAGGGTGGGGGTATAGCCATACCCCCACCCCAAAAACAATGGGTACAAACTTGCTCTGCCCACCGGTGGGCAGATGGGGCAATTATCCCCGTTCCACTCCCGAGGGGCAGAAAGACTACTAGATGCCAGGGAATTAAACAAAATAGAGGGATGGGAGCTGCCAACCAGTATGGGAAGGGTTATGCCCGACCCAAACTGAAGGGGTAAGTCTTTCAGTCCCCCCGCAAACTAAAGGATCTTATCCCAATGGCAAGCAAAAGGACATTTGATTATTTGGGGTTTTGATTTTACTTCTGGGCCAAGGGAGCATGGCTAACTCTCAATATCGTCCCACTTGGAATTATGAGCAGCTGCACTTTTTGGACTTTGGGATGCTGCCACCTAGAAAAATCTACCAGACCTGCACACATCTGAAAACTAAACATCTGGGTGAGTCCAGTGCTGTGCTTCACTTGCACCCCACATGATTTTCTTACCCATAATGCCCTGCAAACTTTCAACTTTGCTTGAAATCATGAATTTTCCCTACATTTTTGTGAGGGAACCTTACGGGATCTGAAGGAAACCACAAAATTCCTACCACCCAGCATAGTTGCATCTATTCCAATAAAAGTGTTACCCTACTTGTCAGCCTAAAATTTTTTTTTTTCAAACTGCCCTTTTGGACCCGCTTTTTTTCCCTCTCAATTTCGTCATGTTTTGGCACTTCCCTGTCTCAGGCACTTGGCCCACCTACACAAGTAAGGTATAATTTTTATCAGGAGACTGAGGGAACATTGGGTGGTAGAAACTTTGTGCTGGTGTGGTGATTCCACACAGCACTTTGAGCAAAAGGTGATTTTTTTGCTAAATTTGAGGTTTGTTGAGGATCCTGGGTAAGAAAACACAGGGGGATCCACGCACGTCACCTCCATTGGCTCCCTCAGGTGTCCAGTTTTCAGTAATGTCTGGGTTTGGTAGCTTTCCATAGATGGCTGCTGAACCCAGGACCAAAAAAGCAGGTACCTCCTTACAAAAACAGGTCGTTTTGTAATACATCATTTTGATGTGTCCGTGTTGTGTTTTGGGGCATTTCCTGTTGCAGGCACTAGACCTAACCACACAAGTGAGATACCATTTTTATCAGGAGAATGCTAGGTGGAAGGATATGTGTGGCTCCTCTCAGATTCCAGAACTTTCCATCACCGAAATGTGAGGAAAAAGTGTGTTTTTGCCAAAATTTGAAGTTTGCAAAGGTTTCTAGGTAACATAACCTGGTGGGAATGTCACAAGTTACCCCATCCTGGGTTCCCCTAGGTGTCTAGTTTTCAAAAGTACACAGGTTTGATAGGTTTTCACAGGTGCCGGCTGAGTTTGAGGCCAAAATTCACAGCTAGGCACTTTGCAAAAAACATGTGCATTTTCATTTGATAAATGTGATGTGTTCATGTTGTGTTTTGGTGCATTTCCTGTCCCGGGCACTAAGCCTGCCCACACAAGTGAGGTACCGTTTTTATCAGGAGACTTAGGGAAACGCTGGGTGGAAGGAGGTTTGTGGCTCCCCTCAGGTTTCAGAACTTTCCATCACCGAAATGTGAGGAAAATGTATTTTTAGACTAATTTTGAGGTTTACAAAGGATTCTGAGTGCCAGAACGTGGTGAGAGCCCCACAAGGCACCCCATTCTGAATTTTCCTAGGTGTCTAGTTTTCAAAAATGTATAGGTTTGCTAGGTTTACTTAGGTACCGGCTGAGCTAGAAGCCAAAATCCACAGCTAGGCACTTTCCAAAAAACACATCCGTTTTCAATGTAAAAATATCAGGTGTCCATGTTGCATTTTGGGGGCGTTTCCTGTTGTGGGCACTAAGCCTACCAACACAACTGAAGTACCATTTTTATTGGGAGACCTGGGGGTATGCTGGATGGAAGAAAGTTTGTGGATCCTCTCAGATTCCAGAACTTTACAGCACCTAAATGTGAGGGGAAGTATTTTTAGACAAATTTTAAGTTTTATAAAGGATTCTGGGTGCCAGAACCTGGTGAGAGCCCCCCTCCCCACAACTCACTCTATTTTGAATTCCTCTAGGTGTCTAGCTTTCAAAGATGTATAGGTTTGGTAGGTTTCCTTAGGTGCCGGCTGAGCTAGAAGCAAACAATCCACAGGTAGGCACTTTGCAAAAAACAGGTCAGTTTTCTTTGTGAAAATATGATGTGTCCATGTTGTGTTTTGGGTGTTTTCCTTTTGCGGGCACTAGGCCTACCCACACAAGTGAGGTACTATTTTTATTGGGAGACTTTCAGGAATGCTGGGCCGAAGGAAGTTTGTGGCTCCGCTCAGATTCCAGAAATTTCCATCACCGAAATTTGAGGGAAAAGTGTTTTTTTTGCCAAATGTTGAGGTTTGCAAATGATTCTGGGTAACAGAACCTGGCGAGAGACCCACAAGTCAACCCATCCTATATTCCCCTAGGTGTCTAGCTTTAAAAAATGCACAGGTTTGGTAGGTTTTCGTAGGTACCGGCTGAGCTAGAGGCCAAAATCCACAGCTAGGCACTTTACAAAAAACACGTCAGAATTCAATGTAAAAATGTGATGTGTCCATTTTGCGTTTCCTGTCATGGGCACTAGGCCTACCCACAGAAGTGAGGCACCATTTTTATCAGGAGACTTGGGGGAACATAGAACAGAAGAAAAAGTGTTATTGCCTCTTGTCTTTCTCTACATTTTTTCCTTCCAAGTCTATTTGAGAAATGCCCTTTAATTCACATGCCAGTATGGGGACCCTGGAATTCAGAGATGTGCAAATACCCACTATTTCTCAATACCTTACCTTGTGCCAATTTTGGAAATATAAAGGTTTCCTTGATACCTATTTTTCACTCTTTAAATTTCACCAAAGGAATTGTTGTATACCTGGTATAGAATGAAAACCCATTGCAAGGTGCAGCTCATGTACTGGCTCTGGGTCCCTAGGGTTCTTGATGAACCTACAAGCCTTATATATCCTTGCAACCAGAAGAGTCCAGTAGACGTAACGGTATATCGCTTTAAAAAACATGTCTGGAAAATGCTACAGAAGAAAACATGGCCAGAAATGTCTCTTTTTTACCTCAATTTTTTTATTTTTTATTTTAGCTGTTACCTTCTGTTGGAAAACCTTGAAAGATCTACACAAATGACCCCTTGCTGAATTCATAATTTTGTCTACTTTTCAGGAATGTTTAGGTGTCCGGGACCCAACATTGGTTTCACACTAATTTCTGTCACTAACTGGAAGAAGGCTGAAAGCACAAAAAATTGTAAAAATGGGGTATCTCCCAGTAAAATGCCAACATTGTGTTGAAAAATGTGGTTTCTGATTCAAGTCTGCCTGTTCCTGAAAGATGGTGATTTTAGCACCGTAAACCCTTTGTAGTGCCATTTTCAAGGGAAAAACTACATGCTTTCTTCTGCAGCACTTTTTTTTCATATTTTTCTGAAAAAAACCAAAATGTTGCTGTATTTTGGCTAATCTCTTGGTCTCCTCCAGGGGATAACCCACAAACACTGGGTAACTTTAGAGTCCCTAAGATGTTGGAAAAAAGGATGCATATTTGGCGTGGATAGCTTATGCGGACAAAAAGTTATGAGGGCCTAAGCTAAACTGCCCCAAATAGCCAAAGAAAATGCTCGCCACCTGAGGGGGAAAAGACCTGGCAGCGAAGGGCTTAAACTTTAGTCATAATTTGAAATTGTAGTTAGTGATTAATAATTGGGATACCTGTTAGATAAGTCTGTAAAATAAGTGTTTAAATAATATATATGTAACTTTTTTTTTTTTTTCATTTTTAATATATATGGAGACTGTTTTTACATTTTTATTTATTATGCTTCTTTTTATGCTTTGCTTATTTAGCCATAATATTTGTACATGTTTATTACTTTTATTTGTTTACTAATTTATAATATTGTGATTTTAAATTTTAGATTTTGTTTGCAGTGAGATATTTATTTTAATAACTTAACGTATTGTGTCTGTTATGTGTGTGTGCCGATGTCTTATTCTAATAAATATATTTTACATTTGTTTTTACTTTGAGTCTATGATTTTTTTCATTATTTGGGGTTAGGAAGAAGAAATGTGATTTCCTATATTTCTAAGCATGTTCTATTGCTGCTCAACTGTGATTGGGAGTAGTAAGATTAACCTCTTCAAAGTCAAATACTTCCCAGCTGTTGCTAAGGTTGAAGTGGGAAAAGTAAACCCAGCTCCTCCAAAGGTCAACACATTCCCTACTGTTGCTTGATTTGGAGTGGGGGTAGTACATTTTACCCCTGCAAAGTCCAACACTTTCCCTATGGTTGGTTATGTTGGAGTGTAAATAGTAAATATGACTCAACCATGGTGCATCACTTCCCTTACTGTTGCTGACGTTGGAGTGGGAATAGTAAATCTGACCGCTTCAAAGTCCAACACTTTCCCTACTGATGATTATGCTGCAGCCGAGGTTAATACATCTGACCCTCTTCCTTCTTTGGCTTAGCTTGGCATTTGACTTGCATCCTTTATTTTCTTTAATTTACATCTTTCTTTACCTTTTGATTGCAATGAGTTACAATTAAGTGTTTTTTTTTAAATAGGATATCTAACTAGAATTATAAGTGTTCCTTTGGTTTAATGTATATGCAAACATATTATTGCTTTAGAATTTCATTAGTTTTGCTAACTATGGTTATGTATAATTATTTGCATTTGAATTTTAAACACTATTGTTTTAACTTTTTTAGATATATTTTTGTTATTTAAATTTAAAGCATTCACATTTTTTAATCCTATGATTTTATTTTCTGTTTTACTCATTTTTGTGTTTTATGTTGGAGAAACATCATTTTAGTAATGCATTTTAATATATGAAAAATTTGGATTTACTGTATTTTATATTTTTTAATATATTGATTTTTTTCTACATCTATTTATCTGTCTATAAATATATATATTACAAATGTATATACATGCATATAAATAGTGTCTATGGATATATATATAAATATATATATTATTGAAATTTCTCACCCATCAGGACAGGATATAAATACATATGTATAGATATAAATATATGTACCTATATATACCAATATATATATATATATATACCGATATATATATATAAATAAATACATATATATAGATATAGATATATATACCTATACAGTATATACCGATATTCTTTTAGCACTGTTTTGCACCAGTTATAGACACTTCATTTAATATAGAAATATTTTTGTCTTATTAGCACTATGCACTTTAGTCCTTGGCCTCTTCTCAATTCTATTTTGAATACATGCACAAATCAGGAAACCTACAATATAGATCAAAATCGAAAAGATTTAATCCATAAAAAATATGTATTGCCTTCTGGATATTTATTTATTATATCATGATATAATAAGACATAATTTTGGTCCAATGAACTTACTGATCACACATAGAGGACAAAGCGTAGATTGATACTGAAGTGGTAAATTATATAAAAGATCAAATTCCACTGGGGTTTAGCTTGATATTGCAATTAGCCTTGTAAATGAGATTGATTTGACATTATATAATTGGTTTCAAATTTTGAATTTTATAATGAATAAGATTTTAGATATTGTAAATTATAACTATATTGGATATCATTCTGTATTGAACCATAGGATAATCATAATTTTGCTGATTGGTTTATATGTACTGATTAATTTCCTATAAGAAACTATTTATAACATTTTGTAGCACTTTGCAATATTTATAATATTTATGATAATTTTAAATATTTGAAATATTTATAGTTATCTATATATAAAAACCCTCATTGAAAAATATGTCCTACAAATATTTGATTAATTAGAGTGATGGAGGTTGATCAGAAAGATTGATGATACTGGTTCAAATTATGTATTAACACATAATTTCATGCTCATAATATTTAATTAATGATTTTATTAGATTTAATTAATGATATGCATTATGTATTTATGATACTTATGTGGTATGTATGATGTACTTATGTCCAAACCATCGAAAGCAATTCATGTAATGATTGTAGAGTCAAAATTTCAGGTTCTTGTATGTGTTAAGATGGCCGCTGTAGTAGATCACACTAGAATGCTATGAAAATAAATGATGGAGTTTAACTTGTATATATATATGGTGCCGGCTTGTTGGCCGGATTTGTCCAGTAGAAGGCGTTCTGCCGAAACGCGTTGACATTTCTCTTCAGGACTCTGTGAAACCTTTACAAGTAATAAATTTGATGAATTGAACACGGCTTTGTTGAACACGACTTTGTTCCAATGGTCGGAATCTAATTAACAGGATTGGTGCAGCCGTCAGATGGTTATCGTTCCATCTGTTGAAGATTATATATATATATATATATATAAATATAGATATTACCTAGTGGTGGCAGTCACCACTAGGTAGTCATAGTTAGGACCATGTTTCCATAGACAAAGCGAAAAAGGTTTTTTTTTTTACTTGTCTGTATCTTTGGCATAGTTTGACGAATCTTCCCAATATTTGCCAAAAAAAAGTGCCCCAGTGATTCTTGCTTTGCATGGAAAGTTTTGGGGTGATCCGTCAAGCAGGGGTCAAAGAAAAAGGGGATAAAAAAAGTTGCATTTCTCATGTTAATTCCCATAAGACATTTAGAAACAACTACAGGCTGAACCACTGACCGAAATTACACCAAATTTGGCAGAAAGCTAGCTTTCATTAGGAAAATTATACTTTTGCTTATTAGATGTAGGGCTGCGGCTCCATCATGATGTCTTCGCGAATAATGATGAGCTCATGCAAAGAAATTTACAGCTCTGATTGTCTGCCAACACTTCAGCCAGAAAGCGTTGGCAGTCATCTTGGGACTCAACTTCTGCTGTGTCCTACCAAAAAACGAAATGAAAATGAAAAGTGGCCAGGGTAGAGTCACCCTGAACATTAAGCTCTGGTGCTGGGGTCCCATAATAGTGATGTCATCGCAAATTTACGGGAAAATTGAAAAAAAAACTAGTGCGATCTCCCTCACTTGTTTGATTAAAGCCCAAGGGTAGGCCAGGTCCTTGGGGCATGTTTAAAATAAAGGAGGGGTGCATGCTCCCACCCCCCTTTTTGGGCTTATCTCTGCCCCAGGGACCACCACCTTCCCTGGCCTTGATTTTTATTATATGCAGGCGCCCTGCAGCCGCAGGGACCACAACCTCCTTGGGGCTTTCATTAAATACAGTCTGGAGGGGCTCCATGGCCCACCTGCAGCCCCGGGGACTGCCACCTCCCTAGGGCTACATGTAAAATGAAAGCGGGGAGGCACATCCCCCCACATCCCAAGGGATCACAAGTACCCTGGGGCGGTAGTCCTTGGAGGGGGCCATGCAGCCCTGTCCAGTGACTGTCACCATCCAGGGCTAGCTCCTGCTATGTCCCGGGATGACCTCCCCCATACGTAGCTGTTTTCTTTTGGTTGGCAGGAGCTTTTAAAGCCTCTACCAAGCATTAACAAACAAAGTCCACTGTCAGAAAGCAAAGTTTTCATCTGTCTTCCCTGTATACAAATATGTGTGCAGGAAAGACAGATGAAAAAATTGCCCTGCAAGCACGGACTGCTATGAAAAGCAGCTCCCTGCTGGGGGAGCAATTGAAGCTCCCACACGGTGCTGGGAGCCGGCTAGGACCGCAGGACCTTGAGTCTGCCCCCTGCAGTCCTGTCACTCTCTCTGTCTCTTCCACCCCCAGTGGGATGGAAAAGAGAGAGGCAGAATGTCATTGCAATGATTTCTCCATGCAATGACTTCAAAGGGCAAAACTAGCAAGGTGTTTAGGACAAATGTTATAGACATGTCTGGATACAGAGAAGAACTGGGTCACTTCTGGCCTGATAGTCACAGTCTTGTGCGATCCCGCAGTAAGCTTAAGAATCAAATCCTAGTATATCTTGGTAGTGTGCTTGTTTATTTACTGGTGTTTTGACTGTTAAACCTTCTGAGTGATGGAACATTCACGTTTTTTTCCCATCACATGCTTGGGTTTGACTGTCATTGGTATGTCTGAAAGCATCACAGTAAGCAGTCACCTATGGCCTAAAGGTTATGGTCACAGACCCTCACACTGAAAGTTGAGGTTTTTACTCCAGGTGTGCCCTTGATCATTTTCCTTCTTTAGTTTCTTTTAAACTTCAGAAGTGTAAGGTTCCTACTGAAAGGTTTTTTATTTTATTTTCAATTTGTCCAGAAATATCTCATTCTAAGTATTTAATTCATGAACACATAAAAACTCTCTGTCTCTATCTCTCTTTCAATCTCTTTCTCCCACTCACACACCCAATCAGACCCGTACGCACCAACTCACAGACCCACTCAGACACTCCCACTCCCACTCACAAAACCGCTCAGATCCTCATGCATTCACTCACAGCTGCATTTAGACCCTCAGGCACCCACTCACAGACCCACTCAGACTCTCACACACCCACTCACAAACCCACTGAAACCCTCATACACCCACTCATAGACTCAATGAGACCCTGGTGCACCCACTCTCACCCAGAAAGACACTCTCACAGTCACTCCTAGATACATCCTATCAAACCAATTAGCACACCCAGAGAGACAGGCCATGGCCAATTTCCACCATTCACGGCCAAAGGCCATGTGCAGTTGGGTGGTTAGAGGGGCTGGCCACAGCATCTGGCCACAGGCCAGGCCTTACGGCAAACCCCTGCCGCGCACGGCTAAAGGCCATGTGCTGCGCTGGTTTGGGTGGTTATAGGGGATGGCTGCAGGCCCTGTGGCTAACCCCTGCTGTGCATGGCCAAAGACTGTGCACAGCACGGCGTTGGGTTGTCATAGGGGTTGGCCAACTACCGCCGAGTAAGGAGGTGGTTTGGTTAACGTATAGTAATGAAAATGACTTTACATTAAAAAAACATTGGGATTCACTGAAAAAAACAAAGGTTACAGGGACATTATAGTTAGGAAATAGAATTGTTCAAAACAAGGAAATACTCTTAAAACAAAAAAAGAGAGATTACATGGACTTTATAGTGAGGATCACATTTTAAACATAGAAAATCATAGAAATTCACCTGTTATAAGTAGTTTTATCTCAAGTAACTATAACTTGTGCCCTAAGGTAACTCTAACTTGCACCCTTGCCATGCACTGCTAATTACCCCACAAATTATGACACTCATGACATCTTTGATAACATCATTGATAATGTCACTGTAACATCTGCAGTAAAATAATTGATCATCTAACTGTGCATGCACTGAATCTAATGCTGAGGTTTATGCATCTTTGCATGCATTCCTTGATGACTACTGTCCAAAGAAAGAAACAAAAGGTAAAATGCAGCCGAAACACAGCAACTATTTAACCACAGCTGGTTTCTGCCAAAAATAAATTATTTTGAAAGTATAAAGAGTAATCTCTATTCACAGTTGTCCTTCCATAAATTGATGTAGTTCCTTTAGTTTTTATTGATAGATTCCTCTTGCCATATCTTTCTTTTAACTTGTCATCTGCTGAATAAAACATTTCTGTTGTGAAAATGTATTCTACAACTGTGAGAGCTAATGTGAAGTGATAATAAAAATCAGCTATCTATGACATGCCAAGCTAAAGCCATTCAAGCCCAAAAGCAATTAAACACATGCCGTAACGTTAAATATTTTATATACCTTTGCATACCCCAAGAAAATTCAGTTTTGTGATTGTTGGAAGAAAGGTCAAATCGAGGCAGCACATGATATTGCGAAGACGAACAGGGTGGACTACAAACCTCTAACACCCATGACCTTCTCAGCCATTTCCAGAAGGATCCTGCTTGAACCCGACCCTCTTCACTGCATACATAATCCCTGCAGCAGCAACTAGTCCTATATACATAAATGTCCTTTTCTACTTCAGATAACACATATCTTCTTGTCTCCCTCACGGACAAGACATCAAGTACCTGGAACAAGTACAATGCCTGCATAACGGAAATCACCCGCTGGATGAAGGCCAGTTATTTGAAGCTCTACATAAACAAGACTGAAATTGTGATCTTTGGGAACAGCACTTCACCGTGGGACTCCACCTGGAGATCAATGGAGCTATAACTGACACCCACACCCACCACCCAAGGTAACAACCTCTGGATCATCATCAACAGCACACTCATCATGACTGCCTCATATTACACCATCTAGGCCTCAAGCTTCCATACCCTTAGGATACTGAGAAAGATTTTCAAATGGCTCCCAATCAGCATTTGGAAAACCATCAGACACCTCCTCATTATAGGCAAGCTGGACCCACAGGCATTGATCAACAAAAAACTCACCAGAAGACTGCAGATCATTTAGAACTCAGCTGCCAGAATCACTCTTAACCACCCACGGCATGCACACATCACACCAAACCTGGCTCCCTGACCATTAAAGAGCACATTTCAAACTCTTCAAGGCACTACATAACACTGGTCCAATTTACCTCAACAATCACATCTGCTTTCACAAACGTTCTTCCCCTCATTCAGACTCCTACTTGCACACATCCCACACATATATGAAAAACCAGATCTGATAGTTGAACCTTCTCCATCTCCCATGAAGCGTGGAACTTCCTGCTACCACAAATAGGAGTCTCATCCTCATTTCTTCAATTCTGCTAAATTCTGAAGACCAGGGTTTTTGAGCAGTCCCACTAGACCCTATGTTTGGCTAGACTCACATCTGCTCAGGGCCAGGATACTCTCCCAGGTGATGGTACACTCTACAAATCTGCTTAACTTAACATAACATATGTTGAGGACACAGGTGCTCCATTACAGAGCGTGGAAACACTGATAATACTGGACCATGCAGTCGGTGCCCATCTCCAGATCCAAGTCCCACACTTTCTAGCACACGGAAAATGAAAATGGGATGGCACACAACTGCACTGGTGGGATTGGTTCTTTGTGTCTCTGCTCCTGGATTTAGTTTGCATCATGAAACATGAAAACAGTAAAAACATTCCAGCATAGGTATCCTGGTCCAGTACTGGTCCTGAATGTGACACGCAACTATAAAGTGTAATTCTGTTTCAAGATAGCTGCTGCATCTAACATTTTGAAGTGGTCATATTGTTGAAAGGTTTCTGTCACATTCAGCACTGATCCTCCAATGTTGAAAGTGTAACACCATTTATAAATGACCACCACATTCCACAATTGTCTACTACCATTGGTGGACCACTCTTCTGTGCATTAAGCCGACACAGTTGGGAACTTGTGGAGAGCTGTTGTAGCCAGTGACTGTATCCACAGCCTACCCCTACAGTTCTTGAAAGATGTTATCTCATCAGATGCAATCCCAGAGAAACATCCTTTCCATGTTCTCCTCTAAAGCAGGAATCTGAAAAATTCCATATATCCTGACTGCACTCTATGCTCCCAATGGCTGTGAAGTGGGCTAATCCTAAATATGAATGACACTAATAAAAGGCAACCGCTGGGTTGGTCTGACCTGAAGTCCCTCTCTATGTATTACATGTGATTCGGTAGTCATCTTAAGCTGTCTCTTAACAGGTCCAAAAATGGTATCTTCAAGTACAGACCAACAAGCTTGAATCGTGGCACTCCGCACTCAAGTGTGATTGTACCAGTGAGAATGGTTGATCCAATGACATGATAGAACATAAATGGAGATACAGAAAGACACTTATCAGTCCTCAAATGCTGGGACAGATAAGGCTACATAAAAGCCAAAACCTCTGGAATTTCACACTGGGAGAAGAGGGATTGCTAGAACACGGATCTTTAATAATATTAGGGGCCTGAACTTTAATACTATTGCTGGCATATTAGCTGCAAATCTTCAATCGATTAAACCACTACATCTGTCAGTAGTCCAATGTCTCTTGTCCACAGTCTATATTGTTATTGTATTTTCATCTGCCCAAGAATTAATATTTACACTTTTGCATGGGCATTGTACAGTATGCTACCAATCAGGCTCCATGTTAGTTCTCGGTCTCTTAAGACTGAAACATTTTTGGGAACTTTTGAAAAATTAATAAGGAATTTACAGAATTATGTGAATGCTAGCTTTGATACTTCGAATGTGGCAGTGTGGGCAAAGTTATGGTTATCATACTAGGTCAAATTATGCATTGATTCTCGTAATACCATTTAAATAGTTCACTTACCTAGGTGAGATAACTGATTGAGAATTAGAACATGGTCAGACAACTGAATTGTGTTAGTGATTGGTGGCTGCCAGTCTGCACATGGGGCTCAATTAACGTTCTCCTTTTTATCTATGTGAGTGATGACAATATTCACATTGGAGGCATGTATTGTAACTTACTATTTTGGGATTTTATCTCTCGATCCAATAAACTCTAATGATGATGACATTTTGGAAGTTCTCGAAGCTGGAAGACAATATTCGCCTCTGTGCTGGTGGGATTTGCTCTCCCATTCCGCTTGTGCCACCGTGGTCTGTTCAGTCTCATCGGAAAGAAACTGTGTGGAAGCACAATTATATCGCACATAGCTAAAAAAAAACAGCATGGGTTCTGTGCAGGCTCCGTCATTCAGACGAGGGGTCAAGCTGGATACCACAGAAGAAAGGATAATTACCCTGGGAGAGCGATATGCCCTATATTATCGATGAATAACAGGATACATTCTCGACATCCCGCAAGCCTGAATTACGGTTTTCTTTTCGGAAACTGTTAGAAATGGTTCAATCAACTTTACAGTTCAATGAATTATTAATGTTCGTGAGATAATATTTGCAGCGTTACCAAATGAATAAGAGACACGGTGGGGGGAGGGGGGAGAGAGGGAGAGAGAAAGAGGGGGAGGGAGAGAGAGAGAGAAGGAGAGAGAGAGAATGCGTGTGTGTGTTTATTAATTGGAAAGAAACAACTGCTTTCTATGGATTCATATTATAAACTCTGATTTATCATTTATATTTGCTTACTTTATAGTATGGTTTAGATAAACTCATGCTTCTCATTATCTCCTTGTTGTGTGTTGTATTTTATGTTAGAATGGAGCACCGTATTGTGTTTTACAGGTGTATGCAGTTTACACATTTAGGGCCAGATTTACTAACATTTTGCATCATGGTTGCCCACTTCTGTGGCGCATCCATGATGCAAAATACTACTATATATTTACAAAGCCACACACGGGGTGGTTACCTCGCCTGACTTTGTAAAAAAAAAATGTAAGACAATGCAGTGGTTTGTGCTGCATTGCGTTACTTTTCATTATCGGAGGCGTTCCATCGGTGGGAACATGGACATTCGCACACATCCACCTATGATTTCACACAATCCCAGATTTTCAAAGGTTTGTAAACCTGTGATTGCATGAAAACGCAATGTCTCCCACAGGATGGCGTAACGAGGAGAATAATTTTTTTTTTCCTTGTTATTTCCTCTTTTTATGTGTGCTGAAATCTGCAGTACACAGAGAAGAGGAAAATGACTAGAGAGATTCTCTTTGTTTATGAAGGTGTCCCTATCTGCATATAAACAATTCTCCTTGTAACACAGGCACCCTTGCACCACGGTGCAAGGGTGCCTGAACTGGTGCTAGGCTACCTGAAGTGCACCAGAGCTATGAGAGAGCAGAAGTGCGCCATACCTTAGAGGATATGGCGCATTACTGCTCTCTCCCTTTCACTCAACGCAGCGTAGCAAGTTGCCTTCCTACACTACATTGAGTGAAAGGTTATTAAATATGGCCCTTAATAAATAAAATGTAGAAGAAAATATAAGACTAAGGGCCTCACTTACAAGCCCCTAGTGGCACACTATACCACCAGAGCATCATTTTGTTATGCTCCAGTGGTGCAGTGGGCGCACACATATTTACAAGGCCATGAAATGCCACCTTGCATGGCTTTTCATGGCCTTGTTAATATGGCTCCCTTTCACGCAGAAATCTGTGTGAAAGGGACATTCCATGAGGGTTGCTGTGGATGTTCCCATGCAACACCCATGGAGTCTGATGCATTCCCATATTTAAAATCCTGGGTATGCGTTAGATTCCTATGCCACCTCAGGGGTGGCGATAAAGTGACGCAACAGGGAGAAATAACATTATTTCTCCCCGTTTTTTTCTCTTTCTATGTGCAGTACACATAGAAAGAGAAAAATGCCATTAATAATTGTTTATGTGCAGGAAGGTGTTCCTTCCTGCACATAAACAATCATCCTTGCAATGCACCATGGCCCCAGTGCAGAGGAAAGCACAGGGATGCATTGTACTTCTGTAAATACGACACATTCCTGAAGTTTCAAAATGGCGCAGCAGAGCAAGTGTCTCATTATGTTACCTGTGCTGTGAGCAAATATTTTCCAGGGATAGATGTTCTAACTGCATGTTGTTCAGAACCTCACTCTTGAAAACTGCACCATTTTCGCCTGCGCCCACATCGTTCATGTTTCATAATTTGATACGTTGGGCCAGGTCGGAAAAAAAGAACAGCAGGGTGCCTCTTTGGCGTTGATAGTTGGAGAGGGTGCTGCGCTAAGGTCCACAAGATGCAATTTACACCACCCAACACCCCTCTGCCCTTTCAAAGTTAAGCACTTCATTCATTCAAGCACACTGCGAGCCATAGCTTGGTGCAGGAGCGCTCATATATCACTTGAAAAATGTGTGCCCTGATAACAGAGCAGGTCTATACTTAAGGCACTTATCATAATGTACTGGCATAGGCCCACAAAGTTCAGTTTTTCACTGCAGCCACGAACCTCGCCAAACTTCACAAGAAGTATTGCTTCGTACGACGTGACTGGATTCTACGACGTCATACGTTGTACTTCGTGTACTTTGTTGTGCCCCACACGCTCTTTTTACTGTCGATTTTGGTTTGATGCTGACATTGCTTTACCAAAAGAAAATCCATTGCATCACAATACGATGATGCTCAGTTCATGTGACTGCAAGCAGTGCCCAAAGGTGCCAGCTTTCATGCAGCTACACAATAGTACTTCTAAAGAAAAGATTGCTTTTTTCATTGTGCTCATCGTAAAATACGCCCAAGAATGTGGACAATAGTCTTGGCAATCGTGGGTATTTTTTTTTTTTCACAAAATAAGGATGTACTACAGTTGCACTGCTCAAGATGAAATGTATCCGTTGACAATTGTGTCACGTTTTTTTTCTCTGCCCCACTGATGCAAGTCATTGCAAGAGGCGACGCATAAATAGGTTGGCTTGTATTTCTCTGAAGATGTCAGCCCTGGTCACATGCCAAGGCTTTCGTGCTCCTTGTTTATTAGCCTTGGCTTTCAATTGAAAGGCTCTTTTGGACGTATGCATTCTGGGTAAAACATAATTGGTTTAAACGTTCTTGAGTATTTGTGAATTGCTACGAAATAACCAGTTCACCTCAGCAACCTCTTCTCAGAGGAGAAAACATATATTTAGCTCTCTCATCTTTACAAAAAATGGCACACTATGCAAAGCAGGGCAGGAGCACGGCCAACATCTTAGAACATAATGAGGCATAAACGGTGGTGTTCGTTGGCCTGGACAATATTCTTTCAGTTTCTTGAGACTTTGCTTTTCAAAATGCAAACTTGAAATTGGCAGTCACGACTTATGCATGGGTTTAAAAGTTACCTTTTTAAATTCTCTGCACAAAAAGGGCAGGAAAAAGTCAAGGAAAAGTGTGCACGTAGCAGCATGGCTGCTCAGAATTATCTTCATTTTGAATGTTATTTCCCCAGGGCATTTCTCAGGATATTTGAAGCTATTGAAGCCATCAAACACTTAGAGCCCCTTTTATCTGCTAGTTCGGCTTTAGACAATGCATCAGATTGCAGTTTCTGATATGAAAAAGAGACCGCAGAATATGATTCAATTGCTCGTGGTCAGACGTGGCATATAACCAATCACCATGCCTTATATGGATGTAAAGTTATACAATTTATTCTAAGAAGTCTGATGTGAACATTTTCACAGTAGTGAAGCTGAAACCCTCTGATTAGCTTAGCATGCACATTGTGGCAAGACAAAGGCTTCTGATTCACCGTGGACATTTTCTTCCTCTCCCACTCAGCAGTGGGCGCAGGTGGGTTAGACAAGCGCAGAAATTAAAGCACTTTTGCGCTACGTCTGGCCAAGTTCACGGATTTCGAAGAGCTTACGCTTTGCGTGTATTGAATTGTTAAAAAACAGAGGTGAACATAAATTAACTCTACAACGGCAAAACATATCTAAATAGATTATTATTCTATGAAGTAAAATGTTGATTTCAGAGAGTGCTCTGCACAGGGAAAAAGTCGTTCTCTGTTTAGCCTGGCGCCAAATTAGTGCTCGATGCATCAATTTTTGGCTTTGTTGGGTGTTTATGGCACTAGCTAGCACTGGGGTACAGATTTAGTAACATTTTTCTCCGGGGTTGCATCGCAGAAGTAATACAAACACGTAACAAAGGACGAGATTTACCAAATAGTTATTCTGAGCACTGCATAAGCGGAAAATGCTGCGCTGTGCCTCCTTGCGAGACAGCGAGGGAGCAGGAAAGCTCCGGGCCATATTTATACTTTTCGACGCACAACTGCGCCAACACAGTTGTGCGTCCAAAAATCTAACGCCGGCTAACGCCATTCTGAAGCGCCATGTGGGCGCCGTATTTATTCAATGACGTTAGCCAGCGTTAGCCGGCGGAGCTGCCTGGTGTGCGTAAAAAAAAATGACTTACACCAGGCAGCGCCGGCGTAGGGGAATATGGAGCTTGGGTGTCAAAAAATGGGGCAAGTCAGGCTGAGGCAAAATTTTCGCCTCAACCCGAATTGCGCCATTTTTTTTGACTCCCAACCCCCATTGAAATGACTCCTGTCTTAGCAAAGATAGGAGTCATGCCCCCTTGCCCAATGGCCATGCCCAGGGGACTTATGTCCCCTGGGCATGGTCATCGGGCATAGTGGCATGTAGGGGGACACAAATCAGGCCCCCCTATGCCACAAAAAAAAACAAAAAAAAAAAATACTTACCTGAACTTACCTTAAGTTCCCTGGGATGGGTCCCTCCATCCTTGGGCGTCCTCCTGGGGTGGGCAAGGGTGGCAGGGGGTGTCCCTGGGGGCATGGTAGGGCACCTCTGGGCTCCTTCCGAGCCCACAGGTCCCTTAACGCCTGCCCTGACCAGGCGTTAAAAAATGACGCAAAAGCGTCTGGACGTCATTTTTTTTGACCCGCCCACTCCCGGGCGTCATTTTTGCCCGGGAGTGTAAATACGGCGCACATGCCTCGGAGTCATTTTTTAGAAGGGAACGCCTACCTTACATATCATTAACGCAAAGTAGGTGTCCATGCTAAAAAATGACACAAACTCCATGAACTTTGGCGCTAGACGCGTCTAACGCCAGAGTATAAATATGGAGTTCGTTTTGCGTCGAATTTGCGTAAAAAAAAACAACGCAAATCCGCCGCAAACAGAGTATAAATATGGCCCTCCATATCTAGAGAGATATGTATCTCTCCTCACCCGTTCGTAGAGCTGGTACTGATTTTAGCTGCTGTCCGCAAAACACACACCTTTGCACCTTAGTACAAGGCTATGTGCGGGAGTCTAGCGTAGGTTTTGTACTGTAAAGGTACCCTTCCAGTACAAAATACTGTGCTTAGACACACTTTAAAACTTTCCCTACGTTGTATGTGTGCTGCACAGTGCAGCATGCATGCAAAGGCAAGAAAGGAGAAATGAAAACAATTATCCTTTTAATACCTCCTTTTAACCCTTTTGCGGCCAGGCCTTTCCCCCCTCAGGTGCCAGGTCTTTTTTTGGCTATTTGGGCAGTTTGCGCTTAGGCCCTCATAGCTTCTTGTCCACATAAAATACCCAGACCAAATTTGCGTCCTTTTTTTCCAACATCCTAGGGATTCTAGAGGTACCCAGAGTTTGTGGGTTCCCCTGAAGGAGACCAAGAAATTAGCCAAAATACACCAAAAATATAATTAAAAAAAAAAAAAAAGGGGAAAAAGGTCTGCAGAAGAAAGCTTGTGTTTTTTTTCTGAAACTGGCATCAACAAAGGGTTCATGTTGCTATACTAACCATCTTGCCAGCTTTCCGGAACAGGGAGACGTGAATCAGAAAACCACATTTTTCAACACAATTTTGGCATTTTACTGGGTCATATCCCATTTTTACTAGTTTTTGTGCTTTTAGCCTCCTTCCAGTGAGTGACAGAAATAGGTGTGAAAGCTAAACATTTCTAAAAAGTAGACAATGTTCTGAATTCAGCAAGGGGTCATTTGTATAGATCGTGTAAGGTTTTCCTACAGATAATAACAGCTGAAATAAAAAAAAAAATTGAAATTGAGGAGAAAAAAGCAGCCATTTTTCTAAACATTTTACTCTGTAACTGTTTTTCTGCCATGTCAGATTTTCAAAAGCAATGTACCGTTACGTTTGCTGGACTCTTCTGATTGCGGGGATATATAGAGCTTGTAGGTTCATGAAGACCCCTAGGTACCCAGAGCCAATAAAGGAGCTGCACCTTGCAGTAGGTTTTTATGGAATACCGGGAATACAGCAATTAGTTTGCTGAAAAATAAAGAGTGAAAAATAAGTATCAAGGAAACCTTTGTATTTCCTAAATGGGCACAAGATAAGGTGTTGGTGAAGCAGTGGTTAACCCCTACGGTGCCTTGGACAAGGTGATCTCGCCCAAGGCACCGGTTCCCGGGTGCCTTGGATGAGATCACCTCGTCCTGCACCCGGGAACTGGGGGGAGCGCTAGCGCTCCCCCCATGGGCTCCCCGGTCGTGGATGGAAGGGGAAGCCCTTTGCAAAGCATTTCTCTTTCGATCACGTCGAGGAGGCCAGAGAGGCTTCAAAGGGAAGGAAAGGAATTTCCTTCCCTTTGAAGTCTCTCTGAGCATTTCAAAAGCCAGATTGCAAGCAATCCGGCTTATGAAACGCCCACTAGACACCAGGGATTTTTTTTTTTTTTTTTTAATTGGCCTTGGTCGCTCCCAGGGGAGGCATTTTTTTGGAAGGCCAAACCTCTAGGCACCAGGGATAATATTTTTGTTTTTTTTGTTTTTGTTTTGTTTTGCTTTTTTACAGGTGGGGAGTGACCCCTTAGGCAAGGGTCGCTCCCCTAGGGGGCAAATTATATTTAGGCCATTTCTGCCCCCATTGGGGGCAGATTGGCCTAATTTAATGAGGGCATCTCCCCCCAAAGAGGGACAGAAACCACTAGACACCATAGAGGTTTTTTTTTTTAATGTGAATTTCACGCAAGGGGAGTGACCCCTTAGACAAGGGTCGCTCCCCTGGGGGGCAAATTTATTTTAGGCCATTTCTGCCCCCTTGGGGGGGGGCAGATCGGCTTATTGTTATTAGGCCGCTCTGCCCCCTGGGGAGGCAGAAACCTCTAGGCACCAGGGCAAATTTATTTTGGTGTTTTTTTTTGTTTGTTTGTTTTTTTAGAGATGGGGAGCGACCTATTAGGCAAGGGTCGCTCCCCTGGGGGGCAAATTGTATTTAGACCATTTCTGCCCCCCTTGGGGGCAGATCGGCCAATTTTCGGTCAATCTGCCCCCAAGGGGGGAAGAAACCACTAGGCACCAGGGATTTTTTTTTTTGCGCCAATGTCACGCAAGGGGAGCGACCCCGTAGGCAAGGGTCGCTCACGCGGGGGTGGGGGGGCAAATTTATTTTAGGCCATTTCTGCCCCCCCTGTGGGCAGATTGGCCTATTGTTATTAGGCCGATCTGCCCCCAGGGGGGGCAGAAACCTCTAGACGCCAGGGCAAAAAAATTTTTGTGTGTTTTTTTTTTGTTTGTTTTTTTCTTTTAGAGATGGGGAGCGACCCATTAGGAAAGGGTCGCTCCCCTGGGGGGCATATTGTTTTTAGACCATTTCTGCCCACCTTGGGGGCAGATCGGACGATTTTAGGTCAATCTGCCCCCAAGGGGGCAGAAACAACTAGGCACCGGGGATTTTTTTTTTTTGCCAATGTCACACAAGGGGAGCAACCCTGTAGGCAAGGGTCGCTCCCCTGGGGGGCATATTTATTTTAGGCCATTTCTGCCCCCCCTGGGGCCGGCTGAGCTAGAGGCCAAAATCCACAGGTAGGCACTTTGTAAAAAAACACCTCTGATTTTCTGTGAAAAAATGTGATGTGTCCACGTTGTGTTTTGGGCCATTTCATTTTGTGGGTGCTAGGCCTACCCACACAAGTGAGGTATAATTTTTATCGGGAGACTTGGGAGAACGCTGGGTGGAAGGAAATTTGTGGCTCCTCTCAGATTCCAGAACTTTCTGTCACCGAAATGAGAGGAAAACGTGTTTTTTTAGCCAAATTTTGAGGTTTGCAAAGGATTCTGGGTAACAGAACCTGGTCAGAGTCTCACAAGTCACCCCATCTTGGATTCCCCTTGGTCTCTAGTTTTTAAAAATGCACAGGTTTGGTAGGTTTCCCTAGGTGCCGGCTGAGCTAGAGGCCAAAATCTACAGGTAGGCACTTTTTAAAAAACACCTCTGTTTTCTGTCAAAAAATGTGATGTGTCCACGTTGTGTTTTGGGGCATTTCCTGTCGCGGGCTCTAGGCCTACCCACACAAGAGAAGCCACAAACTTCCTTCCATAGATCAACAACATGTACTTTATTATCTGCTCCATAAGTCTATCAGAGCATGCCTATTTTGAGTAGCCCATTCATAAACTCTTTGGTGACTGGCCCTGCAGCACCATCCTTGTTTCTCCAGGAGAAACACTGACAACCTTTTTCCTGATGGGAATAGAGGAACATTCAAAGGAGGATGCAGAAATTAGCTTTTTTTAAAGATATTCAGGTTGGGCATGAAAACAGTTCATTTTGTATATCATCCGATGATTTGTGAATCCTTGGATAATTCATGACTCCTTTTAAAAATATATAGACATTCCACTGCACTCAGAAACTTCTTCTTCCATCCTGAATTGCTTACTGGATAGTAGTTGCAAACCTGCCAAGATCCAATTGGCTGGCCATCATAATGACATTTTTGTTGTGGCTGTCTTTACGCAATATAGTACACCAAGCACCACGCTAGGAAAAAAGAGCATAAAGAGGCAGGGTAAAGCTGTCCTGACTACCAGGCCCATGTGTGAGGAAGGTCTCCGAAGGGACTTCGTGGGAATAAACTAAAAATAGAATAAATTATTTTTTTGTTAAGAGAATTCTTATGTGCTGCAATTGTAGTTGGAGCAGAAGAGACAGTTGTCCTACACCGCTGAACGCTTGCTGTCTTATTAGTAGCAGACAGCCAAACCTCCATTATTTATTAAAGTAATTTTAAAGCTGTGTTGGAAAGCAAGCTTCAACACAACTTCACTCCATCTGTTTATGCTGTGGCCTGTGGGATTGGGTTTCTGAGTGAACAATGGGACAGTGTACCTGAAAATAGGTTGTGAGAAACTAGGCTAATGGCTGAGGGGGTGGAAGTCCCATTCAAGCAACAACCACAATCCTTGTATGGGTGAATTACAAAAGTCACTAAATTAACCTGACACAAAAGAAGTCAGGTTCAACTTCCGGGCACTGTGTAAAATATTTTTGCTGCACACAAACAGAAATACAGTGAAAACACAACACCAGGAAAACAAAAAATAGAGTGAATTGTAATACATAAAATGATCCCAGAATGATAAATATCTAGTCAGTAGAAAAGGAGATATTGAAATATAATACTTTAGTGAAAATCGCACCTAAAAGCACAAAGTGTCACACATGGTCATTTAGCCGTGTAAGACTGGGGAAAGTCATAAGTTCAGGCTGACCGTGATGGAACATGGGAAAGACAGAGGGACTAGCTGAGTTGCACTGAAAAGTTACCTTCTATGTTGGGTGCAAAGAGTTCCAATCTCAGTGGCAGAGGACATGAGGAGGAGGCTGAGCATTGCAGTTGGTTGTTGCTGGAGCGGGAAGAGTAGGTAGGGCATTTTGGACAGTTGTTGCTATATTGTAAAGAGACGGTTAAGTGCAATGGATGATTGCTGCTGTAGTTTCGCTTTGGCAGGGCTATCTTTGCTGTAGCGTGAAGTTCAGGTTGCATGTTGCACATCGCTGTGGACAGTCATTGTCGGTGCAAAGAGAAGTTTTCACTGGAGCTTTACATTGGCAGTCTTCTCGAGCACTAAAGCCTTGGGAACAAACAGTACTACCTGTAAGCAATACACAAACCCTAACAACAGAGCCATTCACAGTCATGTGAACTAGGGCACTAGCAGAAGACAATAGTGGTTGGGACATGAAAATGCCAACTTTCTAAAAGTGGCATTTTCAGAATTATAACTTTAAATTCAACTTTACCATTAAAGAGGATATTCAAATACTGTTCATCTGAGTGTAAACAGCATACCTCTACCTTCTCCCAATCTAAAGGTAGTTTTTGTTAAATGTAATAAGGTAACCCAGTGTTAGTCAATGCAGGAGCTAGGCCTTACATCATTGTAAAGCGACTTTAGGAGTTTATCACTGCTAGGACATGTAAAACCTAAGTACACATGTCCTACTTTTTAAATACAATGCATCCGATCCTAGTAGCGTTTAGGGCCTTCATTATGGGTGAATTATAAGCATTTAAAAATGAAGGTGTGAGAAATTGGGTTGTAAGTTGAGTGGGGTATTAAATCTGTTCAGGCAACAGCCACTATCCCTATCAGGGTGAGCCACAAAAGTCACAGAATTAACTTGTTCTTTGTCATCTACTAGCTTGGCACAAAAGCAGTCAGGCTTAACTTAGAGGCAATGTGCAAAATATTTATGCAGCACACAAACAGCAATAAAGTAAAAACACAACATTGGAAAAATCCCACACCAATTTAAAGCAAATTTTAATAAAATAATTAACACCAAAATAATACAAATCAAATCAGTAGAAGCAGAATTATGAATTTTTAAATTTTAAGGTAAAAACTTGTGCATAAAAGATCAAAGCACCAATAGTAGACATCTAATCGTACAAGACCAGGTCAAAGTTGAAAAAATATGGCTGACCTCAATGGAAAGCGGGTCAGATACAAGAAGTGGATTGGTCCCAGTAGATGCTTACCTTAAGACTTAGAGGAAAGTTTGACAAAAATGTTCTGAAATGTTAGCTGTTATTAGGGCAAGGCTGGGGGTGGTGTCTGAGGAGGTAACACAGGTGTCAGGGAGAAGCTAGATGAAGTTGCAGTCAAGATTCTTTTGGTCAGACTTAGGGCCATATTTACAAGAAAATTGCACAGCGTGGTGCCGCAATCCAGTTTGTGGCACCATCCTGACCATCAGGAAAGTGCAGGGATGCATCGTATTTACAGCAATACAACGCATCCCTGTAATTTCCTCTGTATTGGTGCACAATCTGGGGTCTTGGGCCAACACAGGCACCCTTGTTTATGTGTAGGAAGAGACACCACAGATTGTTCAGTTGCAACTGGGGCTGTGCCCAGCTTCCCCCCTCTCATCTTGTCAGTTGATGGCCTAGTCAGTAATACCTAATAACTCTATTGTGTGGCTGTCATGGAGGAATAAACAATGTCTAACTGTCACCTACACCTAGCCATGTGACACAGAGACAGGTGGCAGGCACAACATAGTTAAGGCAGGAAAATTCCAATTTTCTAAAAGTGGCATTTTCAAACTTGCATTTTAAAATCTGAATTGACCATTTACAAAGATTGTGATTTCTCAGAAACCAAACATGAAGTATTTACCTTTTCTCTATGAAAAGTTGGATTAAATGTAATAAAGCAACCCCAATTTTGTCATATGGGAGAGGCAGGCCTCATAGTAGTGAAATATATTTTAGGAGATTTTCACTACCATGACATGTAAAACTTAACGGTACATGTTCAACCTTTTAATTACAATTCACCCTTCCCTATGGACTACCTAGAGCCTACTCAAGGGTGAGATATGCAAAAAAGAAGAGTTTAAGTATTGGCAAGGGAGTTCTTTGCTAAGCTAAATGTCAGTTTAAAACTCAATGTAGGCTGCAATGATGAGACTGTGACATGGTTTGAGGGTCTGTATAAGTGGGTGGCACAATAAGTGCTGCCGGCCCTCTAGAAGCATTAAATTAAACAGGCCCTGAGTATACAGTAGTGCCATCTACTAGGAGCTCACAACAAAATTAAATGTGCCAATTAGGTGTAGGCCAATGTTATTATATTTGAAGAAGAGACTACAAGCACTTGACGATTTGTTAGCATGGAAGAAGTGCAGAGAGTCCTAATGGCAACAAAAATTGGTTCTGAAACAGGAGGCAAACTCTGGGGATGACCCTGCAAAAAGGGCTAGGTTTAAAACAGGCGGACCACTGTGGAGGTGGAAATGAGTGCATCAGAGTATGCTACTCCAACATGTTCACAGTGTAGCTGCAGTGCTGTGGCTCTCCACCATCATTCCTACCTGCAGAAGAAAACTGCATCCTGTATTGGGCCTGATTGGGAAGTCAATTTGTGGAAGTGGTCCATTGATTATGGTTGTATCAAAGTGTTCCATCATGCTGACTAAGACATTCAAATGGGTAAATTGTCTTGGGACTAAATTGACTTAATGGAATTTGTAGTTATTTTAGGTAGTCTGTGGGGAAGGTTTCTGTGGGTTGTTCTTTTTGATACATTTTGCTCTGGAGATTTTCTCATTGTTTATGATTTTCTGTATTCCTCAGAAAAGACATTGATGATTTCTTTGTTTGGGTGTATATTTTAAGACAACCATACAGTACAGTGAGGTATCAATCCCACCTGTAAACTGCTGTGATTTGCAGGTGATAAGATAAAATCCAGGTCAGGGCAGATCAACAGTCCATCCGTCCAAAATAAGAAAACTGAGCTCCATTTATAACAATTAAAATGGAAAAAATATGTCATAAGCAGCACTGTAAAAATTAAGTACTATGAATGTGATGATGATGATTATTATTATTATGATTATTATTATTATTAGTAGTAGTAATAGTAGTAGTAGTATGTGTGAGTGTATGTAAACATAGGGGCAGATTTAAGAAAAGTAGCACTGCACGGAGTGCAGCTCTCTTTTCTTGCTCCCCTTAGCACCCCCCCACCATCACAATGTGTGTGTCATATTTAAAATACAGCGCATTAAGGTGCAGGGTAGGGGGCAGTAGCATCCGAATTTATGACGCTATTGATGTACTGTTCAGGGTTAGCGCCAAAAGTTTGGTGCTAACCCTGAACAGTACATAGGGGAACATTGTAACCAATGGTGTGCCCCGTTTAACGCCTGCTCTGAGCAAGCGTTAATATTCCCCCCCAAATAATGGCGCAAAGAAATCTTTTAGATTTTTTTGTGGCATTTTTTTGGTCCCTTTAATAAGGGATCACCATCCTTGTATACATTATGCCTGGCGCAGGCACAATGTGGGGCAAGGGGTTACAAAGTTATGCAATGTATGCATTGTGCCACTTTGTAAATCTGGCATGACGTTTTTGCCATATTATCACCACATTAGTGTAAAAAAATGATGCTAATGTGGTGATATTATGGTGCAAGGGGCCCTTAACTCTGCCCCAGAGTTTGGGAGATCCCTCCACTGTGCACCCATCACTCTAGCATTGTGCATAAGGTGCTGACAATGAGATATGCGTCAACAGTACATAAGGGGAGAGCACCACTTATACTAACAGGGTGAACACCCAGATACAAAGCTTTAAAGGAGAGGCTGCATTTCATGTGAGTTTGGTCCACTTGCAGACCTTTAGCATGATATTTAGGTTTGCTGAGCAATGGACTGTTTTTGATGTCCCTGGGATGACCACTAATTCCCTTAGGGACAGATAAAGCATTTGTTTCACACAGCACAACATAGTAGGTCACCTTGCTGTGCTGTGTGAAAGGGAAAGGGCCGGGATGCACCATATTTACCACTATACAGCTCATTCCAGTCCTTTCCTAACACTGCTGCACTTTTGACTACCTAGTGCCAATGCAAGCACCCTTGTAATGAGGATTGTTTTTGTGCAGGAAGGGACACCTCCCTGCAAAAAAAACTATACTCAGAGGCATTTTCTTCCTTTTATGTGTGATGAATAATGGAGCCCATGTAGAAAAAGGAAACAACAGGGAGAAATAAATATATTTCTCCTCATTATGCCTCACTGGGGAGGCGTAGCATTTTGATGCTCTCCCAGGTCTACCACTAATGGTAAATCTGAGATTGTGCTAGAATTCATGGTTGGATGTGCGGGAACATCCACACTCAATCTATGGGATGCCTCCCCATGACAGAGTAACACAAGGTAGCAATTTGCTCTGCTTTATGTTATTCTCAATTTATCAAGCCATGCAGGGCAAGCAAGGTGGCCTTGCGTGGCTTGATCAATCTCACTTAGGTTTTCTGTTGCCTTTGTGCCATCTTGCGTGGCACACTGACAATGCAAAATCCTTAATAAATATTGGCCTTAGGTTCATAATTTCGAGAAAGTGAAGGGCTTTAGGTGAACCGTGGAAGTATCATACTTTCAAGTGGAAAAAACCGTTGTGGCTGTATTTTAGACAGCTTTTACTGTTATAGATTTATGTCTTGCTCCAGAGGCGTTTGATATGTACATTGAGTACATTGTCAGCTTTAAGGTGGACTTCCCTCAGCTTTTTGCCTGCCCCTGTCCATTTTTCTGATGTAGTTTTGCTGGTTTTAGGTCTCTGCACACTTTACCACCGTTAACCAGTGCTAAAGTGCTTGTGCTCTCTCCCGTAAACAGGCTAACATTAGCCCCCACCCAATTGGCAAAAAATGTATTTACCTATAAGTCCCTAGTGAAATGCTCTATATGTACCCATGGATTGTAAATAAAATACTGCTAGAGGGCCTGCAGCACTGATTGTGCCACCTACATAAGTATCCCCTTAACTATGTCTCAGGCCTGCCATTGCACTGCCTGTGTGTACAGTGTCACTGCCACTTTGACTTGACATTTAAAACTAAATGCCAAGCTTTAAACTCCCCTTTTATTACATATAGGTTACCCCAAAGGTAGGCCCTATTTAACCCATAGGGCAGGGTGCTATGTAAATAAAAGGCAGAACATATACTTTAAAGTTTTACATGTACTGGTAGTGGAAAACCCCAAAAGTTGTTTTTCACTATTGTGAGGCCTTTTCCTCTCACAGGACAGCATTGAAAAATCCTGTTTATAGTGTTAAATGGCAATTACTGATCCAAAAGAGTGGCATTGTCATGTTTGGTGTGGTTGGAATAGTAGTGAGGAATTCTGCTTACTGGTGAAGTTGGATTTAACATTACTATTGTAGAAATGTCACTTTTAGAAAACAGGCATTTCTCTGAACTTACTGCTCTCTGTGCCCTACAGGCTGTCTCCAATCCACGTCTGGCCTGTGCTGGTTGACAGCTCCCCTTGTTCATTACAACCAAGGATGGCCATAAACACAGGACACTCAGCTGCATTGATTGCATACTGATGGGTCTTCCTCGGCAGACAGGGTGGAGGGGCTCTCACTTACACTTCAAAGGCTAGTGGCCTGACCTCACATAAAGGAATGATAATCCCCTCAGATCGCCTGGCAGACGGGACTGGTTTGAAAGGGGAACTGGTGCACTTCAAAATCACTCTTTGAAGTCTCCTCCACTTCAAAGGCACATTTGGGCATATATACTGGGTCTATGACCCTCTCGGATTAGAAACATCTGGACCTGCAAAAGGACTCTGTCAGAAGGACTGCAGTGCTGCCCAATGGACTCAATTGTACTGCTTTTCTGGAAGGACTGCTCTTCTGCTTGCTGCCCTGCTGCCTGCTGTTTCCTGACTCTGCTGGAAGGAGTTTGCCTCCACACACAAGTGATATCCAAGCGCTTGGACTAAGCCTGCCTCCTATTGAGGAGTCTCAGAGACACCAAAGACTTTATCAGTCAGCAACTGGGCTCTCTTGCTGAGAGTCTTGACTTGCCAAAGGATGCCAAACACAAATACCAGGACCTTTGGAGAGAGTTCTGGTGAAACAAAGAAGAAGAAACCAGTGTATTGATGCCCTGAACGACTTCAGTACCAGCGCCGCACTCTGACGCCACACCGCCACCTGCATCAGAGCTGTTTTCCTCACAGACTCCGACCTCTTCTGCAGGCCGGATGCTGCCACAGCACCTCCAAAGTCCCTCTACAGTGTGAGTCCAGAGCGCTGTGTCACCGACATCCATGGCACCCAACTCTGCTGCAGCACCTAAGGCCCTGTGGTGTGATCGCGAACCCGCGAAGAATGAGCCTCACGTCTTGACCTGCTGGATCCATCAACCTTGCTGTGTCATAAGGAACCCATGCCTTGCAACCAACGCTGCATCAAATCCTCTGCAACCATAACAAACTTACGCCTCACCTCCCCTGACAAACAGTAAGGAACCAATGCCTCACCTCCCGGTAGCAATAAGGAACTGATGTTGCACCGGCTCCAGCGACACCTCGTCTCCCCTACTCTGTGAACTGTCTTTGTTTCCCTCATCGTTTCTAAGGTACTGTACTCAGGCTCTGTGTGACTCCATATCTGGCCCGCACACCCCGCAAAAGGCATTAGACTGTTGAAAGTGACTCCGTCCTAGCATCGTAATAGCCCCAGTTTGAGCTACTGTGTTTCTAAGAGCTATACTACATTTAGGCCCACATAACAACACTGGCAGTAAATGCCGCCAACCACCATCCTGACGACCACCAACATACTGTGACCACGGCTGTAATCCGCTACGGGGATTATGACCAACACAGAGAAATCCACCACTATACAGACACCCACACAAGTCCGCCACACCAAAGGTCAGTGATAAACTGGCGGTACCAAAACCCACACCGTTACACCAACAGGAACACGTCCACCGTATCACGACCCACAAATCACTGCGGCGGTCTTTCAACCATGGTAAACCATTGGCGGTACACACCGCCACGCTCAAAATACACACATACTTACAAAACTACACCACATTGGACAATTTAAAATACATACACTTGATACACAGACACACACCACACCCATACCACTATCAAACACACACCCACAATACCCACAACCCCTCACAGTGAAAAAAAAGATAGCAAGCATAGAGAGACACAAGGCAGGAGCACCCACTCAATCAGAGGCACATAACACCATCACCCATACACCATCCATGCACCTCACACCACACACCATAACACATCACCCCACACATCACCCCACACATCCTCACACCTACCACCCACACCACATACATGGCACCCCAAAGACACCCCAGGTTTTCAGAGGAGAAGCTAAGGGTCATTGTGGAGGAAATCATCTGGGTAGAACCACAGCTATTCGGATCACAGGTGCAGCAGATGTCCATTGCAAGGAAGATGGAGCTATGGCGGAGAATAGTGGACAGGGTCAACGCCGTGGGACAGCACCCAAAAACCATGGATGACATCAGGAAGAGGTGGAATGATCTACGAGGGAAGGTGCATTCCGTGGATGCAAGACACCAGGTAGCCATACAGAGGACTGGCAGTGGACTCCCACCTCCTCCCCCACAACTAACAACATGGGAGGAGCAAGTCTTGGCGATCATGCATCCTGAGGGCCTCGCAGGAGTAGCAGGAGGACTGAATTCTGGTAAGTCAGCTCTTTACCACTAAATCCCCCACCCTACCTGCATGCCATCACAAACACCTACCCCTACCCTCACCCCATCACTCCACCAACTCACAAATACCCCACCATCACAACCCACCCATCCCAATACCAAGCCCTGCATGCAACACCCATGCATGGACACCCATCACAGACCTGCATGGACACCCATCAATACAGCATGTCCATCACAGAGATTCACCCAGCCCACAAAACCACCACGAACACAAGGCCAAGCTGACAGGGAAATCACAATCATACAGGGAAACACATCCATGCACAAGATGGCACATGCAGACACATTAACACTGCATTTGCATCCCCACAGGACCCCTACTCAACGTCACTGGAGAGGAGGTGCCAGCTACAACCAGTCCACCCCCTGAAGAAGCCCACAGTGATGACAGCAGCTCTGCATGCCTGGATCAGGATGACCAACCTGGCCTTTCAGGGACCTCTGGAAAGTCGGTTCCCCTGCCACATTCCCAACCCATCACAGAGCCTTATCCCTCAGGAAACACCACCACAGCACCCACCCAGCAGGCCCATGCCACTGTGCCCAGGACACATCAATCAGCAGTGTGTCCACCACTACAGGGACCCCAGGCAACCCCACAAACCCAGGACGACCAGGGACCTGGAGTCAGTGGCAGTGGGCACACGGTTCAGGGGACAGAAGCAAAGGACAACAGGGAAGCTGGGAGGACTGGTGTGCGACAGGGGGAGGACAGGCCCAGGGAACCCACTGTCTACAAGGCTCTCTCCTATGTCCTGGGAGCATACCACCATTCCCTGGAGACCATGGGCCAGATACTGGCCAAGCTGCAGAAGATCCAGTGGCTGCAGGAGGGACAGTACCTAGGAATCAGGGATGACCTAACAAACATCTACACCATCCTGGTCACCATTGCAGGGGTGCTGGGTGACATGGCCAAGACTATGAGGGAGGCAATGGCACAACAACTGGCCCCTGACACTAGCCACACAGATGAACAGCCCTCCAACTCCTCCGGCGCCAGTGAACAGGAAGCACCGCCACAGGACCAACAGGCCACCAGCACCCCACCCCCTGCAGAAGGAGAACCACCCCGCAAATGGTCCCTCCCATCCAGGCAGAAGACAGAGAACATTGCCAAGACCCACGCCAGTAAATAGGACTCTCCTGATTGTCACCCTTCAGTCCCACTATGTCACCCTGTCCACCTTGAACTGCCATTACTCCCCTTCGTATGCCCCATTGGACAATACACCTGTGAGACAAATAGACGAGACTCTAACTGACCTTCCTCCACCATCACCCCAGCCCATTGCACATCCCCCTCTACTTATGAGAACTGAAATAAACACCCTTGGATCAAATACAAGTACGGAGTCTGTCAATTGTTTGCAATATATATTAGGTTAACAAGCTGTAAACATTTAAATCCGCATGTCCAGTTATATATACATTGGTCTGACCTGTAGCGGGCAGCAGTACACATAGTAGGAACCAGAGTGGGGCACAGGGATCTGAAAATAGAGATGGCAAAGGGTAAAGTCAGTAGTCAGAGACACAGGGTAAGAGTCTGTCTTGTACAATGTCCAACAGTTAACTGAAATGTAATTTGAATGTACAATGTCTTTCCTGTGTGTCACTGGAAGTACTGCAGAATAATGTTGCTCCTGTTGTCAACATCTTCTTCCTCTGCCTCCTCTTCCTCACTGTCCACAGGCTCCACCGATGCCACAAGACCATCTCCAGGCTCATCCTCCTACAGAAAAGGCACCTGGCATCTCAAGGCCAGGTTGTGCAACATGCAACAGGCAACGATGACCTGGCATACCTTCTTGGGTGAGTAGTACAGGGATCCACCAGTCAGATGGAGGCACTGGAATCTGGCCTTCAGGAGGCTGAAGGTCCGTTCTATAATCCTTCTTGTATGCCCATGTGCCTCATTGTAACGTTCCTCTGCCCTTGTTCTGGCATTCCTCACTGGTCATGAGAGGTTGGGGTAACCAGATTCACCTGCAAATATCGAGGGATACCTGTTTTACACACACTAACCCTTAGGGACAACCCCATGCCCAGATACCTACTCATACTGTGTGGGGACCTTGGGCTCACCTATTAGCCACACCCGGTGCCTCTGGGGTTGGCCCATCACATATTAGATGCTGCTATTCCTCAGGATAAAGGCGTCATGCACGGAGTCAGGTTAATTGGCATTCAAATGGGAGATGTACTGGTCCGCCAAACACACCATCTGCACATTTATAGAGTGATAGCTTTTTCTATTCCTGAAAACTTGCCCATTTCTCGGGGGGAGGAATGCTACATGTGTACCATCAATGGCACCTATGATGTTGGGGATATGTCCCAGGGCACAAAAGTCAGCTTTCACTGTGGCCAAATCCTCCACCAGGGGGAACACAATGTAGCTTTGCATGTTTTTCAGCAGGGCTGACAACACTCTGGTCAACACGTTGGAGAACATTGGCTGAGGCATCCCTGATGCCATGGCCACTGTTGTTTGGAAGGAACCACTTGCCAGGAAATGGAGCACTGACAGGACTTGCACTAGAGGGGGGATACCTGTGGGCTGCTGAATAACTGACATCAGGTCTGGCTCCAATTGGGCACACGGATCCTGTATTGTGGCACAATCAAGTCTGTAGCTAATGATAATGTGTCTGTCCTCCATTGTTGCAAGGTCCACCAGGGGTCTGTACACCGGAGGATGCTGCCATCTCATATGCTGCCTCAGCGGTTGGAGCCTATGGAAGAGAACAGTGAGCAGAGGGTCACATTCCCACATCTATTGCACTAATGCTGTGTTTTTTTACTTTACAGAAACAAAATGTGAATCCTAAAATCAGTTGCAGTGCCAATATCTGCTGTAACGCAGTTAGGCCCCATGCCCTGTGGCCCCCTGAAATTGCGGATGCCTGACCTGTGAGGAGGGACGAGTGGAAATGAGGTAATTGCACTGGCGTTGTGCGCCGTCACAGTAGGCAGTCGATGACCGCCACGCAACTTTGCATTGATTATCATTAGGCCCTATGGGTTCCAGGAGCCAATGGCGATGTTCCCCGGTGGTAACGATACGCACCGCAGCGAACGTCACTGCCATTTTCTATCTATCCACTCACTTGCTAACTGGCCATCAACAGGAGAGGACCTACACTGCAACTGCTGCTGTAACCTGTGTCGTGAAGCGACAATGGCTCGAGTGTCTAGGGAAAGGGCCCCTACCTTCACTGCAGAGGAGTTGGAGAAACTGGTGGATGGGGTCCTCCCTCAGTACATGTTACTCTACAGTCCTCCAGGCCAGCGGGTGAGTACACTGTGAGCATGATGCATGGGCCATGAATGTCTGGATTGCTGTGTGAAAGCCACATGTTGGGGGTGGCTGAGGGGTCCTGGCCAGAGTGTAGCATGTAAGGTGGTCACTGTATGTGTGTCAGGGGATGGGTGAGATCTGGTGGGCAATGAGTGTGACGGTCCGGACAGGTGACTAATTCCTTTTTTTGCTGTCTTTTCCCTGCAGGTCAGCACCCACCAGAAAAAGGGTATTTGGCATGCCATCACCAAGGAGGTGCGGACCCTGGGGGTCTTTAACAGGCGGAGCACCCACTGCCGCAAGAGGTGGGAGGACCTGTGCCGCTGAGCAAAGAAGAAGGCGGAGGCCCTGCTGGGGCTGGCCTCCCAACGTGGAAGGGGTGTCTGTCGCACCATGACCCCCTTGATGTTCCGCATCCTGTCGGTGGCTTATCTGGAGCTGTATGGGCACTTGAAGGCATCACAGCAGCCACAAGGGGGTGAGTACTGAATCTGACTCCTGCTGTGCGTGCGTTAACAGTTACCTGGGGGGGTTGGGCTACGTGTGTCCCTAGGGCAGGGCGAAGATGGAAGGGTAGGTCCCTTGTTGGGCAGGCTCTGAGGCACACCTACACCAATAGTGTTAATGGGCATCTACTACTGGGAAGGGTATTTTGGGTTTCTGGGGTGCAGCTAATGGCGTTAGGCATTGTACCCCATGGGCTGGTGACTATCTTAGGAACTGGTTGGGCATGTCCTAGTGCATAGGGCTGCTTCCTGTGTGTACGCCAACGGTAGTGGTGTTGTTGGCATTGTCCATGTGTATCCCCTGTCTCTCCTCCCCCTTTTTGTTTTTTCACCCTGTCCTTCTGTGTATTAGCATCATCTTGCGGAGGAGCAGAGGCAACGGAGGGAGCTGCATCCCACATGGGCCTGGAGGCCGAGTCCACTGAGGGTGATGGCACCAGTGGGACAGAGGGGGAGGGTAACACCATGACGGGGACAGGAGGGGAGATCACAGACAGCGACTCCTCCTCCAATGGAAGCTCTCTGGCGGTGGCGGACACCTCTGTGCCCACCCCAACAGATACAGCTGCCACCCCCCCTACCAGCACTGCCCTCCCAGCAGCCCCTCAGCGTGTTTCCCGTGCCCGGTCACCCAGGAGGGTGGGCATCTCCTTCGCCCCAGGCACCTCAGGCCCTGCCCCAGTCAGCCCTGCTGCCCTCAGTGAGGAGGCTATTGATCTCCTGAGATCCCTCTCTGTTGGGCAGTCAACCATACTGAATGCCATCCAGGGTGTCGAGAGGCATTTGCAACAAACAAATGCATACCTGGAGGGCATTTACTCTGTTGTTCAGCCCAACATAGAGCATTTCAGGCTCTGGCCTCTGCACTGATGGCAGTTATTGTGCACCATTGTCCCTGTGTCTAGCCTCCCCCCCTACAACTTCGTCTACCCAGTCCCAATCCCCTCAACCCCAGCATATCCCAATCACATCTGCAGACCAGCATACACACAAGACAACACACAGGAGTGGTTCAGGCAAACACAAGCACCATACATCATCTCACAGGCACTCACACAAGGACCATACCCATGCAGACACACCAACATCCACTGCCTCCACTGAGTCCCCCTCCTCCTCGTCATCCACCTCCCTCCCAGTATTGTCTCCACTCATACCTGCATGCACTACATCCTCACCCACTACCGCCATCACCAGCACGCCCATCACTTCACACCCCTCACAAGCAGTCCCCACCCTGATAACCACACACGTCCGCTGTGTCCTCTCCCACTGTGTCTGTAACCCCTCCTCCCAAAATACACAAACGCAAGCACACACCGACCCAACAGCCATCCACCTCACAACAGCATCCAGCACATGCACATTCACCCAAACCCAGCAGACAGACACCTCCTACAACCACTTCCTCTTCCTCCACTCCCAAACCCTCTCCCTCATCCCGCCCCTGTGTGTCTAAAAAACTTTTCCTAGCTAACATTGACCTGTTCCCTACCCCTCCCCCATCTTCCCCTTGTCCAGAACACAGCCCAGCACCTCAGCCACCAAGTCGCCATCCAATGTGGACCCTGCAGCTCTGAGAGGCTCAAAGGGGGCACCCGTCAGGAAAGCCAGTGAACCAACAACCCTTGCAAAGGACCAAACCATACCGCCACCTGCCAAAGTGAAGAAGGGGCCAGCATGCAGCAGGGGCATGGATGACTACCCACCCAGGAAGGCCTCCTCCAAACCTCCAGCTGACAGAGCCAAGGGCAATACAGCATCAGCCAAGGTGAGGAAGGGGCAGAAAACCGAAGGCAAGGCACTTCAGGCAACGGAGGATGCAGGTGAAGCCCTGGTGCCCACCAGCAGATCCGCCAGGCCCTCCACCTGCACTGCATGCAGCACCACCAGCAGCCCCACCGCAAGCACCGCCACCTGCACCGCTGACAGTAGCACCACTACCAGCACAGCAACCCCAGTGGGCGGCCATCTGAGACTGCAGGGGATGGGCTGGAGCCTCTCCCCTCCACTTCCAGCACCGCCTCCATCACCGCCACTGCCACCACTGAGCAGCCATCACCGCCAGCGGACAGTGTGTAGTCCTGCCTCCATGACCTGTTGTGCGTCCTGGACCCTGCAAAGCATGTGGGTCTGACACTCAGGTGAGAGACTGTGACCTTGCAGTCCCCAAGATCTGCATCACAGGACACCGAACCCCCTCCAGACCCAGTGGAGAAAGGCATCCACTCACCCTATCCTTGGCAGGAAGAAGCAGACTGGGCACAAAGCCCCCTCCAGACCCAGTGGAGAAAGACATCCACTCACCCTATCCTAGGCAGGATAAAGCACACTGGTCACAAAGCCCCTTCCAGAACCAGGGGAGAAGCCACCCACTTGAGAGACTGTGGCTTTGCACTCCCCAAGAGCAAGCAGTGATCAAGCCACCCATTTGAGAGACTTGAGAGACTGTGGCTTTGCATTCCCCCGGAGCAAGGCAAGCAGTGGGCAACCCACCCACTTGAGAGACTTGAGAAACTGTGGCTTTGCACTCCCCAGGAGCAAGTAGTGGGCAACCCACCTACTTGAGAGACTTGAGAGACTGTGGCTTTGCACTCCCCAGGACCAAGAAGTGGGCATGGAGCCCCCACGAGGAGCAGTGGCGTTATTCTATCTCCCGGCTGAGATGCCCCCCTTCCCTATCCCTCTGAGGTGCCTGTGTGTTTTCGACCTGATGCCCCTGCAGTGTTCTCTCCATATTGAGGCAGGAGTCAAGTGTGGGCTTGGCCCATTAAATGTTGGCCCAGTGGCCCACGGAAATTTGTGAATGGACAATGTACGCACTTCTGTACATATTGTATATTTGTGTAAATACTGTTTTTCATACTCTATAGTATATCTGCCTATTACTAAAATATCATTAATTTGACTCAATTCCTTTTGTCCTTGCGTTCTTCCAGGGGGTTACGGGGTGTATATGTAATGTTGTTGCATGTGTTTGTGTGTATGGTGTTGTTGGTGGGGTGCGGGTGGGGGTGTTGCTTGTTGCGTGTGTGTGTCACTCTCTTTTTCCTCCCCCTCCCCCTCTCCTGTGTACTAGGTGCAGTACTCACCGTCATCGTCGCCGCCGCCTTTGATGTTTCTAGTAGATGAGGAGGTAGACCAGCATCGGCAGGACTTGTAACTCAGGCTCCATGGTGTCCTGGTTTATTATTTTTACCGCCGGCCTGTTGGCGGTATTACCGCCGCTTTAACACCGACTGCCAGGGTTGTAATGAGGGCTTTAATCTTTACAAATTTGTGTCTGGTGTCTAAATTGGTGCAACAATTAAGCAAAACAGATTTACTGTCCAGTTTCTCCATGTTGCCAATTTCTTTGCGCCAGAGTTTTTAAAAACAAATCTATAAGTTGATGTATAGATTTTGCATTACTTTTGCATCACTTTTCTATTGCAACCCTGAGGCAAACATTATTTTGGGATTTATAATGCCACACAAATTCTGGTTGAGTTGATTTGTTAAAAAAACACAAATGCAAGACAGCACATTGCCCTGCATTGTGTTACTTTGTGTCAGGTAGGCATTACATGTGAGGAATGTTTGTATGTATACCCATAATGTGCTCAGATATACTCATTATAGACCTACTAAATATATGTGTGAGGTCTTTAGATTTAATGTCACTTATTATGATGTCCCTACCTGTAAAGTAATCGGTTTTGATGCCACTTCCTGTAATGCCAGGTGCCATCATGTCACTTGCATGCTGCATAACTTGGTAGTCCCCCCACTTCTTTTTTTAAGACTTGTGCCCTGAAGAAGCCTGCCTGCTCTGTGCCAAGCTACCGGAGGGTGAGCACAGAAAAATTTAGGTTGTGTTGCTGTTTACCCTAAGGTGGTCCAGAGATCCAATTTCTAACCAGTAGGTTTTTATGTGCAGTCCTATGAATCTTATTGTGTGTGGCAATCTAGCCACAAGTTGAAATGTATTTATTGAATTTTTATGAGATTTCGAATATAAGTACCATTTATGCTTTGGAAAACCATTCTGGGAATAATTTGTGCTGGTGCAAGAAGCTAACATTGTTCCTGTATAAACATTGGTACAGTTCTTAATAAATTAATTTACAGCTGCTTTAATATTAATTGGCTAATTGTCAGTGATGAGTCAGAGTAGTGGTATTCCTGACACGTTTGATAAGAGAAGTAATGTTTAGAGCATAGAGTGGACAAATGTTGAATCTGTTATTTTAGCTCTTAGCCATCAGAGATGTGCAGCATGCAGCTCAGTTGCATATACAGCATCACGCTGTAACACATTGGCCCTCATTCTGACCTTGGCGGGCGGCGGAGGCCGCCCGCCAAAGTCCCGCCGTCAGGTTACCGTTCCGCGGTCGAAAGACCGCGGCGGTAATTCTGACTTTCCCGCTGGGCTGGCGGGCGGTCGCCTTCAGACCGCCCGCCAGCCCAGCGGGAAAGAGGCTTCCACGATGAAGCCGGCTCGGAATCGAGCCGGCGGAGTGGAAGCTGTGCGACGGGTGCAGTTGCACCCGTCGCGTATTTCACTGTCTGCGCAGCAGACAGTGAAATACATGTAGGGGCCCTCTTACGGGGGCCCCTGCAATGCCCATGCCAGTGGCATGGGCACTGCAGGGGCCCCCAGGGGCCCCGCGACCCCCCCTACCGCCATCCGGATCCCGGCGGTCGGACCGCCGGGATCTGGATGGCGGTAGGGGGGGTCGGAATCCCCGCGGCGGTGCAGCAAGCTGCGCCGCCGTGGAGGATTCAATGGGGCGGCGGTACACTGGCGGGAGCCCGCCAGTGGTGCCGGTCCGACCGCGGCTTTACCGCCGTGGTCGGAATCCCCATTGGAGCACCGCCGGCGTGTCGGCGGTGCTCCCGCGGTCCTCCGCCCTGGCGGTCTTTGACCGCCAGGGTCAGAATGACCACCATTGTGCCTCATTCACACAGGTAAATGTACACTTTTGTGTAAGTTTACACTTGTTTGCTATTTACTGCAGAGTCTCTGCACATAAAAAGATAGACCTGTCCAGCCTCGGCTCGCACGAGGGAGCGGGGGGGAGGCTATGGAGCGGCGCAATACAGGAGGAGCTGGGTGGGGGAAGGACAAACAAAAAATTATAATTTAAAGAAAATGTACCTTCCTCGCCGCCTCTGCCACACTGTGCAGCTCCTTTGTCCTTACAGCAGGCACATGCTCCCAAGCTGCCCTGCGGCCAATCCTAACGCTGCTTTCCTGCTACTAGCAGCATGAAAGCTGCATTAGGATTGGCCAGGGAGCCGTGGCTTGGGGCTCTGAGGCAGAGTGGGAGCCTCTGCCTACTGTCTCCAACCCGGCAACACAGTGGCGGGTTGTAGAGAGCCCAGTGCGCATGTGTGTCTGGCCTGACAGAAACAGCCAGCCAAACATACATGCACAATGAGGTGAGTGCTGTGCACCCCTCCTCCATCCCTGTCATGCCCCGTACTCCTTTCACAATAAAACGATAATAACCATAGTTTATTATTGTTTTATTGTAAAAGGTTTGCAGCTGTTGCCGGCGGGGGCGACTCTGGGGGTGGGTGTCTCTCCTCCACCATAGTAGAGGAGCCGCTGCTGGAACTGTCCTATCTTTTTATATACTGAGATTCCACAATTGTAAAGATATTACTCGTAAAATACCTTTGTGAATAACAAACAATTGTGAACTTACACAAAGTGTTACTTTGCCTTTGTGAATCAAGATTGTTGTATGCACATGGTAAACCTGCCATGTACTGCAATGTGAGACAACATGTTTCATGTAACGTTTAAGTCTGGCTAGAGACAGCTTTAGATGTTGGTAAGAGATTGTATTGTCTGCAAATGGAATGGTACACAAAATGCAGCCCCTACTACAGCCATTTCTTTTGAAAGTGTTATTTTCATAGTGACAGTCAAAATTCATCAGCCATTGTATGGTCGTAATTGTCGAGCATAACAATTGGACCTTTATTCAGGAGCACAGCAAGTGTCAGCTATTCTGCAGAGAGGTGAGACTATAGGAAGCGGGAGTAGAACAAGCTCTGGCACCATGTGGGTTCTGAATTGTTTTCTGGACCACAACAAGTTATGGCACCTCTCCATCAATACGTATAGGCAGCTCACCAAAGCACTCTCCACACTTCGAGAACAAAGGAGTTTCATGAACATATTTTTTTTAAAATCCAGGCGAGGAGATCATAGATACAGATGTAGGACAAGGGGCTGCATTCCTACCAGCAATAAGCATGTGGCAGACTCCAAGACACTGTCCACCCAGAGCAGATAGATATTTACAGGCTTAGATGTAGACCTACACCTGGCAGCAACGATGGGCACAGTAGAACTGCAAGGACAATAACTAGCATCATACAAAATGACAACAGTGCACAGAGAGATAAAATAGGGCTAGGTATCAAAATGGCAGGTGTTTCAGTAGTTCAATACTTTGCTCATCAGGCACATTTGCACTCGTTTAGATCCCTGAATTTTTGCATGTCTTGGATGATAACCTCATTAAGGCCTTGCTTTTACTTTTTAGTCTGCTACTTGTCCAGTTCAGATTATACGGGGTACTCATGCCTAAAAAAATGACTTCTCAAAGAAAATACCATATTTCATTGATGTAAATTAAGATAAAAGGCAGAACAAAGAGAGAGAGAAGCATTTCAATACTGTTTTCTGAGACAGAAATGGTGGGAAAACACATGAGCAAATCAGAATTTGGCACCATTTAGTATGTTCCAGGATGCTTAAATCAGGTACCATTTCTATCAGGAGAGGTATGCGAAGACTGGGCGTTTGTGATTTGGCTCTAGGCCCTGTCGTAGCAGAAAGAGTGTAGGATCATATATAGGTTAGGGGCATGGCATGATGATTAGGAACGCTACCTTACCCCTTCTTTTTCCTTCCACTTTTCCTAGATGTATAGCAGGCTTTCTGCCTTTCTCCTTTGGGGTATATTGAGCAGGACTGACAATCTGTCACATGATGGACAGAAAGACAGTTGGATCCATTCTTGGGTGGAGATATGTCCTAATGTCTGGTTGGACAAACCCCCATCTTTTACCATAAATTCACCCAATGTTTCCCCCGGGTTGGCAGGAAGACTGCTGGGCTCATTATGGGGAGTGGGCATGGCCTGATGCATGGGCTGGTCACCCCTTCCCCTTTCCTTCAAATTGTAGTCTTTGACATGGTGCGTAGTGTGCTTTCTGCCAAGGAAGTCATGTTGGATATAAAACAACCAATATGACCCCCATGGGGAGCAGAAAGTCAGAACTACCCTTTAAAGGGTGGGAGCCTGGTCCAATGCTTTGATGGACTTTGTTTGATCTGTCAGCTGCAGGTGTTATACATCCTGTCTTTTTGGCTTTTGACCTCCTATTTTTGATCCTGTGCTGAATTTTGTTTTTCTGTCTTTAAGACTCTGGGCACATTACCACTGCGGACAAGTGCTAAAGTGCAAGTGTTCCTTGTCTAAATAGGATTAGTGTTGGTTTATTCATGTTTAGTATTTTTAATTTACTAATACGTTCCTAGTATAGTGCACCCTGTGTGTCAGGGACTGTAAATCAAATGCTACTAGTGGGCCCGCAGTACTGATTGTGCCAATCACATGAGTAGTCTTGTAAACATGTCTCAGAACCACCACTGCGGTGTCTGTGTGGGCAGTTTTAAACTGCCAGTTTAACCTGTCAAGTGCACCCCTTTGCAAGGGCAAAACCTTCTCTTTTACTACATATAAGTTACCTGTGAGGTAGGCCTAAGACAGCCCAATGGGCCAGGAGCAGAGTATTTAAATGGCAGGACTTATACTGGTGTGTTTACATGTCCTGATAGTGAAATTCTGCTAAGTTTGCTTTTCACTATTGCAAGGCCCATCTCTCCCATGGGGTAACATGGGTATTGCCTTTAAATGTCTTTTAAGTGCAGTTTCCCATTGGGAGCAAATAGAGATATGGAGCCTGGGGTCTCTGAATTCACAATTTAAAAATTCATCTTTTGGTGAAGTTTGTTTTTAAATTGCAAGTTTGAAAATGCTACTTTTAGAAAGTGGACATTCTCTTGCTTAACCATTCCATGCATCTGTCTGGCTCTGGAATACACATCTGAGTGTGAATGACAGTTGGGCTGTTTGTAAATTCATTCTAAATAGTCACACAAAGGGAGCTGAGGTGGGCCCTGCATATCCTGTGGATCTTCCAGGGCTATGGTGGTGGGAGGAACTGACACTTGCACCTGAATGTGGCTATGACTGTCCTTAGGCAAAGCCGTTTTATCCCCCTGGAGTGTGTCTAGGACAGGGCAGGAAAGGCAGGGTCTTGTGCACTACAAAGACTTCCCTTTGAAGTTTGCCTACTTCAAAGGCAAAAATGAGTATAAGTATTGGACTTCTAAGACCACAATTTTAGAATATTTCAGGATATTCTGCCAGGAAAAAGAGCTAGATGTTGTTGGAGGGTCTGCCACTCTGCCTGTTGCTTTGCTGTGCTGGCCACCAGTTTGGGGCTCCTGTCCTGGGAGTGAAAGGACTGGAGTTTGCTTTCTACACATGTTCTCCAAGGGCTTGGACTGAGCTTGCCTCCTGTTAGAAACGTCAGGGACATTACAAATTTCACCTGCCAGCACCTGGACTCCCTTACTCAGAGTCATGACTTGCCAAGTGGTGCAAATCCAGTTCTTGGGCCCTTGGGAGTGAGATCTGGTGTAACCAAGAAGAAACCAAGTACACTTGTGTGTAAAGTGACTTCGGAACTGGTGCATCTGTCGACTCTGCACCACTGCCTGTTCTGTAGCCATGGTCCTTACTGAGAGCAATAACCACAACAGACGCTGCAGGCCCGATGCCGCTGCAGCACCTCCGAAGTCCCACCACAGCATGAGTCCAGAGTGATGTGTCCCCAATGTCTGGGACACTCAACTCTACTGCAGCTCCTGTGGCCCCGTGGTGTGATCGAGACGCTGCTAAGTTGACGCCTCACATCTTGACCTGCTGGATTCATCGACCTCAACGGATAGTAAGGAACCAACTCCTAGGCACCGACGCCACATCACCTACCCTGTGACCATGAGGAACTGACACCTCACCTCCCCTGCCTCACAGTAAGGAACTGATGCCTCACGTCCCGGGTAGCAGTAAGAAACCAATGCCTCACCGGCTCCAGCGATGCACCACCACCCCTACTCCGTGCAACGTCTTTGCTTCCTCATAGTTTTCAAGGGTACTGTGCTTGGGGTCCGTGTTACACCATGATTGGCCTGCACTCCCTTGCGAGTGGCATCAGAGTGTTGGGAACAACTCCGTCAAAGACATTGTGATAGCCCTAAATGGAGTTATTGTGTTTCTAAGTACTTTACTGAGTTTTAATCTATAAACATTTGTATCTTTGCTTGTGTATGTTGGAATTTTGTCATTTTGGTCTTGCTTTACTCAGATAAATATTGGCTATTCATTTAAACTGGTATGGAGTACTTTTGTGGTGTTTTTGCTGTGTTACTGCATGTGTACAAATACTTTACATTGTCTCCGAGATAAGCCTGACTGCTTGTGCCAAACTACCAAGGGGGTGAGCAGGGGATATCTTAGCTGTGTGACTCCCTTCTTCTGACTAGAGTAAGGGTCCCTACTTGGACAGGGTGCAACGCAATTTCCAACTAGAGACCTAATTTCTAACAGAGTTTTCCCACTGCTTATATTTTTATGGTAATTTCCTAGTGTTAAGTGGGCTATCTTCCTCTTTGTGGTGAGCAAACAGGGTAAAAACTCCCTATCCTTGCCAAAGGGTAGCAGAAAGACTTTGGGGGTTATTCTAACTTTGGAGGAGTGTTAATCCGTCCCAAAAGTGACGGTAAAGTGACGGATATACCACCAGCCGTATTACGAGTTCCATAGGATATAATGGACTCGTAATACGGCTGGTGGTAAATCCGTCACTTTTCCGTCACTTTTGGGACGGATTAACACCTCCTCCAAAGTTAGAATAACCCCCTTTGTGTCCAAAGTGGGCTATGAGCACTTATCTAAGACAAGATGGGTTGCTTCTCTCAAAGAACATCTTTGTTTTATAGTGGGTGGATCCTTACTTGGGGATTGCATATGCTGTACAATCATCAATCAGATATCTACTTGGTAAATGCACTGTTGGAAAGGGTACATTGTCACCTTTCTAGCTGTAGCTTCTCCACACAGATTGATACTTTGGGTCATGGTTATACTCCCCAAACACAGATTAAAGTATAAGCACACTGCGCCTAATGGCGTGGTCAGCTTTCAATTTTATTGACAGTGACATCAATACACTCCGCACAATGTACATCACAGTACATTAAAAAAAAGAAACTTTATACAAGAGCAAAGCTCTTCACTTACATCTTAACTTGCTTATTACTAAAAGAAAATGTTTCTGATTCTCACATATCTGATGTGTTTTTTTACTGAACGTGGTGGACCAATTGCTGAAATTCACCTGACTGTGGATGGGGCCGTAAACAGGTTGTCCACCTCATTCAAGAGGTAAACAGAAGGCCTAGCATAAGTAGTATATTACGTCATTACAATGTCATGTCTCAGGATATTGATCACAAAGGCAATCATAATGGGCACTTAGAATAAGTATAGACATGAACGGATGTAGGGATGTTGTACTATATTCGCAGACATATAAAAAGATAGGTTAGAAATAACCCAAATAGAGCAGGGGTCATACGAAACAGTTTCTACCATCTATCTGGGCTGTGTAGACTCTCCAGGGTTTGGCGCAGTGGTAGGGACAGAAGTGGATGTTGTTGCAGATGATAGATGGGGCAACAACAGAGGGCCTTATAACAATGAAAATAAAAATCATTGAACAAAATATTTTTAGGAACCTGAATATTATAATAATATTTGAGTACTGTTCTTATTCAGAATAAAACAACAATTATCACATATTTTAGAATATAACAATAAAAGTAATAGAAAT